>NC_140016.1:15997157-16131528 GCF_964263955.1 Coregonus lavaretus
CCCAGACATTTCTGGGGGGAATGGCCCTAGCCCTCATCCTCCGATCCAACAGGTCCCAGATGTGCTCAATGAGATTGAGATCCGGGCTCTTCGCTGGTCATGGCAGAACACTGACATTCCTGTCTAGCAGGAAATCACGTACAGAACGAGCAGTATAATAATAATAATATAATATGCCATTTAGCAGACGCTTTTATCCAAAGCGACTTACAGTCATGTGTGCATACATTTTTACATATGGGTGGTCCCGGGGATCGAACCCACAACCCTGGCGTTACAAGCTCCATGCTCTACCAATTGAGCTACAGAGGACCACCAGTATGGCCAGGGTTGTGGGTTCCAGTATGACCAGTATGACCAGTATGGCTGGTGGCATTGTCATGCTGGAGAGTCATGTCAGGATGAGCCTGCAGGAAGGGTACCACATGAGGGAGGAGGATGACTGCCCTGTAACGCATAGCTTTGAGATTGCCTGCAAAGACGGACCCTCCATGATGGACCCTCCACATCCAAATCGCTCCCGCTCCAGAGTACAGGCCTCGGTGTAACGCTCATTCCTTCGGTGATAAACACAAATCCTACCATCACCCCTGGTGAGACAAAACCGTGACTCGTTAGTGAAGAGCACTTTTTGCCAGTCCTGTCTGGTCCAGCGATGGTGGGTTTGTGCCAATAGGCGACATTGTTGCCGGTGATGTATGTTGAGGACCTGCCTTACAACAGGCCTACAAGCCCTCAGTCCAGCCTCTCTCAGCCTAATGCGGACAGTCTGAACACTGATGGAGGGATTGTGCATTCCTGGTGTAACTTGGGCAGTTGTTGTTGCCATCCTGTACCTGTCCCGCAGGTGTGATGTTCGGATGTACCGATCCTGTGCAGGTGTTGTTACACGTGGTCTGCCACTGCGAGGACGATCAGCTGTCAGTCCTGTCTCCCTGTAGCGCTGTCTTAGGCGTCTCACAGTACGGACATTGCAATTTATTGCCCTGGCCACATCTGCAGTCCTCATGCCTCCTTGCAGCTTGCCTAAGGTACGTTCATGCAGATGAGCAGGGACCCTGGGCATCTTTCTTTTGGTATTTTTCAGAGTCAGTAGAAAGGCCTCTTTAGTGTCCTAAGTTTTCATAACTGTGACCTTAATTGCCTACGATCTGTAAGCTGTTAGTGTCTTAACGACCGTTCCATGGGTGCATGTTCAATAATTGTTCATGGTTAATTGAACAAGATCTGTGAAGTTATTTGGATTTTTACAAATTATCTTTGAAAGACAGGGTCCTGAAAAAGGGATGTTTCTTTTTTTGCTGAGTTTAGTTTTAGACAGTATGGAGCACAATACCACGGGGGGACTTTAGAAGGGAGGAACTCAAACTCTTATTCTATAGGCTGGGATCAGCATTACGCAGCTGTTGCAAGAGTGCATTTTGCACTGGCTGTCCACTGGTCATAAAAACAATGATTGATAGGCAGCTTAAACTTCTTCAATTCAACCGTTATTGGGTTAAAATACACATATACATTTGTGAACAGCCATCCACAACAACCACAACCACAACCACAAATAGCTAAATGAGATAGCAGCAGTATTTATTCAAATCAATGCGCTATGTAGATATTCATAAGTGATATCCATATGGCCCGTAGGCTACATCACTGCTGTCATCCTTACCTTTATGTGTTTATTCAAGTTGGATAATCTTTGGATGCTGATAGCAGTCACACCATTGGAAGACATAGCTTGGACTGTAGCCTACAAGCCAATTCCTGCTCTTTTCCCATGATCAATCAAACACATTTGGTGTATCATAATAGTGGTCTCTGACTTTTGGTCAGACTGGTACAGGCGGAACAAACTTAAACTTGCGCCTTTTTTCAATACTGATTTGAATGTCGAGAGAATGATTACCAAGACAAACTTCCAAAATGACTAATTTGAGGTAAAAAGGAGTTGGAGCACTCAATTTGAATGTCATTGAGAAAACAGAATGGTGTCAAAGATTTTTTTTTGCAAACATCCTTTATGACTGTAAAAGTAATCCTAGAAGTAATCATATAGTTTTTCAAAAGTATCTGTAATCTGATTACAATAGTTTTGCTGGTAATGTAACGGATTACATGTAACGTAACGGATGACATGCAATCCATTACTCCCCAATCCTGTCCCTGTATTAATGTCCCTGTTTTAACCACAAGAAGGATAGCCTGTCTGGCTATGTGAGAAATGGTGTCTTGGTTCCCAGGAGGAGAGAGAAGTGGGTCTGGATCAGGCCCGGGCTGATCCAGACCCTCTCTCTCTCTCTCTCTCTCTCTCTCTCTCTCTCTCCTTCATCCCTCTAATCATCCCTCATTTCAGGCCATGTTTACGTTAGCAAGTTTTTCCCCTTCAATAGCGCCAGAGGAGACTGATCTCATGAGAACATTGGCTGACTCACTCTCTCCATCCCTCCTTCTGCTAACCAGGATGTACTGCGTGACATGGGTAGAGTCTCAGCGTCCTTTTTTGGACCATAGAGATCTACAGAGATGTGCTTGACGTATGATCACAGTCCTCTATTTATTATACCATACTAAGCTTAAGAGGTTATAACAGATAAGCTGTAGTAATGTGGACCAGCCAGAGCCACAGTTGTTTTCCCTTAGTCACTTTTGGCTGTAATTATTAGTGTTTATTCATCATCAATAGTGAGCAGGGATAAGATGTATCCCATAGAGAGATGGACCTTTAATCTATATTCTTTAATTTCTGTAATAAATCCTTCCAAAACATCTGCATCCACCAGATTATACCAATAACTGTGTGGGTGTCTTTGTGTGTTTAGGATGGAAGATAACATCTCACGATGGTAGGTAGGTAACATTTCAAAATATCCAAAGTTCTAGACCAACATTCTCCAAGATATATTCTTCCCCTCTTACTCTCTGTACTCTTAGAAAAAAGGTGCTATCTAGAACCTAAAAGGGTTCTTCACCTGTCCCCATAGGATAACCCTTTGAAGAACCCTTTTTGGTTCCTGGTAGAACCTTTTTGGTTCCAGGTAGAACCCTTTCCAAAAAGGTTTATCCTATGGGGACAGCTGAAGAACCCTTTTGGAACCCTTTTTTCTAAGAGTGTATCCATCTCTTCTTTTCTCACCCCATCCCTCCCTCTGTCTCACTCTCTCTCTCTCTGTTTGACCAGTCATCTGAGGCATTTCCGCTCCCAAATCCCTGTGAGCTCCTGTCCAGTCCTCCTGATCCCTGGTGAGGAGTTATTATTAGGAAAGGGAGGATTGTTCAGACCATGTCTCTGGGGGACCCTGTCCTGTCTACACTGGGAGGAGACACTGTAAATCCACAGTGGACTGGGTGTACACACACACACTCACCCATGCACACACACATGCACAGACACCAGTCTGATACACACATACACGCACACACACACACACACACACACACACATATGCACGCACGCACTCGCACACACACAGACTATGGGGCCTGCTGTATTCCACATTCAGTCACTTTTCATGCAGCTACAAGCCCCCCCACTTCAGACCGCTTTGTCATAACACACAGGATGTATTCTGATAATAGTTTTCTACTTCAAAGTGTAGTGGTGGGGGACTTTGCCACTTGGCTTGGTTGTCTTTGAAGTTCTCTCTGGTGGACAGTGTTGACGTGTTGAAGGGGAAAGTGGAGAGAGGAGCGAGACCTTTCAGCAGGAGTGGATGAACACAGGGCAGATAACCAGAGTGGTACATCAAAACATTTACCTTAGAGATGGCCCGCAAAGACCTGTGGCACACCCACCCTACGTAAGCATGGACCTCCTTCTTTGGGCCCAAGTGTAGCCGTATGCACACACTCACCCAAACACACATATTGTAAAACACACCCATACATGCAGACACACACACACCAACCCAAACACAATTACCTTAATGGCAGCATAAAGAGTTTAGATGGGTACACTTTTAGAAACAAAGGCGCTATCTAGAACGTAAAAGGGTTCTTCGGCTGTCCCCATAGAATAACCCTTTGAAGAACCCTTTTTGGTTCCAGGTAGAACCCTTTTGGTTCCAGGCACAACCTTTTTGGGTTCTATGTAGAACACTTTTCACAGAACGAGAAGGCATGTCCCCGTCCTTCGACTAACCTCAGCCCCCTCACACGTCCGGGCCCTGTGTTCTGATGGCCTCACAGCCGCCATCCCACCAACGTAGCAAACGGCGGAGAAGGGAAGCAAACCCGGGTCGCTGGTGTGAAAGGCCATCGCACCAATAGGTCTAACCCACTTGGTGGGAATTGTAACTTGGCTCATACAGCTGTAGTAACAGGAAATTATTATGTGGGTTATAATTAATAGACATTATTTGCAGGGCAAATCAAGTCTGAAATGTTAAAGTGGAAATTACAAACTTTAGAAGCCTTTTTAAACCTGAAATACACTACGAGTTTGCATTTCCTGCCGTGCAGGAACATTTCTGCAATAACAGGATGATCAAATTAAGATATGTCATCTGTACAGTGAAGATTGTTACAATACAGTAGGCTACCATTACAATACAGTACGGTATGGGTCAGGAAGCTGTGACAGGAATAAGACTGCATTGAAAGGCCTGTTTTCTTCTGTACTGTTCTGTTGCCCCATATCCTCGCCAGAAGCAGCTGCCTCCTGTCTTTGGCAAACATTATGCAACGATTAAGGATGTTTTGGGAGTGAAGGTCAGGAAAGAGACCAAAAAGCTGTTGGGGAGTCTTTCACAACTCAGCAGGTTTGATCTAGAGCAAAGTTAACAGGTCAGTAGTGCTCAACATACTCAATATATTCATAACGGCAGTGTTAAGTATTCCCTTGGTGACCCCTCTGATAAATGGCCTCAGGGGGATAGAATGCATTGGCTAGAAGGTCAGGGGTCGGTCGAGCAAGTCAAACAAAACATCTTTCAGTTAACTAGAATAGCAGTGCCTCGACGAATACCAATTGACGCCAATGGGACCTTGAGCAGTCTATTTTAACAGTCTAATAAATCCAGTTAATAAACACCATCACAAAGAAATCCTTTATTATGTTGTTTAGACAGGTCTTAAGAAACATTGTGTAACTAAGAAAATGTACTGCAAAAGAACAAGTTGTATTATATTACTAGTCTGTGCTTAGTAGCCCATAGACTATATGCTGCCGCAAGGGCTCACGTGTTGAACTCAATGGTGGAGCGGTTATTCTACAAAAACATGTTATTAGTCTGTTCTTAAGCATGTAAGGTATCCCTTAGCCATGGTATATTGGCTATGACATGTCCTCCTAAAACTGCTTATAACATAAACTCTGTTTGTGATATCGACATTCTAACAATGTGTGTTAAATAGACTTATGTAGGAAAATTCAAGGAAGGAGGGGGATATGACTTTAAAAATGGCAGAGATATTCCGATTTTAAATTCACATGACGTTCAAAGATGTCGTCGCCGGTTCTGAAGTCACAACAGTAAAAAGGTGCTGTGATGAATACAGAGTTTATTCCTTTCCGTCACAGTTGCGCTGGAAAGCGACATACAAACATAGGCAGAGGGGAAACTCTCTACCCTGGCAATAACGGTACAGAAATACTCCAAACGATATACAAGCATAGGTGCAAATAAATCCACCCCGGCAATACAATAAGAGTACCTCAACCAAGCTACTCTACTTTCACATGGAACAATCACCCACACAAACCAGGGAGCAGAGGGAACACTTATACACAGACTAATGAGGGGATGAGAACCAGGTGTGTGTGATTAACAAGACAAGACAAGTGGAGTGATGATAATGGGAGCGGCAGTGGTTAGTAAGCCGGTGACGACGAACGCTGAAGCCTGCCAAAACAAGGAGGGGAGGCAGCCTCGGTGGAAGTCGTGACAGGTGCAGAGGTAATTTGTGTGTGCAGCGGTCATTGAGTCAACGAGTCAATGAGTCAATTCTTATCCGAGTCAATTAGCTTTTCTCTCGGCCAGCTAACAACCTCTCTGTGGCCCTCTCTCTCTCTCTAAAAGGAGACCATAGAGCCTGTCTGACCTGTGGAACCATACAGATGTAGGACCTTAATTTGATCACTATTTTGTTGCTGAGAATTTTCCTGCACAGCAGGAAATGCAAACTTCTGTAATCAAGGTTTAAAAAGGCTTTTAAAATGTGTAATTTCCACTTTAAAATGTCAGACTTGATTTGGCCTAACAAAAAATATTTAAACCCCTACAAAAAATGTCCATTAATTATAATCAACATAATAATTCACATTTTCTGTTGCTGCAGGATTACTTTCCTGCAGTAGCTCAAATTAAGACCCTACATCTGTAGTTCTCCTTCTTTATCAGTGAAACCCTCTCAGTGAAACCCTCTCAGCCATACATTAATCTTCGCTGTCTTTTTGGCCTCCTCCAAACCGGGACATTCATTTTTCTCTTTATCTTGACGTCAGATTGACAAAACGTCTAATCTGGGCGCTTGAAGGAAGTTAAAGTAAACAGGGTTTTTTGTAACGCCGGAGCAAAGATTGAGAAAACAGCAGAGGGGTTTGGCGAGAGTAATGGTACTACGACCCCCTCTGCTGTGGAAGGGTTAGAGTCGGCTGTGGAAGGGTTAGAGTCGGCTGTGGAAGGGTTAGAGTCGGCTGTGGAAGGGTTAGAGTCTTCTGTGGAAGGGTTAGAGTCTTCTGTGGAAGGGTTAGAGTCTTCTGTGGAAGGGTTAGAGTCTTCTGTGGAAGGGTTAGAGTCTGCTGTGGAAGGGTTAGAGTCTGCTGTGGAAGGGTTAGAGTCTGCTGTGGAAGGGTTAGAGTCTGCTGTGGAAGGGTTAGAGTCTTCTGTGGAAGGGTTAGAGTCTGCTGTGGAAGGGTTAGAGTCGGCTATGGGCTGTCTATCTATACATCACTGATGGTTGCTGTGAATTTGTAGAGACAATCTGATAACATGACCTAGTTCACACTCTGGTTATTATCACAAATGTGTTAAGTTGTGTAACCTGAGTGTGAACTTGGCCTACATGTTATATATTCTAGTGTAATTATTTTAATTGTCTAGTTTTGCATCCTGGTTTCAGGAGAGCTCCAAAGCACTGGTGGAAAACACAAACAGGACGTCAGCTGTTTTCTTCACCTCTGTAATCTCAATCCTTGACCTTATTTTAGGTGAGTGTGAATTTGATTAAATATAATCTGAATTAGAGGCTATGTAAAGCCATTTAATTTAACAAATGATCCACTTAAATGGTATAGTGGAGAGTACACGCAAGTAAACACAGTTTAAACATCTTTTGCGGAAATATGCATTGAAAGTGTAGGGAGTGTTTGCTCAGAGTTTATCCACCTATTTTTTTTACCACTACATCACTGGGAGGCCGGCCATTCTAAACAGCAGATCAGGAAAGATTAACTGAATATTACTCACTTCCTTCACACCACATACTGTGTAGGTCTAAATACTGTTGAAGTCGGAAGTTTACATACACTTAGGTTGGAGTCATTAAAACTCTCCACAAATTTCTTGTTAACAAACTATAGTTTTGGCAAGTCGGTTAGGACATCTACTTTGTACATGACAGAAGTAATTTTTCCAACAATTGTTTACAGACAGATTATTTCACTAAATTGACTGTGCCTTTAAACAGCTTGGAAAATTCAAGAAAATGATGTCATGGCTTCAGAAGCTTCTGATAGGCTAATTGACATAATTTGAGTCAATTTGGTACCTGTGGATGTATTTCAAGGCCTACCTTCAAACTCAGTGCCTCTTTGCTTGACATCATGGGAAAATCAAAAGACATCTGCAAAGACCTCAGAAAACAATTTGTAGACCTCCACAAGTCTGGTTCATTCTTGGGAGCAATTTCCAAACACCTGAAGGTACCACGTTCATCTGTACAAACAATAGTACGCAAGTATAAACACCATGGGACCATGCAGCCGTCATACCGCTCAGGAAGGAGACGCGTTCTGTCTCCTAGAGATGAACGTACTTTGGTGTGAAAAGTGCAAATCAATCCCAGAGCAACAGCAAAGGACCTTGTGAAGATGCTGGAGGAAACAGGTACAAAAGTATCTATATCCATAGTAAAACGAGTCCTATATCGACGTAACCTGAAAGGCCGATCAGCAAGGAAGAAGCCACTGCTCCAAAACCGCCATACAAAAGCTGTCCTGAGGAGCAGGACTGGGTTCCTTTATTAACCCCCGCTCCTTCTGCTGCCTAACCAGCTCCTCTCGCCGTGCCTCCCTTCTAGCCTCCTGTAGCGCCTCCCTCTGACCAAATACCTCCTGCTCCCTCTGAACCAATAGCCCTCCTCTCCTAACCAGCAGATCCGCCCTGTCGCGGCCTCCTGCTGCCTCGTCGTCCACACCGTGTGCCCCCCCAAATGTTTTTATTGGGGTTGCCTCTCCACCCTGATCCCTTTTGAGGGCCTCCATCTTTCTTGCCATATCCTCTCTTATCTCCTGCCAAGTCCATCCTCTCTGCTCCTCCTCGGCACACTGCTTGGTCCAGGTCTGGTGGGATCTTCTGTCACGTTCGTTCATAGATGGGTCAGACCAAGGCGCAGCGTGATATGCATACATGTTTATTTTAAACTTAATAAACAACGACAAAACAATAAACCAACGAAACGTGACATCCAATGGTAACAAACCTCACACGGAACAAGATCCCACAACTTAACGAGTGCCAATAGGCTGCCTAAGTATGATCCCCAATCAGAGACAACGAGTGACAGCTGCCTCTGATTGGGAACCACACCGGCCAACATAGAACTACACATACTAGAACATAAACATAGATATACACCACATAGAAAATCACACCCTGACTCAACAAATAAGAGTCCCCTGAGTCAGGGCGTGACAGCTTGGTCGCAAATGGGCCTTCCAAATGGACAATGACCCCAAGCATACTTCCAAAGTTGTGGCAAAATGGCTTAAGGACAACAAAGTCAAAGTATTGGAGTGGCCATCACAAAGCCCTGACCTCAATTATATAGAACATTTGTGGGCAGAACTAAAAAAGCGTGTGCGAGCAAGGAGGCCTACAAACCTGAAAAAAATAATGAAAAAAGCTTATGGAAGGCTACCCAAAACGTTTGACCCATGTTAAACAATTTAAAGGCAATGCTACCAAATACTAATTGAGTGTATGTAAACTTCTGACCCACTGGGAATGTGATGAAAAAAATAAAAGCTAAAATAAATAATTATCTCTACTATTATTCTGACATTTCACATTCTTAAAATAAAGTGGTGATCCTACCTGACCTAAGACAGGGAATTTTTTCTAGGATTAAATGTCAGGAATTGTGAAAAACTGAGTTTAAATGTATTTGGCTAAGGGGTACGTAAACTTCCGACTTCAAATGTAGATGTTCCTTTATGTTCGTGTATTTTGTTTACACTGACTGTACAAAACATTAAGAACACTTGCTCTTTCCACAACATGGAGGTGTTCCTAATGTTTTGTATACGCAGTATATCCAGGAACAATCCTCTTGTTGAGGACGGTACCTGGATATACTAAGAGGGATAACACGATCCCAGTACCTACATGATGAAACAAAATAATTGACATCCAAAATCCCAGACCTCAATGATATGGATTTGGAGCAGGGATGGAAGGTTGCAGAAGGAACTGAACCCACTGAACCTCTGTAGAGGAGGCTCTATGGCCTATGACCTGTGAAGACTAATTAAGGCATGAAATGAAGATATTCCATAGTATTCCTATAGTAGACTAAAGACTGGTGTATGGATGGGTTCACTGCAACTTGACACTGCAACTTGACACTGCAACTTGACACTGCAACCTAACACGGCAACCTCACACGGCAACCTCACACTACACTCAACAGACCAACTGAGGACTGTATTAGTCCAGTAAAAAAGCCATTCTAGTCCCTTTACTAAAAAAGCATTTGCACACTATTTTTTTATTTCCAGTGCTAAATAAAAGCTGATACAGCGCCAATTCTAAATGTACTGTGGCGTTGTTGGTGGCCTATTTGCAATTGTGATGGATTTAACTCCTCTGAGTCATCACAGAGTATTTTAGGCTCACATAAGATATTCTTGTTTTCCATCATGTTTACCATCAAGGTACTGCAATGGTACTACAATAATGAATAACGGTTTTAAGAGCTCTCCTGTCTTCCCCTCATCTGGCTCCTTCTACGGGGCTTTGTAGATTGCCCCATCTAGTGGTTATAAGTGGTATTAATAAAGGTGGCAGCAGCAACTAGATCAAGCTACAGTAAGGCCTAGATTCAATCCGAACAAACGTTTACCGACGATAGCTGACACCCGCATAGCTGATGTTTTGGTGGTGTCGGAGGTGGAACTGCATTGGATCTGTCAAATCAGTGAGCAGCTGCTCTTGATCATTGTCATGAAGCCACACCCCTCCCACTCACATTACAAGTTCAGAAGGAGAAAGTGTAGGCTATGTAGAAATAAAGACGCTCAAATTGAAAATCATTCAACTAAATAATGAGGATTTCTATCAGCCCAATCGAGGTGTAGATTACATCTCATATTTCAGTGTTCACTACATGGGATTTATCTTAATGTGACTCCGTGCAGCCAATGGCAATGTCCGCTTTAGGTAGTACAATGCCAGGAGCCGCTTGTGGATTTGACAGCTCTACCTCAGTTCCACCTCCGACACCATCAAAACAACAGCTATACGGATGTCAGCTAAAGCGGATCTGATTGAATAGAGCCCTAGGATACGTTTTTTTTCTCTTTCTGAGATATTCTATGGGAACACATAGACCTACACTTGATAAACTGTATGTTGTTGTTGTGTGGTCAAGCTTCCCACGTAATATCTCTGATATGTGAAAGAAGAAGCCAAAGTTATAGACAGAGGAAATTTGTATGTAGGGACTTCCACTTCTGAAACAAGGTTTTTAAAGCTGTGATTATTTTTCCCAAGGCTTCAGTAGAATAGATCACAAGGTCAGCCACAGAGCAGTGCCCCTAACCCAAACCTTAACCCTATCATAACCTCAAGTCTAACCCTAGTCCTACAATAACCTCAACCATAACCCTAGTCCTACAATAACCTCAACCCTAACCCTAACCCTAGTCCTAAAATAACCTCAACCTAACCCTAGTCCTAACCCTAATAGATAATACACCTGAGTTGGTAGAATTCTTTATGCCATAAATATACTCTCTGTTTAACCTTACTCAAAACCTTCCATAACCTCAACCCTAACCTTAGCCCCAACCCTACCATAACCCCAACCCTAACCCTAACCCTAGTTCTAACCCTATAACAATGTCAACCCAAACCCTAGAATAACCTAAACTCTAACCCCAACTTTAAGCCTAGCCCTAACCCTTACCCGAACCCTAGTGCTAACCCTACAATAATCTCAACCCAAACCCTAGAATAACCTCAACTCTAACCCTACTCCTAGCCCTAGACCTAACCCTTACAATAATCTCAACCCTAACCCTAACCCTAGTCCTAACCCTACAATAACCTCAACCCTAACCTCAACCCTAACCCCAACCTCAACTCTTTCCCTACAATAATCTAAACCCTAACCTCAACCTTAACCCTAGTCCTAACCTAAAATCTAACCCTAGGGCTAACCCCACAATAACCTCAACCCTAGTCCTAAACCTACAATAATCTCAACCCTTAACCTTCAAATATATTCCTAACCTCATTCCTAACCCTAGCTATACAATAATCTCAACCAGATTTAGGGTTAACAATTAGCATTTCGTGGATGTTGTGGTCATGAGTGACTTGCATTAGCAAGTACATACATTTTCATACTGGTCCCCAGTTGGAGTCGAACCCACAACCCTGATGTTGCAGGAGCCACGTTCTGCCAGCTGACCACAGGACCCTAATGCTTAATAGACATGGTAATGGTTTTACTCATTCAAAAAAAGTATTAATCTCACAACAGAAAGAAACAGATCGATCTATTATATAGAAGAAATACATTTAGAAGGCCTTACACACTCGCCCACCCCTCTCCTCCCCCACCCCTCTCCTCCCCCCTCTTCTCTCCCAATTAGAAACTCCCCCATATCCTCCTTCCTCATTTTCCACCAATCAGCAGTCTCACATATTTAGATTCAAATTCAAAAGTGACCAGAAGAACAGACACAGTCATGTACTAGCCTATAGAAATTATACTCAAAACACAGTAGAGTGAGCGACAACAGATTCAACCAATGAAAATCAAGACATAGATATTCAAGCTCTTGGAGTAGTGGGAAGGTCTTCCTCTCTCCAACTGGCTTTTTTTTAAGCACTGGGGTGCTTTCCACTAGAAGAAAATTCCCTCTGAAGAACCAGGAATACTGCGAAACGTCTGTTTTTTATTTACGGGACAACACAGCGGGTATCACATTGGACAGGGGTTTTGATAATATTATTTGATTTGTTTTTTAACTATAGTGTAATAAAAGCTGAGTTTTAATTGAAGATGTGGAGGGTTTTAGAGGTTTTAGAGTAACTGGGAGAAAAACACTCCAACTGGAGAATCTGCAATCCAACTGCAACACAGAACTTTTTTAACTGCGGATCTGAGCCCACAGAGTTTGATAACATCTACCCCAGGAGCTACAAAAAGACGCCCAGGAACTGGCTACAACATCTACAGCCTCAACCTCCATCTTCAACCCCCAGACTCAACCTCCATATTCAACCCCAGCCTCAACAACATGGCGGTGAGAACCCACTCTGAGCAGTACATCGTCTTGTGCTGCTCGGACATTCAGATCTTGTAATTACAACATACACCCACCCGGTTGGTACACGCTGTCCTGTCCTCACTAGTCAAAGACACCCACCCCAAATGGTATAGGCAGCTATGCAGTCCCTTATGAGTAACGCAGCAAAGTAGCAATAGAGCCCAACAATCCCTCACAATCGGAGACTCACAACCCCCTACCAATAGAGTCCCACAACCCCCTCCCAGCAGACACCCACGCCTCAATCAACCTCCCCGATGAGGCTACCAGGCAAGCCTCAAAACGGTATTTTAAGTTGATACAGGCCATCCATCATAAGGAAGTCATTGATAAAGCCATTTAATCCCAAAGGTTCCCTAGTGGCATGATGAGACAGGTGAACAGACTCACCAGCTTTATCAAGACATCTTCACCCACAGATCAAGTACTACAGAACACACAGCAATGGATGAGCAACAACATGAACATATTACAAACACACTATCAGTCAATCATCCAATCAGTCACAAAACCACCCAACACATTCACCACATACACTACGTTTTAGTCATTTAGCAGACGCTCTTATCCAGAGCGACTTACAGTTAGTGAGTGCATACATTTTCATACTGGCCCCCCGTGGGAAACGAACCCACAACCCTGGCGTTGCAAGCGCCATGCTCTACCAACTGAGCTACAGGGGACATTCCCAAAAGTATGTGGACACCTTTCTTATTAGTGGATTAGGCTATATCAGCAACACCCGTTGCTAACAGGTGTATAAAATCGAGCTCACAGCCATGCAATCTCCGTAGACAAACATTGACAGTAGAATGGCCCGTACTAAAGAGCTCAGTGACTTTCAACATGGCACCGTCAAAGGATGCCACCTGTCCAACAAGTCAGTTTGTCAAATTTCTGCCCTGCTAGAGCTGCCCCGGTCAACCGTAAGTGCTGTTATTGTGAAGTGGAAACATCTAGGAGCAGCAATGGCTCAGCCGCAAAGTGGTAGGCCACACAAGCTCACAGAACGGGACCGCCGAGTGCTGAAGCACGTAAAAATTGTCTGTCCTCGGTTGCAACGCTCACTACCAAGTTCCAAACTGCCTCTGGAAGCAACATCAGCACAAGAACTGCTCATTGGGAGATTCATGAAACGGTTTTCCATGGCCGAGCAGCCGCACACAAGCCTAAGATCATCATGCGCAATGCCAAGCATCAGCTGGAGTGGTGTAAAGCTTGCTGCCATTGGACTCTGGAGCAGTGGAAACGTGTTCTCTGGAGTGATTAATCACGCTTTACCATCTGGCAGTCTGACGGACGAATCTGGGTTTTGGCGGATGCCAGGAGAAAAATACCTGCCCGAATGCATAGTGCCAACTGTAAAGTTTGGTGGAGGAGGATTAATGGTCTGGGGCTGTTTTTCATGGTTCGTGCTAGGCCCCTTAGTTCCAGTGAAGGGGAATCTTAACCATACAGCATACAATGACGTTCTAGATTATTCTGTGCTTCCAACTTTGTGGCAACAGTTTGGGGAAGGCCCTTTCGTGTTTCAGCATGACAATGCCCCTGTGCACAAAACAAGGTCCATACAGAAATGGTTTGTTGAGATCGGTGTGGAAAAACTTGACTGGCCTGCACAGAGCCTTGACCTCAACCACATCGAACACCTTTGGAACGCAGACTGCGAGCCAGGCCTAATTGCCAAACATCAGTGCCCGACCTCACTAATGCTCTTGTGGCTGAATGGAATCAAGTCATTTAGCAGACGCTTTTATTCAGAGCGACTTACAGTTAGTGAGTGGATACATTTTCATACTGGCCCCCCGTGGGAAACGAACCCACAACCCTGGCGTTGCAAGCGCCATGCTCTACCAACTGCGCTACAGGGGACTGTAGCTTCCCAGAAGAGTGGAGTCTGTTATAGCAGCCAAGGTGGGACCAACTCCATATTAATGCCCATGATTTTGGAATGAGACGTTCGACGAGCAGGTGTCCACATACTTTTGGTTGGGTAGTGTAGCTGTGGGCTGGGCCGAGAAGAGAGACACACATAAACTCACACACACCACCATTACTACAGTTGAAACATTTCTGAACCTCCCCCTAGAAACTCGCCACAGACAACCCCCTAGGGCTACCCTCTTTTACCCCACCACAGAGCCACCCTTCCCTTCATCCTCGGCCTCACCCCAGCCCACAACCACATTGGCTCCCGGTCCACCGGACCCACGACAGAACCCCTGGCATACAGCCTCCGCTCAAGCCCAAGTCCAAACACAGTTGATTTCTCTGCCCATCGCCTCAGCCCCAGCTCCCTCCTCATCCTCGATAAAGGATGTCCCTCCTCTACCCAAGCTCCCTCTTCCAGCAAAGTCCCAGGCCTCTTACAAACAGTCACTCTCATTGGGGCCACGCCCTGCCCTAGTCCATCGCTCTTCAACCCAGAACCCCACTCCTCAGTATCTTCCTCCTCAGACACAATCTTCCGCCCAGAGAGAGAACCATACCTCAACCCCCTCCTTCCTCATTGCTCCTCCGCAGATAGATGTTAGCAACCTCGCCCCAACCAACTCCCCATTCCATTCTAAGAACAACACGGTGCCCATTCCCCCCTCCTCTCCCAAGTCATAAGGAGAGGAGATGATAACCCCCATCTCCACTTCTCCTCACGGCCCACAGAGATGAAACAACCCATTGACCACTCAGGACCAAAGTATTCCAAGCACTATGGGTCCCCCCTCCCCATCCCCCACCATAGACTCCAACCCTGAACTCATACCCATGAACTCATCTAATATAATCCACACCCTAGTTGAGTTCCACCCTAGGGCCTGCAGCCAGTCAGAAACCCTTGGTGTGACAGCAATAACCCCCAACCCCCAGTCAGCACTCCTACTACCAATTTGTATATAGTGAGGGGAAAAAAGTATTTGATCCCCTGCTGATTTTGTACGTTTGCCCACTGACAAAGACATGATCAGTCTATAATTTTAATGGTAGGTTTATTTGAACAGTGAGAGACAGAATAACAACAAAAACATCTAGAAAAACACATGTCAAAAATGTTATAACTTGATTTGCATTTTAATGAGGGAAATAAGTATTTGACCCCTCTGCAACACATTACTTAGTACCTGGTGGCAAAACCCTTGTTGGCAATCACAGAGGTCAGACGTTTCTTGTAGTTGGCCACCAGGTTTGCACACATTTCAGGACTGATTTTGTTCCACTCCTCTTTGCAGATCTTCTCCAAGTCATTAAGGTTTCGAGGCTGACATTTGGCAACTCGAACCTTCAGCTCCCTCCACAGATTTTCTAATGGATTATGGTCTGGAGCTTAATGTGCTTCTTCTTGAGCCACTCCTTTGTTGGCTTGGCCGTGTGTTTTCGGTCATTGTCATGCTGGAATACCCATCCAAGACCCATTTTCAATGCTCTGGCTGAGGGAATGAGGTTCTCACCCAAGATTTGACGGTACATGGCGCCGTCCATCGTCCTTTTGATGCAGTGAAGTTGTCCTGTCCCCTTAGCAGAAAAACACCCCCAAAGCATAATGTTTCCACCTCCATGTTTGACGGTGGGGATGGTGTTCTTGGGGTCATAGGCAGCATTCCTCCTCCTCCAAACACGGCAAGTTGAGTTGATGCCAAAGACATCGATTTTGGTCTCATCTGACCACAACACTTTCACCCAGTTCTCCTCTGAATCATTCAGATGTTCATTGGCAAACTTCAGACGGCCCTGTATATGTGCTTCCTTGAGCAGGGGGACCTTGCGGGCGCTGCAGGATTTCAGTCCTTCACGGCGTAGTGTGTTACCAATTGTTTTCTTGGTGACTATGGTCCCAGCTGCCTTGAGATCATTGACAAGATCCTCCCGTGTAGTTCTGGGCTGATTCCTCACCGTTCTCATGATCATTGCAACTCCACAAGGTGAGATCTTGCATGGAGACCCAGGCCGAGGGAGATTGACAGTTATTTTGTGTTTCTTCCATTTGCGAATAATCGCACCAACTGTTGTCACCTTCTCACCAAGCTGCTTAGCAATGGTCTTGTAGCCCATTCCAGCCTTGTGTAGGTCTACAATCTTGTCCCTGACATCCTTGGAGAGCTCTTTGGTCTTGGCCATGGTGTAGAGTTTGGAATCTGATTGATTGATTGCTTCTGTGGACAGGTGTCTTTTATACAGGTAACAAGCTGAGATTAGGAGGACTCCCTGTACATCTGGCGCCTCAATACACCCACCCCACCCCAGTCCAAACCCCAGCCCCAACCCCAGCACCAACCCCCACCCCCAGCAACCCTACAGAAACTGTCATATCATAAAGCCAGACCAAAATGCAAGGTGCTGGATTGGAATTTCCAGGGAAACAAACCAATACTGGTGTTGGGAGACTCCAATGTGAACAGAATCCCTCCATTCCACATGACAAACATACAAGTCGACAGCTACCCCGGTGCAACTTTATACCTTTTCACCAAGGTCCTGGAGAAAATACCAGCTCAGTGGTGCTCTCAGTGGGCATAAACAATAAGGATAATGACCCATACATTGCATCCATGCACAAGGAAGGCAGAGCCATTTCCCCCAACGCAATTACCTTCGTCCCCAATTATTAACCACTCACACCTCCTTTCCCAAGATTAGAAACGAAATCTTCACGTCATTAATGGTTACATCACCACACATAGTCCATTCCTCCTGGAGATACCCCACTACACATTTCACACAACAACAGACCTCACACTTTGGACAACAACCACAGCAGACTTCATTTTAAAGAATTGGTGTGATCAGCTAAATTTAGAATAGGTTCTACACACATTTTGAACCACCCTAGCCACACCACTTTGACTTCTCCCCAACCCCATTCCCTCTCCCCCTCTCTTCCTCCCCCAGTTCCTTCCTTAGATCCTACAGCAGATGGGGCAGTTTCCTCTTCCTTATCCCACATCATGAACTTGTCAGTCTTTTCAACTTATAGCAGCACAACTCCTGGAGAGAGGGTTGTCCTTCATTCCCCGTCCCATCAAATTCGACAGGGAGGAACTTCATAGTGACTCCCACAAATACCATAGACAATTTAAACATTTTGACTATTTTGACTATCAGACAAATGACAACTACTTACCATTCACCCTTCCTTCCACCTGGGAAGATGGGAGGGTCCAGAATCTAATCAGAACAGACCAAGACACCTTTCACAACTACCATACCCAGGCAGATAGACAGGACAACCTCACTCACATAGAAAGACAAGCCATACAAGAACTTATAAACAACCCTCAAAAAATATTGAAACCAGCAGACAAGTGATCCAAAACAGTGATCCTAGACAAGCATCAATACACATGATGCAAACAGACAGTTATCCAACACCAAGTACAATGTACCAATAGAAAACAGCCTACAACCACAGACTCAGACTAAGCTACTTAGAATCATACAAACACTTCATGATAAACTGTACATCACTAAGAAACAGCAAGACTTTATATTTGGACCAGACACCCCACGACCCAGACTGTTTTACCTACTTTGTAAAATTCACAAAGAACCAGACACCTGGACAATTCCACATGAAGTTCCTCCTGGCAGGCCCAGCGTATCAGACTGCAATAGTGAATCGTACAACATAGCTCAATATATTGACCATCATATCAACCCTTTCTCCACTAGACACCCCAGCTATTTCAGAGACACTTATTACTTTCTTGAGAAGATTAAACCCATAGTTGTTCCCTCCCAAAACATATATATTCACCCTTGACATTGATAGCTTATACACCTAAATAAATACAGCAACAGGAATACAGACGGTCAGAAGTCTTTTCCACGGACACCCAGATAGGAATAGACCAGACAATGAATTACTACAATTATTAGACAATAGCCTCACACACAATGATTTTATATTTAATGATATACACTACTTACAGGTGGAGGGAACAGCTATGGGGAAGAAATGTACCCCTGCATATGCAAACATCTACATGGCTGAATGGGCACTGGCCAAGTGCCCACATCAACCCACATTTTATTACCGTTTCTAGACGACATCATAGGAGCCTGGCCTCATGACATCCAACTATTCACTGAATTCATCAGCATTCTATATAGTCACCACCCATCCATTAAGGTTAAATACACAATAGCTCCATGTGAAGTACATTTCTTGGATACCACAGTCTTCTTTAATCCGATAAACCAATCCCCAAAAACATTACTCACTAAAGTTTATTTCAAACCAACACATACACATGCTCTATTCCATAACCACAGTTATCATCCCAAACATACATTTAAAGATATAGTCAAATCACAAATCATACGGTTCCATAGAATATCCTCCTGCAAACAGGATCTGGAAAAAGCAATTCAAACACTATTTCATGCATTTAGACAGAGAGGCTACTCCAAACGATATCTCAGAATCATGAAAAACAGCACATTGGTGGCCCTCTCTCCCATTCAGCCAACACACTCACAAAACACAAGTCGGTCCATCTCTCTTTCTGACCCCAACTTTCATGACAGAGGTTCTGGAGGCACTGCCAAATCCCCCCCCTTTCCCTGACCTTAACCCTGACCCCAACCTTAACCCTTACCCTAACCTGGGTTCGTATCCTACCCCTAACCCCATCCCCACCTCTAACCCCATCCCCACCTCTAATCCCATCCCCACCCTACTTTTACTGAGGTTCTTAAGAGGCAATCTAGTGAATTTTAAATTCAAAAGGCACTCGCACATCTGAGCTATCTTTTTAGCAGGTGCCTGGTAACAGTTGAATAAGATGAGAAAAAAAGAGGAAACCCGCACACTGCTCTTGATAGTTTCACTGCTCTGTAAGAAGCTTTACATATCGGCCTCAAGGCCTTCGTCAGAGCTTTGGTGAGTTTTTTAAATTAGCACCCTTATGTAGACATAGCTCCACCAACATCCGTTCCACGCATCGAATGGGGTTAGAGTCGAGGGAAGTGCAAACAAATATAACAATGTGCATTTCATAAATATTCTAATACAGTGTATACATAAAACGTATTAAACACGTCGGTAAAACTATAATGAGGACATGACCCACTAAGCAAGTTTTCATATATCATTGGGTACAGCGCAAGAAAAACATCAGAGTAATCTGTAATGGGGGCATTAATTCATATTCACATTTACAACATAACATACATAGGCATTTTATCATTAAGACCTTTAGGAAATAATGTCTGGAGGGTGAAAATCCCAAAACATTCTCTTTTGCTCAGAGTATTATTTATATCACCTCCCCTGTCTGATATCTTAACTTTCTCTGTGCCACAAAATCTAAAGGTAGAAATGTCATGTTTTAGGTCATTAAAATGTACTGTGCATTTATAACTACCATTCAGATGAGGGCGTAAAACAGCCTGGCTGATTTCCTTTTATGGCTGGCAGTTGGCATGGACCCATTTATCGCGTAAATTGCGACGTCTCCTATATACAATAAGTGGTGGATTCTTAAAGTCAGCTGGCAAGGCTGGGTCTGATGATAAAACATGCCAGTGTTTCTTGACAGCATATCCCACTTTTCGCGAGTTCAAAGTATATGTGGTGGTAAACATTACAGAGTGTTCTTTAGCCCTAGTGGGTCTTTTTTTGGAGCAGTTCATCTCGTGTTTAACCCATTACCAAATTAAGAGCTTCATCCACACATTTTCGAGAGTAGCCTCTTCTTAGAAACCTATTGCGCATATCTGCTGCTTTTTCTAGATAGTCCTCTTTGGAGTGGCATATACGGCGCAGTCTGAAAAACTGGCTTCTTGGAAAACTTGCTTAGTGGGTCATGTTTTACAGACGTGTTTTATGTATACACTGTATTAGAATATTTATGAAATGCACATTGTTATATTTGGTAGCACTTACTTGTTTTCCCTCGACTCTAACCCCATTCGATGCGTGGAACTGATGTGGGTGGGGCTATGTCTACATAAGGGTGCTAATTAAATAACTCACAAAAGCTCTGACGAAGGCCTTGAGGCTGATACGTAAAGCTTATTAAAGAGCAGTGATACTATCAAGAGCAGTGTGCGGGTTTCTTCTTTTATTTTCTAATCTAGTGAATTTTAAAAGGTACTATACCGGAGTCGCTCGAGTTCCTTCAGGTCTTCAGGAGGCCTTGTAGCGTAATTTAATAGGTACTACATCTGAGTCAGTAGAAGTTTATAGCATTATATTGGAGGGGCACACAATAATAGGCCTGCGCACCACAAGACAAACCAGTCTCTTTGTAACCCTACCCTAACTCAAAACCTAACCCCAACCCTAACCCTAGTCCTAACCCTACCATAACCACAACCCTAACCCTAATTCTAATTGAACCGTCGTAGGTGACCCATCTGAGCTCTCGGCCTCAATTGATCCCTCAAGCAAACAATTGCCCAATGTTCTCCCACCCTCTCCAGACCAGACTGACTTGCAATATGCAGACAGTTGCAATAGGCCCTTGCAACCCAAGGTTTGATTCCATCACAAACAGATAAACAAACCTAACCTCAACCCTAACTCTATCCTAACCTCAACCCTAACCCTACCCTAATCAAATGACACCTCAAGTGGGTGAGATTTGCCTACAGTAATTCAGTCAATCTCCCTCTGTCACTATCTCTGTCATCTCTCTGTCACTTCATGCAAAATACATGTCATAATTTTGTACAGTAACTGAAACATCTGTTCTCTAGCCCCGTATGGTCCCCACAGGATGTGAAGCCTGAAGCACTTTCCGCCCACAGTATCAGATTCACATGGAGGGTACCTTGCTCTCTTGACCTATTGTTAACTGAGGCCGGGCCATCGTTTACATGACACAATTTCTTTTGTCTTTTTGGATTCAATTGTCTTGTCCTCTTCCCCATGCAGTCCCCCGAGCTGACCCTCCAGAACGGGCTGATCCGGGGCTACCCACTCCACTACGGTGAGTACAGTCCCCAGGAACAGGCTTCCTGTCAGAGTGATGTATCTGATGGATGGAGGAGAGAGCTTCACCATGAACAACCTGCATGAGGCAACAGAGTACAGTGTGGCACTGCGCACCATTAACAGTGCAGGCCTTGGGTCCTCTTCACAGGAGCTTGTCTGCACCACACTCAATAATGGTAAGGAGAGGGTTAGCTTTTAGTGGGTTCCTAAGGAAAATATATATCTGAATTAGTTATGTGCAGGCTGGCAGAATTTAGGAATTAGGAATGGAATGTAGTAACTCTTTCAGTAACACTCTCAACTCTGTCCTGATCTTCTTTGTCAGATGATCAACAAAAGACCACAACAATGCAAGCAACAACAGAGGTTCTGACTGGTAATATCACCTAGTGCAAGATGAGATTGTTTTAGATTCTGACTATTAGAAAACTAAACTGCAGATGAATTGACTTGCCATTGGTTGCTATTGACTACATTTACCTGTAATGTCTTTCAAGAACATTCAACCTCAACCATTGAGACTGCAACTTCTTCAACTGAGACATGGGTGCTTGTCACTGCCAGTCCTACTCCAGGTAGTGTGTAACTTTTCACACCCCACTCAAACAATGGACTCACACTTATACAATATAACCCAAAACAAAGCCCTAAACACTCACTTGTTGCAACAACTAATCTATTCCTCAAAAAACTGAAAAAGGCAACATGAATATGTAAGTATCTAAAGTGATCAATATCCTACAGACCTTCTATGTAATCTACAGTTCTACAAGATGTATAGCACAAACCCAGTAAGCACAAGACATGAAAAGAGATGTATTTTCAACGTATTTTCAGCGTTATAGGGAAGTAAACTTACTGCTCTGTAAGTACATGAGCAAGCACTTTGATGCTACATGATATGTCATCTCTCCCTCATTCTGACGATGGAAGATCAACAATGTCCTTTAGGGACTCTGAGCCAGCACCGTAGACACCACTTGGATGTTAGAATACCCATTAAGATGATTAGGTAAGCACAGTGTAAATGATGTAAGATGACATTGATATGAAAGAAGAGGACATTGATATGATATTGCAATACATTTTAATCATATGTACAATAGACAGGTTGGTTGTTTAGCAACAAAACCGACGCATGCAGAACTATGGGGCAAAACAGGCAGAGTTGGCTTAAATTGTTGACAACATTTAAACTATATTTAATCTTGAAAACATAAATACATTTGCCCAATGAGCACTTGTTGTCTCTCAATTACATTGTTACAGTTGTTGGTTAGCTAGCTAGCGAATTTTTCCACATTAGCATTGACATGAAATCAATCAAAACACTTATAGAATCAGTCAAAACAGCTCTAAACAACACATGATAAAACTAGCTGAAACAAGCCACCTACGACTCCTCACATGGCAGCATCTTGTCGTATAGCTGTCTGACCGTTCAGAATCATAAAGCACGGCTTCCAGTCACATCGATGTCCACGCATCATGTTCCTGACTTTGTCAACCAACCTGTCTATAGAGGTAGGAAAGTATTTATGTCTCACATTGAAAAAGGATCAGCTGCAATGTAAATAATTAAACAAATCAAATCAAATGTTATTTGTCACATGCGCCGAATTCAACAGGTGTAGACCTTACCGTGAAATGCTTGCTTACAAGCCCTTAACAAACAAAGCAGTTTTAAGAAAATAGAGTTAAGAAAATATTTACTAAATAAACACATAAAAAACACAATAAAATAACAATAATGAAGCTATATACATGGGGTACCGGTACCGAGTCAATGTGCGGGGATACAGGTTAGTCAAGGTAATTTGTACATAGATAGGGATAAAGTGACTATGCATAGATAATAAACAGCGAGTAGCAGCAGTGTGAAAACAAAGGTGGGGAGTGTCAATGCAAATAGTCTGGGTGGCCATTTCATTAATTGTTCAGCAGTCTTATGGCTTGGGGGTAGAAGCTGTTAAGGAGCCCTTTGGACCTAGAGTTGGCGCTCCGGAGAGAACAGTCTATGACTTGGGTGACTGGAGTCTTTTACAATTTTTTGGGCCTTCCTCTGACACCGCCTGGTATAGAGGTCCTAGATGGCAGGAAGCTTGGCCCCAGTGATGTACTGGGCTGTACACACTAACATGTTAATATATTCTTGCTTCTAGCTTGTAGATTGTCTGACTCTTTCTTGCTGAACACGAGTCCAGTCATTATCAACAATTCAATTGACCACAGCACATTTACCTTATTAATACTCCAATTATATATACAATGTCTAGCCATTCCATAACCAGCTGGGGGGGCTAGAGACACACGGATGTATGAGAGGGGACATTCCAGTACTCAGCCCACTATCTCACAGAGGCTGCATGCATTCTTCCAGGGACCAGCTCTCTGAGGCTCTCTGAGGCTCTCTGAGGTGCTGAAGCCTGGTGGTTTTCCACCCATCTGTCCTGTAAATCTCTTAATTGGTGTAATTAATGTGCTGGAAGTTGAGATGTGATACCTCTGTGGAGCCAGGCTCAGGCAGCAGCTGTTACTGAGGGAGTTCCCCACCAACGGGGGAGCGGAGGGGGGATACCCACCCAGGCCTCTCCCTCTTCCAGTCCCTCAGCCCCCCTGTGGGGAACACATGGTGGAGTTAGGGATGAATGGATAGCGGGATGGATGTTCTCACTGCCAGATAATCAGGGTTTCCCATAGATGTTTTTTCTTTTCTTTGACGGGACATATGCTTTTCAATCATCCCTCTGTGTAGGTTAGTTTCTGAGTGTGAACAGAGTCAAAAAGCTATAAGCTGGACCATGCTACTCAAGGCCATGGGGGGAATCCCATACACGTGTATTCCAGCTAGAACATGGACCATGGCAGTCAAAGAAGCACATGTTGTATGATTAGTGCCAAGAGTTTGTTTGGCTGAGCAGGAAAATCCCCACTGTTACCCATAGCAGTACAACACTACAGCCCTCACTCTGGCCTAAACACATCTCTCCTCTCTGCCTGACGACTTCCTCCATATCTGTCTCTGTCTGTGTAGTTTTCTCTCTCTCTCTCTCTCTCGTTCTCTCTCGTTCTCTCTTGTTCTCGTTCTCTCTCGTTCTCTCTTGTTCTCGTTCTCTCTCGTTCTCTCTTGTTCTCGTTCTCTCTCGTTCTCTCTCTCTCTCGTTCTCTCTCTCTCGTTCTCTCTCTCTCTCGTTCTCTCTCGTTCTCTCTTGTTCTCGTTCTCTCTCGTTCTCTCTTGTTCTCTCTCTCTCGTTCTCTCTCTCTCATTCTCTCTCTCGTTCTCTCTCTCTCTCTCGTTCTCTCTCTCTCTCGTTTTCTCTCTCTCTCTCGTTTTCTCTCTCTCTCTCTCTCTGTCTCTCTGTCACTCTGTCTCTCTCTCTCTCTCTCTCTCTCGTTCTCTCTCTCGTTCTCTTTCTCTCTCGTTCTCTCTCGTTCTCTCTCTCGTTCTCTCTCTCTCTCGTTCTCTCTCGTTCTCTCTTGTTCTCGTTCTCTCTCGTTCTCTCTTGTTCTCGTTCTCTCTTGTTCTCTCTCGTTCTCTCTCTCTCGTTCTCTCTCGTTCTCTCTCGTTCTCTCTCGTTCTCTCTCGTTCTCTCTCGTTCTCTCGTTCTCTCTCTCTCTCTCTCATTCTCTCTCTCTCTCTCGTTCTCTCTCTCTCTCTCTCGTTCTCTCTCTCTCTCTCGTTTTCTCTCTCTCGTTTTCTCTCTCTCTCGTTTTCTCTCTCTCTCTCTCTCTCTCTCATTCACTGACCTGTCAAAGCTAGACAAACACACAGTACATTGGTCATCCCTCTGCCCTGGGTCCATCCCTCCTTTCTTCCATCCCTCCATCCCAACCCTGTTAATTACGCTGATGAATGGTAGATAAACAGAGTAATTGGGGGAAAGATTTGATGCTGTTGAATTCACATTCATATAGATTACAGGGAGCTTTGATTGATCATTGCGCCACCAGCTTATGGAGTCTTGGCCCCCCTTATCCTTGCCTGGCCCCCATGGCCCCTCTAGGCCCCTGCCTGACACCCAATCAAACCAGAGATGAAGAAACAGAAGGATAAGATGAGAAATACAAACACTCACCATTTAGTTGGATAACAACCCCACCATTAGCTGCTCCTTCTTAACACTGCCTCAGTCCCAGCCCATCTAACCCCTTCTTAACACTGACTCAGTCCCAGCCCATCCAACCCCCCTTCTCAACACTGCCTCAGTCCCAGCCCATCTAACCCCTTCTTAACACTGCCTCAGTCCCAGCCCATCCAATCCCCCTTCTCAACACTGATGGAGTGTCATTAGGGCTTTGTCTTTACTCGCTTGTCTATATCGAAGAAGTGCATTACATGTTTCTGTGTATAATTATCTGTGTGTGCGTTTGTGTTGATGTAACCAACCTTAGCCAGATGAAACGCTGTGCACATCATTGAAGGTCAGACATAACAGTTACCATGGAGACAATCGCCAAGTTAGACTAAACCGGGCGGAACTTGTTCTCGTCTATCTCCTCCCCCTATGGACTGCCATCAATAAGTGTGTGTGTGATCTGTAATATACTGCCTCCCTGTGGTTCAGAATACATTCTCAGGTTTTGTTGCTCTGAAAAAAAAGCTCTATTCAATCAAACTTGGAATGCAGTGTACAAACAATAGTGTATGAACACATCCCCTTTTAACCACAAAATTGTTTGGGTGTTCAGAGTTCATTATATGTGTGTCTATTTCTGTGTGTGGTGCGGTCGCAACTGGGGAGAAGAAACTCTGGAGTTCTCTTATCAACCTAGGCTATCAGCACACATGGATTAAAAGGGTTCATGAAAAATTCAGGGAGTTACGGTTCAAAAGAAGGCCATGCTTTCGGGTAACTTCACACATCAAAAGCCCCAAAATACTTCTGCTTTTCTACAGTGGGTTAAGTGAGAGTGTTGTGAGGGGATTTAATTATTGTAATAGACTGCAGTGTGATGTGGATAAACCATCTGGGACATGGACATGTAGGCAGTTATATCAGCGGTTTATGAGCGTGTGTCTGTGTTGTGTGTGTGTGTGTTTATGACTGTGTGTGCGTGCGATCGAGTGAACAAGTGTGCGTCTATGAACACGTAACTACACTGAGTGTACAAAACGTTAGGAAAACACGCTCTTTCCATGATATAGACTAACCAGGGGAAACCAGGTGAAAGCTATGATCCCTTATTGATGTCACCTGTTAAATCCACTTCAATCAGTGTAGATGAAGGGGAGGAGACAGGTTAAAGAAGGATTTTTAAGCCTTGAGACAATTGAGACATGGATTGTGTATGTGTGCCATTCAGAGGGTGAATGGGCAAGACAAAATATGTAAGTGCCTTTGAACGGGGTATGGTAGTAGGTGCCAGGCACACCGGTTTAAGTGTGTCAAAAACTGCAACGCTGCTGGGTTTTTCATGCTCAATAATTTCCCATGTGTATCAAGAATGGTCCACCACCCAAAGGTCATCCATCCAACTTGACACAACTATGGGAAGCTTTGGAGTCAACATGGGACAGCATTCCTGTGGAACACTTTTGACACCTTGTAGTCCATACCCTGACAAATTGAGGCTGTTCTGATGGCAAAAAGGTGTGCAACTCAATATTAAGGTGTTCTTAATGTTTGTACACTCTGTGTATATGAACCTTCTCAAGGCTCTAGTTTCCATAGAAACAGTTGCAAGTTTTTATTGATGTGGTTTGTCAAATAGTCAACAAAAATGTTTTTCCTTTCGGCAATCACTGAAGAAAGAAATAGATATACTGACATCCTTCTTACTTCCCTTAGCATAGACATAATCCTTAAAGACGTTTTTATAAACCATATCTCAAACCATTGATATCACATGCCTCTTCTCATTCCAATAGCATCAAGTCTAATGTCTTTAAAACATGATGTAGATCTGCTTAGGGTTTCTCCTCACCTGCCCTCCAGGCATTATTGGGAGCATTGGGCAAAGGGCTGTCTGGATGGAAGACCTGGATAGAATGGGAGTGGGGATGATGGAAGACCTGGATAGGATGAGAGGGGATGATGGAAGACATGGATAGAATGGGAGTGGGGATGATGGAAGACCTGGATAGAATGGGAGTGGGGATGATGGAAGACCTGGATAGGATGGGATTGGGGATGATGGAAGACCTGGATAGAATGGGAGTAGGGATGATGGAAGACCTGAATAGGATGGGAGTGGGGATGATGGAAGACCTGGATAGAATGGGAGTAGGGATGATGGAAGACCTGGATAGGATGTGAGTGGGGATGATGGAAGACCTGGATAGAATGGGAGTAGGGATGATGGAAGACCTGGATAGAATGGGAGTAGGGATGATGGAAGACCTGGATAGGGTGGGAGTGGGGATGATGGAAGACCTGGCTAGGATGGGAGTGGGGATGATGGAAGACCTGGATAGAATGGGAGTAGGGATGATGGAAGACATGGATAGGATGCGAGTGGGGATGATTGAAGACCTGGATAGAATGGGAGTAGGGATGATGGAAGACCTGGATAGGATGTAAGTAGGGATGATGGAAGACCTGGATAGAATGGGAGTAGGGATGATGGAAGACCTGGATAGGGTGGGAGTAGGGATGATGGAAGACCTGGATAGGATGGGAGTGGGGATGATGGAAGACCTGGATAGGGTGGGAGGTAGAGATTGGATCAGTGATCAGATGAACTGCCTGGTTTGGCAGGCGTGATAGATGATCTGCGTCATCATTGATTTGATATGTGTCTATGTTTTCTTTGGCAATGTATGTGGTAACACTTTCCATGCCAATAAAGCCATTTGAATTAGAATTTGAGAGAGATGGGGAGAGGGAAAGAGACAGACAGAGAGAGGGAGGGGGGGTGGTAATCTCATTACAGGATTAGTGTGTGTTATTAACGAGGCCCAGACACCGCACTCTCATTCTCTCCTCTCCTCATTCTCTCCTCTCTTCATTCTTCATTCTTCTTTCCTCTCTCTCTCTCTCTCTCTCTCTCTCTCTCTCTCTGAGCTGGTAATGCTGCTTGTGTTCTCCATCTCCTCTTCATGCAGGCTCTGGCTCTGGCCTGCGGCGCTGGGTTATGAGTTATGAGTTATTTTTGTAATATTCTTGCCACATTCTTTGGGAGGGAGAAAAATGATCCACAAATGATCCTCTGATTGTGTGTGTGTATGTGTGTGCGCGCGCATGTGTGCATGCATGCGTGTGTGTAACTGCATACGTACTTGTGTGTGTGTGTGTGTGTGTTTGGCAGGAAGCCCGCTGAAATATAGCTATTCGTTGTTGAACAAACAAAACATTTGTCTCAAGTCTCGCATCACCTCAGGGAAGGATGGATCTGTGGAAATATGCCTTGTGTTGTGTGCTAAACCCTCTCTCGCTTGGTTATGTATTCTCTCACACACACATGCATGCATGCACACACACACACACACACACACACACACACAGAACGGCATGTGTCAGTCACACATAGCAGCGATGACAGTCACAATAGCATCCATGTGATGAGCTAAAATGTACTTTTACAGGTGGTTTCATCACCGTGGTAACTCGACAGTGGCCTCTCTCCTCCTCCTCAGCCTGGTAGAAAGCCTCAGAGAGACAAAAGTCCCACGGTGAACCACAGACACAGTCACACTGCAGTTTCATCATCCCAATGGAGTTCACAGCAGTGGCAGGGAAACTGAAGTAACTAAAGTCCCCATTCTGCCAAAGGACTCTGGAGGTGAAGCTAAAGAAGCAAGTAGAAAGAATCCCTATGCTAAGCTAGGCAGATGGAGGGAGGGATGGAGAGGGTTTGTAAAGGCAGACAGACATGCTCTTCCAAAGCAGTGAATCACTGAATGCAATACACACTTCACATAAAGGACTTGATGAGAGAGAGGAGGAGAAGGAGGGAGGGAGGGAGGGAGGGAGGGAGGGGGAGAGAGAGAGAGAGAGAGAGATTTCTTTCCACAGGGCCGTGGGGTGAGACAGGGATGCAGCTTAAGCCTCACCTTCTTCAACATATACAGTGCATTTGGAAAGTATTCAGACCCCTTGACTTTTTCCACATTTTGTTACATTAGAGAGGTACAGAGAGAGAGAGAGAGAGGCAGAGGTACAGAGGGAGAGGCAGAGGTACAGAGAGAGAGAGAGGGCGAGAGGCAGAGGCACAGAGTGAGAGAGAGCGAGAGAGAGAAACACACATTTTTTTCCACAGGGCCGTGGGGTGAGACAGGGACGCAGCTTAAGCCCAACCCTCTTCAACATATACAGTGCATTTGGAAAGCATTCAGAAACCTTGACTTTTTCCACGCTGTGTTACATTACAGCCTTAATATAAAATGGATTAAATAGTTTTTTCCCTCATCAATCTACACACAATACCCCATAATGACAAAGCAAAATGGGTTTTTAGAAAGTTTTGCAAATGTATTACAAATATAAAAATTGAAATATCACATTTACATAAGTATTCAGACCCTTTATTCAGTACTTTGTTGAAGCACCTTTGGCAGCAATTACAGCCTTGAGTCTTCTTGGGTATGACGCTACAAGCTTGGCACACATGTATTTGGGGAGTTTCTCCCATTCTTCTCTGTAGATCCTCTCAAGCTCTGTCAGGTTGGATGGAGAGCATTGCTGCACAGCTATTTTCAGGTATCTCCAGAGCTGTTCGATCTGGTTCAAGTCTGGGCTCTGGCTGGGCCACTCAAGGACATTCAGAGACTTGTCCCAAAGCCACTCCTGCGATGTCTTGGCTGTGTGCTTAGGGTCATTGTCCTGTTGGAAGATGAACCTTCGCCCTAGTCTGAGGTCCTGAGCGCTCTGGAGCAGGTTTTCATCAAGGATCTCTCTATACTTCGCTCCGTTCATCTTTCTCTCGATCCTGACTAATCTCCCAGTCCCTGCCGCTTGAAGACCTCCCCACAGCATGATGCTGCCACCACCATGCTTCACCGTAGGGATGGTGACAGGTTTCCTCCAGACTTGACACATGGCATTCAAGCCAAAGAGTTCAATCTTGGTTTCATCAGACCAGATAATCTTGTTTCTCATGGTCTGAGAGTCTTTAGGTGTCTTTTGGCAAACTCCAAGGGGGCTGTCATGTACCTTTTACTGAGGAGTGGCTTCCGTCTGGGCACTCTACCTTAAGGGCCTGATTGGTGGAGTGCTGCAGAGATTGTTGTCCTTCTGGAAGGTTCTCCCATCTCCACAGAGGAACTCTGGAGCTCTGTCAGAGTGACCATAGGGTTCTTGTTCACCTCCCTGACCAAGGCTCTTCTTCCCACGATTGCCGGTAGGCCAGATCTAGGAAGAGTCTTGGTGGTTCCAATCTTCTTCCATTTAAGAATGATGGATGACACTGTGTTCTTGGGGACCTTCAATGCTGCAGAAATGTGTTGGTACCCTTCCCTAGATCTGTGCCTCGACACAATCCTGTGTTGGAGCCTTACGGACAATTCCTTTGACCTCATGGCTTGGTTTTTGCTCTTACATGCACTGTCAACAGTGGGACCTTATATAGACATGTGTGTGCCTTTCCAAATCATATCCAATCAATTGAATGATGATGATGATGATGATGATGATGATGATGATGATGATGATGATCAAAGGAAACAGGATAAACCTGAGCTCAATTTCGAGTGTCATAGCAAATCGTCTGAATACTTATGTAAATAAAGTATTTCTGTTTATTTTTTATTTGTAAAAATGTCTAAACCTGTTTTAACTTTGTCATTGTGGGGTATTGTGTGTAAAGTGCTGAGGAAAAAATTATAATCAATTTTAGATTAAGGCTGTAACATACCAACATGTGGGAAAAGTCAAGGGGTCTGAATACTATCTGAAGGCACTGTATATCAACGAATTGCCAAGGGCACTAGAACAGTCTGCAGCACCCTGCCTCACCCTACTAGAATCTGAAGTCAAATGTTTGCTATTTGCTGACGATCTGGTGCTTCTGTCCCCAACCAAGGACGGCCTACAGCAGCACCTAGATCTTCTGCACAGATTCTGTCAGTCCTGGGCCCTTACAGTAAATCTCCGCAAGACAGATATAATGGTGTTCCAAAAAAGGTCCAGGTGCCAGGACCACAAATACAAATTCCATCTAGACACCGTTGCCATAGAGCACACTATAAAACTATACATACCTTGGCCTAAACATCAGCACCCTTAGGTAACTTCCACAAAGCTGTGAACGATCTGAGAGACAAGGCAAGAAGGGCCTTCTATGCCATCAAAAGGAACATAAAATTTGAAATACCAATTAGGATCTGGCTAAAAATACTTGAATCAGTTATGGAACCCATTGCCCTTTATGGTTGTGAGTACTGGGGCCCTCTCACCAACCAAGAATTTCACAAAATGGGACAAACACCAAATTGAGACTCTGCATGCAGAATTCTGCAAAGATATCGTCCGTGTACAACGAAAAACACAAAATAATGCATGCAGAGCAGAATTAGGCCGATACCCACTAATGATCAAAATCCAGAAAATAGCCATTAAATTCTAAAACAACCTAAAAGGAAGCGATTCCCAAACCTTCCATAACAAAGCCATCACCTACAGAGAGATGAACTTGGAGAAGAGTCCCCTAAGTAAGGTGGTCCTGGGGCTCTGTTCACAAACACAAACAGACCCCACAGAACCCCAGGACAACAACACAATTAGACCCAACCAAATCATGAGAAAACAAAAAGATAATTACTTGACACATTGTAAATAATTAACAAAAAAACTGAGAAAACTAGAATGCAATTTGGCCCTAAACAGAGAGTACACAGTGGCAGAATACCTGACAACTGTGACTGACCCAAACTTAAGGAAAGCTTTGACTATGTACAGACATAGCGTTGCTATTGAGAAAGGCCACCATTGGCAGACCTGGCTCACAAGAGAAGACAGGCTATGTGAATACTGCCCACAAAATGAGGTGGAAACCTCCTGCCAAATGTATGACCATATTAGAGACACATATTTCCCTCAGATTACAGAGATCCACAAAGAATTTGAAAACAAACCACATTTTGATAAACTCCCTTATCTACTGGGTGAAATACCAGTGTGCCATCACAGCAGCAAGATTTGTGACCTGTTGCCACAAGAAAAGGGCAACCAGTGAAGAACAAACACCATTGTAAATACAACCCATATTTATGTTTATTTATTTTCCCATTTGTACTTTAACTATTTGCACATTGTTACAACATTTACATTTACATTTACGTCATTTAGCAGACGCTCTTATCCAGAGCAACTTACAAATTGGTGCATTCACCTTATGATAGCCAGTGGGACAACCACTTTACAATATTTTCCCACATTTTTATTTGTAGAGTATATTTTTAATGTTCATTTGTTTTATATATAAATATTGTTATTTTTATTGTTTTTTAATGTTTTACAATTATTTTATCGTAATTTTTGTACTATTATTATTATTATTATTATTATTTTATTTTTTTGAGGGGGGGGGTGGGGTAGGGGGTATTCCTTAAAGATGTAGGGTTTCAAGTGTCTCCGGAAGGTGGTCAGTGACTCCGCTGTCCTGGCGTCGTGAGGGAGCTTGTTCCACCATTGGGGTGCCAGAGCAGCGAACAGTTTTGACTGGGCTGAGCGGGAATTGTGCTTCCGCAGAGGTAGGGGGACCAGCAGGCCAGAGGTGGAAGAACGCAATGCCCTCGTTTGGGTGTAGGGACTGATCAGAGCCTGAAGGTAAGGAGGTGCCGTTCCCCTCACAGCGCCGTAGGCAAGCACCATGGTCTTGTAGCAGATGTGAGCTTCAACTGGAAGCCAGTGGAGTGTGCGGAGGAGCGGGGTGACGTGAGAGAACTTGGGAAGGTTGAACACCAGACGGGCTGCAGCGTTCTGGATGAGTTGTAGGGGTTTAATGGCACAGGCAGGGAGCCCAGCCAACAGCGAGTTGCAGTATTCCAGACGGGAGATGACAAGTGCCTGGATTAGGACCTGTGCCGCTTCCTGTGTAAGGTAGGGTCGTACTCTGCGAATGTTGTAGAGCATGAACCTACAGGATCGGGTCACCACTTTGATGTTAGTGGAGAATGACAGGGTGTTGTCCAGGGTCACGCCAAGGTTCTTTGCACTCTGGGAGGAGGACACAGAGATGCGATTCGCCACCTGGTTATCAGAAGGGGGAAAGCAGAAGATTAATTGTGTGTCGTCTGCGTAGCAATGATAGGAGAGACCATGTGAGGATATGACAGAGCCAAGTGACTTGGTGTATAGAGAGAATAGGAGAGGGCCTAGAACTGAGCCCTGGGGGACACCAGTGGTGAGAGCACATGGTGCGGAGACAGATTCTCGCCACGCCACCTGGTAGGAGCGGCAGGTAGCTTAGTGGGTAAGAGCGTTGTGCCAGTAACCGAAAGGTCGCTGGTTCTAATCCCCGAGCCGACTAGGTGAAAAATCTGTCGATGTGCCCTTAAGCAAGGCACTTAAGCCTAATTGCTCCTGTAAGTCGCTCTGGATAAGAGCGTCTGCTAAATGACAAAAAAAAAAAAAAAAAGGACCGATGTGTCAGGTAGGACGCAATCCAAGAGTGAGCCGCACCGGAGATGCCCAGGGTGGAGAGGAGAATCTGATGATTCACAGTATCGAAGGCAGCAGATAGGTCTAGAAGGATGAGAGCAGAGGAGAGAGCTTTAGCAGTGCGGAGAGCCTCCGTGACACAGAGAAGAGCAGTCTCAGTTGAATGACCAGTCTTGAAACCTGACTGGTTTGGATCAAGAAGGTCATTCTGAGAGAGATAGCAGGAGAGTTGGCTATAGACGGCACGCTCAAGAGTTTTGGAGAGAAAAGAAAGAAGGGATACTGGTCTGTAGTTGTTGACATCGGAGGGATCGAGTGTAGGTTTTTTGAGGAGGGGTGCAACTCTCGCTTTCTTGAAGATGGAAGGGACATGGCCAGCGGACAAGGATGAGTTGATGAGCGAGGTGAGGTAAGGGAGAAGGTCTCCAGAAATGGTCTGGAGAAGAGAGGAGGTGGCCGGCCATCACAAGTCGCAAGATTTCATCTGGAGAGAGAGGGGAGAAAGAAGTCAAAGCATAGGGTAGGGCAGTGTGAGCAGGACCAGCGGTGTCATTTGACTTAATAAATGAGGATTGGATGTCGTCAACCTTCTTTTCAAAATGGTTGACAAAGTCATCCACAGAGAGGGAGGAGGGAGGGGGAGGAAGAGGACGATTCAGCAGGGAGGAGAAGGTGGCAAAGAGCTTCCTAGGGTTAGAGGCAGAGGCTTGAAATTTAGAGTGGTAGAAAGTGGCTTTAGCAGCAGAAACGGAGGAAGAGAATGTAGAGAGGAGGGAGTGGAAAGATGACAGGCCCACAGGGAGTCTAGTTTTCCTCCATTTCCGCTTGGCTGCCCGGAGCCCTGTTCTGTGAGCTCACAATGAATCGTCAAGCCACGGAGCAGGAGGGGAGGACCGAGCCGGCCGGGAGGATAGGGGACATAGAGAGTCAAAAGATTCAGAGAGGGAGGAGAGGAGGGTTGAGGAGGCAGAATCAGGAGATTGGAGGGAGAAGGATTTAGCAGAGGGAAGAGATGATAGGATGGAAGAGGAGAGAGTAGCGGGAGAGAGAGAGCGAAGGTTGCGACGGCACATTACCATCTGAGTAGGGGCAGAGTGAGTAGTGTTGGAGGAGAGCGAGAGAGAAAAGGATATGAAGTAGTGGTCAGAGACTTGGAGGGGAGTTGCAGTGAGATTAGTTGAAGAACAGCATCTAGTAAAGATAAGGTCAAGCGTATTGCCTGCCTTGTGAGTAGGGGGGGACGGTGTGAGGGTGAGGTCAAAAGAGGAAAGGAGTGGAAAGAAGGAGGCAGAGAGAAATGAGTCAAAGGCAGACGTAGGAAGGTTAAAGTCACCCAGAACAGTGAGGGGTGAGCCATCCTCAGGAAAGGAACTACACTCAACTGAACTACAACTACATTACAACACTGTATATATACATAATATAACATTTGAAATGTCTTTATTCTTTTGGAACTTCTGAGTCTAATGTTTACTGTTCATATTTATTTTTTATTTCACTTTTGTTTACTATCTACTTCACTTGCTTTGGCAATGTTAACATACGTTTCCCATGCCAATAAAGCCCTTACATTGAATTGAATTGATTTGAGAGAGACCCAGGGAGAGAGAGAGAGAGACCCAGGGAAAGAGAGAGAGACCCAGGGAGAGAGAGAGAGAGACCCTGGGAGAGAGAGAGAGACCCTGGGAGAGAGAGAGATACCCTGGGAGAGAGAGAGAGACCCATGGTGAGAGAGAGAGACCCAGGGAGAGAGAGAGAGACCCAGGGAGAGAGAGACCCAGGGAGAGAGAGAGAGTCCCAGTCAGAGAGAGAGAGAGACCCAGGGAGAGAGAGAGACCCAGGGAGAGATAGTCTTGGATAATCTTTTACTTAGTTCCGCGGTGTTAATATCTCCGCCTTTCTCTCCCTGAGACCCTGAATTCTCTGTTATTAATCTCTCTTTTCTTCCATTCCTTTCTTCCTTTCCTTTCTTCCATTTCTTTGCTCGTTCTTTTGATCTGCTGTTGGATCATCCCCTTGATGATTCACTAACAGCAAAATAAATTAAATATATTGGATTGACGACCTGCTTCTTCCCTCTCTCCCTCCATCTATCCCTCCCTCACTCCACTCCCCTCCTCCTTCCCTCCCCTCTACCCTCTTTCTCTCCTTGAGGGCCTGGACTTCCTCTCTTCCTTTCCTCTCTCTCCCTCATGTCTTTAATCCCATCCTTGCGGTGGATGTGTGTCAGAGATGTAATTCTATTGTTCAACATGTTCTGTTGAGAATGAGCCTCTACTCTCCCCGGCCCTCATGCATATTCATGGGTATAGGAAACAAAAGGCAGATTACTCTGTTGTCATGTTCTGCACCGAGCACTATTCAACTCTCTTCCTCTTGGTGGGTGGATTATCTTGTGTTGAACATATCTCAGACACAGCCAGATTTAATACCAACGTATAGAGATATTCAATCAGAGCAGAGGAGACAACGGTTTCTAAAGACAGTGGCAAAATTGCCTTGTTTCACTGTAAACATCAAAGTCTGAAACAGCACATCTTGTGAGTGTGGTACCTACAAGTGGGTAGATGAGGAGATCAATTGTGTTGGGATTAAACAAATCAAAACTTAAAAAGTAAGAAGGAGATGTGAATGACTGTGGCAGACAGTGTCTGCAGGTTCTGTCCCTTGTTCTCCTCTCTCCTCTCTCTCCCTCTCTCCCTCTATCCCTCTGACACTCTGTCCCTCTCTCCCTCTGTCCCTCTCTCCCTCTGTCCCTCTCTCCCTCTGTCCCTCTCTCCCTCTCTCCCTCTCTCCCTCTATCCCTCTCTCCCGCTGTCTCTCTGTCCCCCCCTCTCTCTCCCTCTGTCCCTCTGTCCCTCTCTCCCTCTGTCCCTCCCTCTCTCTCTCTCCCTCTCTCCCTCTGTCCCTCTCTCTCTCTCCTCACTTTCCTTCTGTCCCGCTCTCCCTCTGTCCCTCTCTCTTTCTCTCCCTCTCTCCCTCTGTCCCTCTCTCCCTCTGTTCCTCCCTCTCTCTCTTCTCTCTCCCCCTGTCCCTCTGTCCCTCTCTCCATCTGTCCCTCCCTCTCTCTCCCTCTGTCCCTCTCTCCCTCTGTCCCTCCCTCTCTCTCTCCCTCTGTCCCTCTCTCCCTCTGTCCCCCTCTCTCTCTCTCCCTCTGTCCCTCTCTCCCTATGTCCCCCTCTCTCTCTCTCCCTCTGTCCCTCTGTCCCTCCCTCTCTCCATCTGTCCCTCTCTCCATCTGTCCCTCCCTCTCTCTCTCCCTCTCTCCCTCTCTCCCTCTGTCATTCTCTCCCTCTGTTCCTCCCTCTCTCTCTTCTCTCTCCCTCTGTCCCTCTGTCCCTCTCTCCCTCTGTCCCTCCCTCTCTCTGCCTCTGTCCCTCTCTCCCTCTGTCCCTCCCTCTCTCCCTCCCTCTCTCTCCCTCTGTCCCTCTCTCCTTCTGTCCCCCTCTCTCTCCCTCTGTCCCACTGTCCCTCTCTCTCTCCCTCCCTCTCTCTCCCTCTGTCCCTCTGTCCCTCTCTCCTTCAGTCCCCCCTCTCTCTCCCTCTGTCCCTCTTTTCCTCTCTCCCTCTGTCCCCCTCTCTCTCCCTATCTTCCTCTCTCGCTCTGTGCCTCTGTCCCTCTCTCCCTCTGTCCCTCTCTCCCTCTGTCCCTCTCTCCCTCTGTCCCTCCCTCTCTCTCTCTCCCTCTCTCCCTCTGTCCCTCTCTCTCTCTCCTCTCTTTCCTTCTGTCCCGCTCTCCCTCTGTCCCTCTCTCTTTCTCTCCCTCTCTCCCTCTGTCCCTCTCTCCCTCTGTTCCTCCCTCTCTCTCTTCTCTCTCCCTCTGTCCCTCTGTCCCTCTCTCCATCTGTCCCTCCCTCTCTCTCCCTCTGTCCCTCTCTCCCTCTGTCCCTCCCTCTCTCTCTCCCTCTGTCCCTCTCTCCCTCTGTCCCCCTCTCTCTCTCTCTCCCTCTGTCCCTCTCTCCCTATGTCCCCCTCTCTCTCTCTCCCTCTGTCCCTCTGTCCCTCCCTCTCTCCATCTGTCCCTCCCTCTCTCTCTCCCTCTCTCCCTCTGTCCTTCTCTCCCTCTGTTCCTCCCTCTCTCTCTTCTCTCTCCCTCTGTCCCTCTGTCCCTCTCTCCCTCTGTCCCTCCCTCTCTCTGCCTCTGTCCCTCTCTCCCTCTGTCCCTCCCTCTCTCCCTCCCTCTCTCTCCCTCTGTCCCTCTCTCCTTCTGTCCCCCCCTCTCTCTCCCTCTGTCCCTCTGTCCCTCTCTCCCTCTGTCCCCCTCTCTCTCCCTCTGTCCCACTGTCCCTCTCTCTCTCCCTCCCTCTCTCTCCCTCTGTCCCTCTGTCCCTCTCTCCTTCAGTCCCCCCTCTCTCTCCCTCTGTCCCTCTTTTCCTCTCTCCCTCTGCCCCCTCTCTCTCCCTATCTTCCTCTCTCGCTCTGTGCCTCTGTCCCTCTCTCTCCCTCTGTCCCTCTCTCCCTCTGTCCCTCTCTCCCTCTGTCCCTATCACCCTCTGTCCCTCCCTCTCTCTCCCTCTGTCCCTCCCTCTCTCTCCCTCTCTCCCTCTGTCCCTCTCTCCCTCTGTCCCTCCCTCTCTCCCTCCCTCTCTCTCCCTCTGTCCCTCTCTCCTTCTGTCGCCCCCTCTCTCTCCCTCTGTCCCTCTGTCCCTCTCTCCCTCTGTCCCCCCTCTCTCTCCCTCTGTCCCACTGTCCCTCTCTCCCTCCCTCTCTCTCCCTCTGTCCCTCTGTCCCTCTCTCCTTCAGCCCCCCCCCCCTCTCTCCCTCTGTCCCTCTGTTCCTTTCTCCCTCTGCCCCCCCTCTCTCTCCCTATCTTCCTCTCTCGCTCTGTGCCTCTGTCCCTCTCTCTCCCTCTGTCCCTCTCTCCCTCTGTAGCTCTCTGTGCAGCAGGCATGGTCCCGTTCCAGGTTGGAGGTTCTGCCGCCGTGTGCTGGGTCCGGTCCAGGCTGCATTTCCACAGCTTGCAGCCTCCAGGGCTCCAGGTCCAGAAAGACAGACAGAGGTAAACATACGCTGACCACACACACATGCTTAGAGCCAACCTCCCCCTCCCGACTCACTAAAACATCCCGGGAATGATGGCGCAACGACAGACGGATGTCCCCGCCAGTCAAGGTTCTAAGGCAAACTTTGGCCAGGCTGGAAATGGGGGGAGAGAAGGGACAGAGGACAGACATACAGACATAGAGACAGAGAGGAGTAGGAAGGTAGATGGAGGAGAAAGAAGAACATGACTCTGAACCCTATGTTCACATACTATATCTCTACTCATTCTCTATGTCAGTTCATATATCTCCACTGTCCTGGCGTATTCCGAATGGCAGTGTATACCACCTGCATGCTGTGTTTAACACACACACACACAGGTGTCTCTGCCTAATGGCAGCATGCTCCTCACTGTTTGAATTATGCGTGGGGAAAAATATGGGTAAAAATGAAACATCCAACACGGTGGCTTCTTCATGTTCTTCTATCTTCTCTTTCATTTTCCCTGCACTTTCTTATTTTCAAAGACGGAGCACAGTGTGCCGTGGCGGGTTGCGAGGGACTGTGTGTCTCGCGCTGCAGTCGGGTGTGTGTGTGTGTGTATGGTGTGTGTGTGTGTGTATGGTGTGTGTGTGCCTAGAGAAGAGATGAGATGTGACAAGCGCCTTCATCCTCCCCTCAGACGCAGCATTCCAGAACGTTCCGCCACTCGCTCCGTTGCTGTTTTCATCTTTTAGTTTTTTCCTCCCAATTCCCTCCTTCTTCATCTCTCCTTCCTCTTCTTCTCTTTTTTTTGTCGTCGCTCTCACCGGTAGAAGAAAGGAGCGGGGAGGAATGAAAGGAGCGAGGGGCTAATTAGAGGAGAGACAAAAGCAGGGGAATAATGATGGGAATAAAAGAACGAATGACAAGACATGTAAAACACAGAGCCTTAATGTCGGAGGGAGGGAGGGCACAGAGGGGATGGTTGATGAAGGCCCTGTGTCGTTTCCTTTCCTCTTTCAGAGATTTGGGACATGATGAGGCATGCAGTGGCATTTGTCTCTGCTGAGAGAGAGAGAGAGAGAGAGAGAGAGAGAGAGAGAGAGACTTCACTTGCTTTGGCAATGTTAACATACGTTTCCCATGCCAATAAGGGAGGGAGGGAGGGAGGGAGGGAGGGAGGGAGGGAGGGAGGGAGGGAGGGAGGGAGGGAGAATAAAAACAGCGCAAACAGCCTCAGGGATAATCATGGCAGCGTGCTGGGACTTTGGGGGTCTTACTTGTGCTTTTTCTGCATTCACAAGCCCTGATTTGAGGTTGTTTCCAAAAAGATCCTGATATGGCTTGCTCTCCTGGTCCACACAAACAGTAGCACTGATGTCGGAGATCATAGGGCTGAATCCCCAAACCAGCCATTGGAAGGAGAGGAGATAAGAGGATAGGAGATAAGCTAAGAGGAGATAAGAGGATATGAGGGAAAGGAAAGGGGAGTAAATTAGGAGAGGGGAAAAGAGGACGAGAGAGAGACTTGAGGAGAATAGAGGACTAGAGAGACTTGAGGAGAATAGAGGACTAGAGAGACTTGAGGAGAATAGAGGATGAGCCCTGGGGCAATAAATCCAGGGTCAGGCAATACGGTGAATAGTCTTCCTAATCTATCACAGATCAATATCAATGTGGACCTATTACCATGCCCTATCAGAACTACAGAAATATGTGGCGCAAGGGATTGATTTGGAATCGTTATCTGAATCACAGTAAATTAAATGGTGTGTTTGCGCTTTTGTGTTTGTCTGCACAACACCTACCATTGAAGGAGACAGGCTGCGTCCTGACAGCTATTTTGTAGTTTTTGCTTTCTCTGAGCTCTGCGTATCTCTCTGTTTCTGTTCCTCTCCCCAAATGACCCCGCAGGACCCCCAGTGTAAACAGCAGCAGCAGAGGAGGCTCAGAACGCTTGTTATTGTGAGATGCTTTCTTTTCTCTTCCTGCTGTCTGTCTCTGTGTTGGGATGAACCTCTTTAAGACAGACCTCTGTATTTGTAACAGCACATTTACATTGATCTAACACTTCTGCATTTGTAGAGCATTGTTAGAGCACATACATGCTTTGTGAAATGTAAAATTGGCTATATAATACTGTACATAATTTATTGCAACCCTATGTGAACAGGAGGTATGCTGTTACAGTCATGTCAAACACCTGTGGCTAATGCTGGCCAGCATGTGGTGGGTACACGTATACATACGCTTAAACCGTGATCACAGCTGCCACTGTATTTATCAAAGACCCTAATACCTCCCCCTCCTCAACACCTAACAGATGGCGGGAAAAGGACCACATCTGGAGAGAGATAGAGTTCCCCTCTCCAGCACCCATCCAACCTCACCACCACAGCCACCCTTCACATGTTGGGTCCCCAAACCTACTGTATCCCCCCTCCTTCACATGTTGGGTCCCCAAACCTACTGTATCCCCCCAAACCTACTGTATCCCCCCTCCTTCACACGTTGGGTCCCCAAACCTACTGTATCCCCCCTCCTTCACATGTTGGGCCCCCAAACCTACTGTCTCCCCACAAACCTACTGTATCCCCCCTCCTTCACATGTTGGGCCCCCAAACATACTGTATCCCCCCAAACCTACTGTATCCCCCCTCCTTCACATGTTGGGTCCCCAAACCTACTGTATCCCCCCAAACCTACTGTATCCCCCCTCCTTCACATGTTGGGTCCCCAAACCTACTGTATCCCCCCTCCTTCAAATGTTGGGCCCCCAAAACTACTGTATCCCCCCAAACTTACTGTATTCCCCCTCCTTCACATGTTGGGCCCCCAAACATACTGTATCCCCCCTCCTTCACATCCTGTTCACGAATGAGCCTCCCCCTTCTGTTCAGGCCTACTTGTGAATTTCTTCTCCATCCCTCATGAACCCTGATTCATAGCCCCCCAAATCCCGTCCCCCGTCCCATCACATTGAAGCCCACCCTACAAACCCTTCTTTCCTCTGTGGTAGATTTTTATTAGAACAGGATATCCTGTACATTTTACACTTCCATCATTTGTGCCACACATGTGCCTAACTGCCTGCCTGTCTCTTCCCTACCACACTGGAGAGAGACAGAGAGACAGAGAGACATAAGGCCACAGCCTGACGCTGAAAAGCTCTTTAAAAGGCTTCAGAAACGCATCACTACCAGTCCATCTTCCATCCTATCTCACTTTTCTCTTCAAATTAACTCCTCTCTCTTTTCCTCTTCCACTCTAAAGGGTCTTAAGAGTGACTGTGGGTCCTTAGAGTGACTGTGGGTCCCTAGAGTGATTGTGGGTCTTTAGAGTGACTGTAGGTCCAATGAATGACTGTGTGTCCTTAGAGTGACTGCGGGTCCTTAGAGTGACTGCGGGTCCTTAGAGTGACTGTGGGTCCCTAGAGTGACTGTGGGTCCTTAGAGTGACTGTGGGTCCTTAGAGTGACTGTGGGTCCTTAGAGTGACCGTGGGTCCTTAGAATGACTGTGGGTCCTTAGAGTGACTGGGGGTCCTTAGAGTGACTGTGGGTCCTTAGAGTGACTTTGGGTCCTTAGAGTGACTGTGGGTCCTTAGAATGACTGTGGGTCCTTAGAATGACTGTGGGTCCTTAGAATGACTGTGTGTCCTTAGAGTGACTGTGGGTCCTTAGAATGACTGTGGGCCCTTAGAATGACTGTGGGTCCTTAGAGTGACTGTGGGTCCTTAGAGTGACTGTGGGTCCTTAGAGTGACTGTGGGTCCTTAGAGTGACTGTGGGTCCTTAGAGTGACTGTGGGTCCTTAGAGTGACTGTGGGTCCTTAGAATGACTGTGGGTCCTTAGAATGACTGTGTGTCCTAAGAGTGACTCTGGGTCCTTAGAGTGACTGCGGGTTGAGGTGATGTGCTGCAGGTCTAAAGGTTCTAGGGCTGCAGGCTGCACTAGACCTGCTAACGAGCTTTGTCTAAGGTAACATTAGTAAGTAGCCTAGTCAAGGATGCGATGATCATGCAATAGTGGCACTCTACCCTTGAGACAGACCAAGTAAACGGGAACAAAAGTGAATTTGGAGGTTCAAATATATCCCTCTAGTGGCCAGGTTAACCTTTTTTAAGAAATGCTGTTGGTTTGTGAATAAAATCTTTAAAGGGATACTGTGAGATTTTGAGATTTAGGTCCGATGAACTCATGGTTACCATTTTTATGTCCCTGCATGCAGTTTGGAGATGATTGAAGTTAGCAAATTGTTAGCTTAGCGCAATTGCTGGAAGTCTCCCAGTACAGTAGCCAGCTCCTCTCAAAAACAGGGAAATAGACCTTCTAACTACTCTACAAATCGATGGTTGGTCATTTATAGTCTTACAAAGCTATACATAGTCATAGTCATACATAGTCCCCTGTAGCTCAGTTGGTAGAGCATGGCGCTTGCAACGTCAGGGTTGTGGATTCGTTTCCCACAGGGGGCCAGTATGACAATGTATGCACTCACTAACTGGAAGTCACTCTGGATAAGAGCGTCTGCTAAATGACTAAAATGTAAAATACATAGTCATCAATATTTTATATTTGTTACTGATAATTATAAGAAACAAGATTCTATCCACTTCCTCAATCTTTCCCCATTGTAACACAGAGATGAATAAAGATCGCAATGTTGTATCTATCCCGTAATGGTGCCTGTGAGCACACAGGCAGTGCTATTGAGACCGATACAACGTTTCGATCTGTACAGTCAGTAAGTTGAACAAAGACCTTAATCTCGAAATCTCGCATCTCTTTAAGATCTTTGATTAACTTATGAATTTGTTACAGGAAATAATCCCTGCCACCTGGTGAGGTTAGCATAAGGCTAAATGTGGCAGGTTATGTAATGATAACAGCTAACATGTAGCCTTTGATCATGTGCAACTATGTAAACAATTTTAATTGTCTGTTGCTTAAACTTGAACAAAAACGTAGACTTTTTAGGATGTTCGCAAGTATGGCCCCACTGGGTTTTGTGGCTTGTGGACTACTGCCCGACCATTGATTTAGACCTGCTGTGACCGCCATGTTTCTTTGATGAGTTCTGTCGGCACTAGTTAGTGTGAGTGACACTCTGGGATGATCGATGGTGTCCTCAAAGAACAACAGCTGTGAAGACTGCTATTACTGCTGTACTGGAGTGTCGCTGGACTGGTACTGTTAGTACACTGGACTGGTACCTCTAGTACACTGGACTGGTACTGTTAGTACACTGGACTGGTACTGTTAGTACACTGGACTGGTACTGTTAGTACACTGGACTGGTACCTCTAGTACACTGGACTGGTACCTCTAGTACACTGGACTGGTACTGTTACTACACTGGACTGGTACCTCTAGTACACTGGACTGGTACTGTTGGTAAACTGGACTGGTACCTCTAGTACACTGGACTGGTACTGTTAGTACACTGGACTGGTACTGTTAGTACACTGGACTGGTACCTCTAGTACACTGGACTGGTACCTCTAGTACACTGGACTGGTACTGTTGGTACACTGGATGGGTACTGTTGGTACACTGGACTGGTACCTCTAGTACACTGAACTGGTACTGTTAGTACACTGGACTGGTACCTCTAGTACACTGGACTGGTACCTCTAGTACACTGGACTGGTACTGTTGGTACACTGGACTAGTACCTCTAGTACACTGGACTGGTACCTCTAGTACACTGGACTGGTACTTTTAGTACACTGGACTGGTACTGTTAGTACACTGGACTGGTACCTCTAGTACACTGGACTGGTGCTGTTGGTACACTGGACTGGTACCTCTAGTACACTGGACTGGTAATGTTAGTACACTGGACTGGTACCTCTAGTACACTGGACTGGTACCTTTAGTATACTGGACTGGTACTGTTAGTACACTGGACTGGTACCTCTAGTACACTGGACTGGTACCTCTAGTACACTGGACTGGTACTGTTAGTACACTGGACTGGTACCTCTAGTACACTGGACTGGTACTGTCAGTACACTTGACTGGTACCTCTAGTACACTGGACTGGTACTGTTGGTACACTGGACTGGTACCTCTAGTACACTGGACTGGTACTGTTAGTACACTGGACTGGTACCTCTAGTACACTGGACTGGTACTGTTGGTACACTGGACTGGTACTGTTGGTAAACTGGACTGGTACCTCTAGTACACTGGACTGGTACTGTTAGTACACTGGACTGGTACCTCTAGTACACTGGACTGGTACTGTCACTACACTGGACTGGTACCTCTAGTACACTTGACTGGTACCTATAGTACACTGAACTGGTACTGTAGTACACTGGACTGGTACCTCTAGTACACTGGACTGGTACTGTTAGTACACTGGACTGGTACCTCTAGTACACTGGACTGGTACTGTTGGTACACTGGACTGGTACTGTTGGTAAACTGGACTGGTACCTCTAGTACACTGGACTGGTACCTCTAGTACACTGGACTGGTACTGTTAGTACACTGGACTGGTACTGTTAGTACACTGAACTGGTACCTCTAGTACACTGGACTGGTACCTCTAGTACACTGGACTGGTACTGTTGGTACACTGGACTGGTACCTCTAGTACACTGGACTGGTACCTCTAGTACACTGGACTGGTACTGTTAGTACACTGGACTGGTACCTCTAGTACACTGGACTGGTACTGTTGGTACACTGGACTGGTACCTCTAGTACACTGGACTGGTAATGTTAGTACACTGGACTGGTACCTCTAGTACACTGGACTGGTACCTTTAGTATACTGGACTGGTACCTCTAATACACTGGACTGGTACCTCTAGTACACTGGACTGGTACTGTCACTACACTGGACTGGTACCTCTAGTACACTGGACTGGTAGTACACTGGACTGGTACCTCTAGTACACTGGACTGGTACCTTTAGTATACTGGACTGGTACTGTTACTACACTGGACTGGTACCTCTAGTACACTGGACTGGTACTGTTACTACACTGGACTGGTACCTCTAGTACACTGGACTGGTACCTCTAGTACACTGGACTGGTACTGTTACTACACTGGACTGGTACCTCTAGTACACTGGACTGGTACTGTTAGTACACTGGACTGGTACCTCTAGTACACTGGACTGGTACTGTTACTACACTGGACTGGTACCTCTAGTACACTGGACTGGTACTGTTACTACACTGGACTGGTACCTCTAGTACACTGGACTGGTACTGTTACTACACTGGACTGGTACCGCTATTACACGGTTGCCTTGTTGTAAGGAATAGTTATATCTCTCTCTTTGACAGACCCAGACAGACGCACACAAAAGCTTGCACACACACATGTATAAACACACACTACTTAAAATATAATTTGTTTACATTGAAATGGGTACTGTTGGTACACTGGACTGGTACCTCTAGTACACTGAACTGGTACTGTTAGTACACTGGACTGGTACCTCTAGTACACTGGACTGGTACCTCTAGTACCTCTGTCTGTCTGTCTGTCTGTCTGTCTGTCTGTCTGTCTGTCTGTCTGTCTGTCTGTCTGTCTGTCTGTCTGTCTGTCTGTCTGTCTGTCTGTCTGCTGGTAACCAATCCACTCTGTTCCAGTACACTGGCCCTGTAACCAGTCCACTATGTTCCAGTACACTCCCTAACACACTGGCCCTGTAACCAATCCACTATGTTCCAGTACACTCCCTAACACACTGGCCCTGTAACCAATCCACTCTGCTCCAGTACACTCCCTAACACTGGCCCTGTAACCAGTCCACTATGTTCCAGTACATTCCCTAACACACTGGCCCTGTAACCAATCCACTCTGTTCCAGTACACTCCCTAACACACTGGCCCTGTAACAAATCCACTATGTTCCAGTACATTCCCTAACACACTGGCCCTGTAACCAATCCACTCTGCTCCAGTACACTCCCTAACACTGGCCCTGTAACCAGTCCACTATGTTCCAGTACATTCCCTAACACACTGGCCCTGTAACCAATCCACTCTGTTCCAGTACACTCCCTAACACACTGGCCCTGTAACAAATCCACTATGTTCCAGTACATTCCCTAACACACTGGCCCTGTAACCAATCCACTCTGCTCCAGTACACTCCCTAACACTGGCCCTGTAACCAGTCCACTATGTTCCAGTACATTCCCTAACACACTGGCCCTGTAACCAATCCACTCTGTTCCAGTACACTCCCTAACACACTGGCCCTGTAACCAATCCACTATGTTCCAGTACATTCCCTAACACACTGGCCCTGTAACCAATCCACTCTGTTCCAGTACACTCCCTAACACACTGGCCCTGTAACCAATCCACTCTGTTCCAATACACTCCCTAACACACTGGCCCTGTAACCAATCCACTCTGCTCCAGTACACACACACACACACACATACACACACACACATACACACACACACATACACACACACACACACACACACACACACACACACACACACACACACAGAAACACAAGTGAACAAGCACGTACACACATGCATGCCCATAAATGCCCACAGACACAAAAACACACTCACTCACGCACACGCACACATACACACCACACATCTGTCCTGTGGGTTGAACTGTTTTTCTACATCTGTCTGGACCAGTAAAAACTGAGACGTCTTACAACATATTACATAATTTTAAGTCTCAACAAACTGTGTTTTCTTCCGGTTTTACTTTCTTTCAGCTCAAAAAAATGTTTTTTGTAATGACAGGTCTAAGAGGAAATGTTTAGATGACGTGGACTAGTGTGTATGTGTGTGTGTGTGTTTGTATATTTGTGTGTAGTTGTGTAATGTCGCTGTATGTAAATATATTTCAGTTTGTTTGCACTGTACTGTACGTCCTGTATGTTTTGTGTGTATGATTGGTGCTGGCTGGATATGTGGGTTTCCTGCCTTGAGTGGACGGCCTGTTTCATGGTAAGCAGAGTACTTAGAGCCTTGTTCAGTGACGCAAACATCTCCCCGTTCCCAGCTAAAGCCCCACTCCATCAGCCTGATTGGAAAGGAGACAGAGCATTTTCAGACACTGTTCTGTTCCCTGTGCATTATCATTTCAATAGCATTCATGTTGACATGTTTTTCTCACCTCAACCTCTGGCCAGGGTAATAGAGAGGCTTAGCTGTACTGGACATGTGATGAAAACTGTGTTCTTTCCTTCTCCACTGTGGTGAAGAATCAGTCCAGATCTACTGTACTGTGTCACATGTGTCATGTCTATACTACAACCAATGTGTCATGTGACAGCTGTCATAAAGTCTTCCTTTTTCCATCAACCAGAACTGCTTAAAGCAGTCAGAATATGATACTTTCTATAGAAACTCTATACAGTATTACACTGTATCACAAAGTTCTGTTCCAAAGCAGTACAACCAAAATCACAGCCAGGGGAATCTATTAGCCAGCAGCAGAACTTAACCCAAACCCACTTTTAATACCTTGTTTTCACACAAGCCATTTTTCATTGTGGCTTGTAAAGCCCAGAGTACTATAACAGTAGGAGGACCCAGCCTTATTTGATAGATCATATTAAACATGGTGTGATTTCACAAGGCCTGCTGCTTTGCCCCAGCCCCTCCTGGCCCCTGTGGGTTTGGCTGGGAGATCCTGTGGTCAGGTCTGGGTATGGCACAAACACAGGACAGGGTTAAACTAGACACTGGCTTTGAATGCACCTCAACATGCTGAAACTAGTCCACAGGCTCTTTTTCTGAATCTTGAGTGATAATGTCCTACCATGGTTGACAGTGTGATGTTCTCAAAGTATGCTGAGTGCCACATAATTCAGCATACCCCTACCCTCCATCCCCCTCCCTTCTCACCCCTACCATCCTCACTCCTACCCACCTCACCCCTACCCTCCACACCCCTACCCACCTCACCCCTACCCTCCACACACCCCTACCCTCCACACACCCCTACCTTCCACACACCCCTACCCTCCTCACCCCTACCATCCACACACCCCTACCCTCCTCACCCCTACCCTCCACACCCCTACCCTCCACACCCCATACCCTCCTCACCCCTACCCTCCTCATCCCTACCATCCACACACCCCTACCCTCCACACACCCCTACCCTCCACACCCCTACCCTCCACACCTCTACCCTCCACACCCCTACTCACCACACCCCTACCCTCCACACCCCTACCCTCCTCACCCCTACCCTCCTCACCCCTACCCTCCTCATCCCTACCATCCACACACCCCTACCCTCCACACCCCTACCCTCCACACCCCTACCCTCCTCACCCCTACCCTCCACACCCTACCCTCCACACCCCTACTCTCCACACCCCTACCCTCCACACCCCTACCCTCCTCACCCCTACCCTCCTCATCCCTACCATCCACACACCCCTACTCTCCACACCCCTACCCTCCACACCCCTACCCTCCTCACCCCTACCCTCCTCACCCCTACCATCCACACCACTACCCTCCTTATCCCTACCATCCACACACCCCTACCCTCCTCACCCCTACCCTCCTCACCCCTACCCTCCACACCCCTACCCTCCACACCACTACTCTGCACACCCCTACCATCCACAACACTACTCTCCACACCCCTACTCTCCACACCCCTACTCTCCACACCCCTTCCCTCCACACACCACAGAACCACACAGCATTACACTTTCAGTAGAGACAAATGAAAGGCACTCTTAAAAACACTAAGCAATAGGTTTTAACTGTCTGTGTAAAACCTAGAATAATGTGGTCTAGACTGCAGGAAACCTAGAATAATGTGGTCTAGACTGCATAAAACCTAGAATAATGGGGCATAGACTGCTGGAAACCTAGAATAATGTGGTCTAGACTACAGGAAACCTAGAATAATGGGGTCTAGACTGTAGGAAACCTAGAATATTGGGGTCTAGACTGCAGGAAACCTAGAATAATGTGGTCTAGACTGCAGAAAACCTAGAATAATGGGGTCTAGACTGCAGGAAACCTAGAATAATGTGGTCTAGACTGCAGAAAACCTTGAATAATTAGGTCTAGACTCCAGGAAACCTAGAATAATGGGGTCTAGACTGCAGGAAACCTATAATAATGTGGTCTAGACTGCAGAAAACCTTGAATAATTAGGTCTAGACTGCAGGAAACCTAGAATAATGTGGTCTAGACTGCAGAAAACCTTGAATAATTAGGTCTAGACTGCAGGAAACCTAGAATAATGTAGTATAGACTGCATAAAACCTAGAATAATGGGGCATAGACTGCTGGAAACCTAGAATAATGTGGTCTAGACTACAGGAAACCTAGAATAATGGGGTCTAGACTGTAGGAAACCTAGAATATTGGGGTCTAGACTGCAGGAAACCTAGAATAATGTGGTCTAGACTGCAGAAAACCTAGAATAATGGGGTCTAGACTGCAGGAAACCTAGAATAATGGGGCATAGACTGCTGGAAACCTAGAATAATGTGGTCTAGACTACAGGAAACCTAGAATAATGGGGTCTAGACTGTAGGAAACCTAGAATATTGGGGTCTAGACTGCAGGAAACCTAGAATAATGTGGTCTAGACTGCAGAAAACCTAGAATAATGGGGTATAGACTGCAGGAAACCTAGAATAATGTGGTCTAGACTGCAGAAAACCTTGAATAATTAGATCTAGACTCCAGGAAACCTAGAATAATGGGGTCTAGACTGCAGGAAACCTAGAATAATGGGCTCTAGACTGTAGGAAATCCAAGTTTTTAAAGACAACAAAAGTTAAATGTTTTCCCCCTTGGTGGTGATGGTGGTGACGGTGATGACGATAATGGTGATGGTTGTGGTGGTGGTAGTAGTAGTGGTGGTGATGGTGGTGGTGGTGGTGGTAGTAGTGGTGGTAGAAGTAGTGGTGGTGGTGGTGGTAGTAGTGGTGATGGTGGTAGTAGTGGTGGTGGTGGTGCTGATGGCGAATGCATTAAACTCTATATTGTAGATATCTTCATGTGTTTCATTGGGAGCAGACATTGGGAGCAAAAATTGAATTGATGCTGCAGAGATGCAATATGCAGACCTAATGCGTCCCTGCAGAGCACCGATAACAGGATCATTGTCTGGGATTTAGAAATGCAGGGAAACTTAGTGGAGCTAACCTGTCTCCAACCATAAGGATCAACTCCAGTTAACCTAGAAAGAGGCAATGAAGGTTTTCACAAAGGAGAAGGAGAAATGGAAAGTGTACCTATTCACTTGTTTCAGCTGAGGAATGACGGTAGTGCTGACTTTTAGAACAGGATGGAACCTGTCTCTCTCTGTGTCTGTCTTTACATCTCTCTCTCTCTCTCTCTCTCTCTCTCTCTCTCTCTCTCTCTCTCTCTCTCTCTCTCTCTCTCTCTCTCTCTCTCTCTCTCTCTCTCTCTCTCTCTCTCTCTCTCTCTCTCTCTCTCTCTCTCTCTCTCCTCTAGGTGTCAGCAGAGTTATTCATGCAGGGCAGCACTGGGCTGGGCTACCTATCCATGGGTGTCTGTGTGTGTGAGTGCATCTGCCTGTGCCTATGTGCAAGAGAGTGTGTGTCATCAAGTTATCAGGAAGTCCCTGTTTAGTGGGTATCAAGGTGTGTGTCAACATGTTATCAGGAAGTCCCTGTGTAGTGGGTATCAAGGTGTGTGTCATCAAGTTATCAGGAAGTCCCTGTGTAGTGGGTATCAAGTTGTGTGTCATCAAGTTATCAGGAAGTCCCTGTGTAGTGGGTATCAATGTGTGTGTCATCATGTTATCAGGAAGTCCCTGTGTAGTGGGTATCAAGGTGTATGTCATCATGTTATCAGGAAGTCCCTGTGTAGTGGGTATCAATGTGTGTGTCATCATGTTATCAGGAAGTCCCTGTGTAGTGGGTATCAAGGTGTGTGTCATCATGTTATCAGGAAGTCCATGTGTAGTGGGTATCAAGTTGTGTGTCATCATGTTATCAGGAAGTCCATGTGTAGTGGGTGTCAAGGTTCTTTAAGTGTTGTGTGTGTGTTATTTAACCTGCACAAGGACACAGCTAGCTAGCCGAGGATGATAAGGCATGTAGAGAAGTAGTTTGTGTGTTGTGTTGTGTGTGTGCGTGCGTGCGTGCGTGCGTGCGTGCGTGCGTGTGTGTGTGTGTGTGTGTGTGTGTGTGTGTGTGTGTTCGAAGCATAGCTTTCCACAGTGCAGTGACAGCCTCGCTCAAGTTGCCGTGGTGATATCTTCTCCCATGTGCAGTACACAATGGCCCACACACTCAGGAGGGAGGAGCCTGCCTTGACATCCTTGGCTAGCTAGCTGGTCCTTGTGCAGGTTAGATAACCATTATTAACACATATGTCCTTCTTCTGTTGTGGTGTTATAATAGCTGTGTCTCCTCTGTCACACTCTCTCTCCGTCTCTCCCTCCCTCCATCCATCCCTACACCATCTCTGCATCCAGCTCCAGTGTTTCTGCAGGTGTTCCCCCATCCCTCACTAATGAGAACAATGGGGAGAGGAGCGCTGGGGCCACCAGCTCATCAGGGCTTTCTTTATCTTGTTCATTGCGTCCTCTCTCTTTGAAGTGTGTCTGAAGAGCCTGCTTCAAAGACTGGCAATTACCGCACATCATGTAATTGCTGCAAGACAGGCAGCTATATGAGAGAACTTGTGTGTGTGTGTGTGTGTGCGTCAGCTAATGCTAATGTATCAATGTACAGTAAGTGTGTGCCTCAGTTTTCCTGACATGCTGTAATCGATTGAAATGTACGACAAACATCCATCAGACAAAACATTTACTGCCTCAACCCTCTTGATGGCTTTGCACATCTGTCAAGTGACTTCTAACTGTAGAATCTGGCAGCTCCGATCAAAATAAATCTTTCTTTCCAATTCAATTGATCTCCACGTTTAGATTACGAGCCAATATTGAGGTTTATAAACGTGGTGTTTGTGGCTGATAGGACAGTTCTAAAACAGGTCAATAGATTTATAGGACAGCAGCCTTGTGTTCTATGGTCAGTCAGTTCCTATTGAGTGTGTATGTGAGTTTGAATGTGTGTTTGTGTCTACGGGAAACAACCACATAAAGTGGTATTAGACCTGGATGCATTCTGAATTATCTGACGACGGTCAGCAGCAATACTAAAAATCTTGTTTGTACACAGAGGTTAGAGTACCTACCGCATATGCTTACTGTGTATTTAAGGCTATCTCACACACCTCCCCCTCCTGCCTCCTGCCTCACACACCTCCCCCTCTTGCCTCCTGCCTCACACTCCTTCTCCTCCTGCCTCCTGCCTCATTTCTCCTCCCCCTCCTGCCTCACACTCCTCTCCCTCCTGCCTCATTCACCTCCTCCTCCTGCCTCCTGCCTCACACTCCTCCCCCTCCTGCCTCCCTATCCACTGGTTTCTGCTGAGCAATTATATTAGAACAGGATGGAACCTCTCTCTCTAATTCAAGCTGCTTTATTGGCATGAAAAACATTGCGTCAATATTGCCAAAGCAACAATGTATACAATATATATAAAATAATGAATAATAATATAATATAAAATGGTAGTAAATAATAATACATTAAAAAAATATATTTAAAAAAATAACAATCAAATGGTAAGAATGGTAGAAATATAATAAATATAAAAAGGCTAAACATGGAAAATGAAACTATAACTAACTAACTGTCATCCTCACCATTACATCAGTACTACAACTACCATCATCATTACTACTACTATTACCACCACCATCATTACATTGCTCTCATTACCATCACCCCTACTACCCATACCACTACTATTTGGAATAATAATCACAATAATAATAATAATAATAATAATAATAATAATAATAATAATAGTAATAACAATAATACTAATAGTAAGTAAGTGAATCCTTACTATGCAGATGTTATTATTCAGTGTCCCTCAGGCTATGGCAGGCAAATACATATTTGGCTGCAAAAGGAGCCGTTGCTTCTTCGCCCATGAGTATTTTTTGATTTTCCTCTGGGTTTAATAAGTTAAAATGTGGAATAAATGTAGTACTTTCTGTGAATAATGAATCTCTTGGTGAAGAATATTTCTCACAGTAAAGGAGAAAGTGCATCTCTGTTTCTACCTCCCCTGTCGTGCGGTGACCACATACACGCTCTTCTTTGGGTAGCCATGTCTTTTTATGTCTGCCGCTTTCTATTGCCAATTGGTGGTCACTCAGCCTGTACTTGGTAAGGATCTGTCTCTGCTTCATATCTCTGACAGAGTAGAGATAATCAGAACATTAATATTCTCTGTTTCGGGCCAGATAGCAACTTAGTCTGCTTTGGGGTTTTGTTTTGTTTTTCCAATGTTGTAAATATGAGTCCTTTGATTTGTTCATGATTTTGTTTATTTGAATGATTTCTTTTGAAGCAGTGCTGGTGTCAGCTTGGTTGGTTATGTCTAACACCAGTTGACTGAAAGGGCTAGTTTCTGGGCTCAGCTCTTGGGTTTGAAGTGCTTTAAATTGGAGACTTGAATTTGGACTTGAATTTAGGTGTAGCCAAATGTTTAATGATATTTTTTGTTCTAGAATACTAAGGTTCTGTTGAAGACCTTCTTTGGCTGGTGATAGAAGAACCAAATCATCAGCATATTGCAGGTATTTTACCTCTGTGTCAAATAGTGTTAGTCCTGGGGCTGCAGAATGGTCCAACATGTCTGCTAATTCATTGATATAAATGTTGAAAAGGTTTGGACTCAAACTGCAGCCTTGCCTCACACCTCGACGTTGCGAAAATAATTATGTTATTTGGTTTTTGATTTATTTTTATTGCACACTTGATTTCTGTATGCATACATTTTATTAAGTCATACCATCTTACCACCAAGGTCTGGGAATTTTGAAGAATAGTCCTTCGTGCCAAATAGAATCGAATGTTCTTTTAATGTCAATAAAGCAAGCAAACATTTTTTCCCTCTTTTTTTTCGTGGACGTGTTTATTAATTAGTGTGTGTAAGGTGTATATAGGGTCAGTAGTGCGATGGTTGGGGAGAAAGCCAATTTGACATTTACTTATTACAAGAAAGATTTGAATTGTTGAATTCAAAATGCTACAGAAAACCTTTCTGAAGTTGCTGTTTACTCAAATTCCCCTGTAATTATTGGGGTCTGATTTGTCTACACTTTTGTGGATATGGGAGATGAGCCCCTGGTCCCAGACATCAGGGAAGCAGCCAGAAGTTAGTACCATGGTGAACAATTTAAGCACAGCATTTTGCAATTCAGGTGTGCTGTTTTTCAGCATTTCATTTCTGATGTTATCTAGACCACAAGCTTTCTTTGGTTATATAGATTTTAGCTTTTAATGTAGTTATTGTTGGGTTATTGGGTAATCTAATGTGTTTTGGTTGTTTTTAATGACTGATTCAAGGATGTAACATTTTTCTAGAATTTATTTTATGGCTAATCCTTGTGGCTTTGTCATGCCTAAATTGTTCCACGTGTCCCATAACTGATTTTGGTCAATTGCATTTTCAATTTCATAAAGTGTCTTATTGGTATAATGCAACTATGTTTATACTGTTTTACAGTTTCAAAGTAATCATAGCATAGCTCTGGGTTGTTTTGCTGCTTATGTTTTACATTTGTCTTAGGTGTTTTCTAATTGTTTTACATTCTTTATCAAACCATTTTTCAGAAACTTTTAGTTTTTTGTTTCTGATGTTGAATATCTTTGTTTTTCTCAAATGTGCTTTTGATGCTGCTTTTTGGAAAAATTCTATGTATGCAATTGATGTTTCGAGTAGCCGAATTGACACCTTCTTTATTGTTTTGGCATTGTGAGTTACTGAAGACCTGTATAGAGTTCATCATTTCATTTGAGTTCAATGTTTCAATGAACTTCTCTGCACTGTTTGGAGCCCATCTGTACAATTGGTTCATGTTGTAGAGTTTATTGGGATGTTTTTTTTTTAACACGTTGATCTGACTGTGATCTGACAATGGTGTCTGTGGTCTGACAGTGAATGCACTAATGGAGGAGGGGTCCATATCAGTGATGGCATAATCGACTACACTTGTCTCAAGAGCTGAGCACTAAGTAAACTGACCTAAAGAGTCCCCTCTGATGCTACTATTAAGCATGTACAGGCCTAAGGCTCAACAGAGATGCACAACTCCTTCCCGTTTTTGTTCAGTATTTGGTCAGGACTGTTTCTATTCTTTATAATAGGGCTACTGTACAAGGAGGGGTGTCCAAATATGTGGTGATTACCTCGCACATAAGTGAAGTCAGACTCAGAACCTGTTCTCGCATTGAAATCTCCACAAAGAAGCACTTTACCCTCTGCCTGAAATTGAATGATTTCTGTATGGAGATTGTCAAAAACGGATATATATTTATATATATATATTTATATTTTAGTCATTTAGCAGACGCTCTTATCCAGAGCGACTTACAGGAGCAATTAGGGTTAAGTGCCTTGCTCAAGGGCACATCGACATTTTTCACCTAGGGGCACATCAACATTTTCACCTAGTTGGCTCGTATTTGGCTAATATGATGAATCTGAAGGAGGAGCATAAGCTGAACATATGTATACCAGTGGAGGCTCCTCAGAGGAGGAAGGGGAGGACCATCCTCCTCAGTGCAATATCATAAAAATAGAAATAGTGAAACATTAAAAAAGTTATCCTCTTTAGATAAAACTATACTAAATATATTCATATGTAACCAAATAATTGATTAAAATACACTGTTTTGCAATGAAGGTCTACAGTAACTTCAACAGCACTGTCTGGGGTAGTGCCATGGTGTAGCCGGAGGACAGCTAGCTTCCGTCCTCTTCTGACTACATTGACTTCAATACAAAACCTAGGAGGCTCGTAGGCCTCACCCACTTCCATTGACATACATGGTAATTATGACCACTTCCGGAGGACGTCCTCCAACCAATCAAAGCTTTTGCAGTATGAACTGACATGTTGTCCATCCAATCATAGAATTAGGACCAGAGAATGAATCTAGTGTGTTGTATTGGGATTGTGCAACAGAGCATTATGAGGGTTCTATGTTTTGAGAAGCTTGGTGACATTGTTGGATAGAGATTAAGAGTGAAGAGTGATAGTTGAGCATTTTTGGGATATTATTCAATTCAAATTAGTTTTTCCAAATTACAGGAGACATCAGAGGTATATTATGAAAACAATTATTGGTTTTAGAACTCTATTTTTGTGTACAATTTATTGAAATTTGCCTTGCTAACTTCAGTAGCTAGCTAGCTACCAGCTCAAGTGTGCAGTTTTCTCCGCCAGATGGTAGAATGGACAATGCTGTCGAAAATGTTGTGGACTTTTTGTTGAAGAACCACTTTCATTCTCTGGGGTACACAGAAAAGGTGCGAATTAAAAGTGAGGGTCGACCAGTTTCATGAAGAATAAAATATGCACACGTCAGATTCAAGCTTCTGGCAGGTCTGCGTATTCAAACTGCGTAACACAACGAGAAAGTAAGAAGAAACAGGGATTTTCTCATGCGGCTTATCAACACCACTGCGTTTTTGGGCATTCAAGAATTTGCTTTTAGAGGACACGACGAGAGGGAAAGTTCCGCCAACAAGGGCAACTACAAGGAGCTTGCAGAGGTAGTTGCACGTTATGATGCTTTACTTGCTGAGCATATCGAACTTTGGACTGTCTTTTCTGGGATGTTGAAAACAATTCCAAATGATTTGATAGCTTCCATCGCATCATCCATTCAAAGTTAGATTAAAGAGAGAGGTTGACACAGCAATTTGTTTTTGCGTGCGCTCAAGTAGACTTTCCACTTTCCTCCGGTATTTATTTAGCAAAGATGATAACACATAATCACTCCGGACAGACACAAGCAAAAATTCATGACATACACTACCAGTCAAAAGCTTTAGAACACCTACTCATTCAGGGCTCCCGAGTGGCGCAGCGGTCTAAGGCACTGCATCTCAGTGCTTGAGGCGTCACTACAGACTCCCTGGTTCGATTCCAGGCTGTATCACAACCGGCCGTGATTGGGAGTCCCATATGGCGGCGCACAATTAGCCCAGTGTCGTCCGGGTTTGGCCGGTGTAGGCCGTCATTGTAAATAAGAATTTGTTAACATGCAAAGTTAAATAAAGGTTAAAAATTCATGGGTTTTTCTTTATTTTTACTATTTGCCAAGAGTATGCTAAGCTGTCATCAAGGCAAAGGGTGGCTATTTCAAGAATCTCAAATATATCTTGATTTGTTTAACACTTTTTTGGTTACTACATGATTCCATGTGTGTTATTTCATAGTTTTGATGTCTTCAATATTATTCTACAATGTAGAAAATAGTAAAAATAAAGAAAAACCCTTGAATGAGTAGATGTTCTAAAACTTTTGACTGGTAGTGTAAATGTTGCAGCATCCTAGGTTACACCATAAACATTAGAAATCTGACATGCTGAATGTGATGAAAACAAGACTATTTTTCAGTTTGATCAACTGTAGGCTACTAATAAGAGCAGCTGCATACAGCCTTTGCGCCCTGTCCATCTGGTCAGGGTAACTAATTGGTAACATTATGTATTTATAGTCCATTTGTTTGTCAAGAGAAAATGTGAATGTGATCAAATTTAGTTTATATTCAAAATTGGGCTGGCTAGGCTGCCTATACTTTTTAAATCCAAAATTAATCAATCAAAATAATAGTGATGACTATTTTATAAGGCCTACCGTTGCATAGGCCTGCACGATGCAAACATGCATAAAGCAAGCTCAGCCCTGTGAGTTATATTGTCCATCAGTTGCTGTCTATATGTCTGGGTAGAGGAAATCCCCCACCTAATCTAGTCTAAATATAATTTATATGAGCAAATATAAGGTGGCTGCATTATTACACTTCAATACTTTTACTCCTTGCTTAGCTAACTCGTTCTTAGCTCTTTTGTCTAACTGTGTAGTGTGTTGTGTTATTGTTTTTTGTCTTCCCAGTCAAATCCTGTCCTGCACTGGTCAAGCCTCTGAACTTTTTTATTTTTTATTTTTTTATTTCACCTTTATTTAACCAGGTAAGCCAGTTGAGAACAGGTTCTCATTTACAACTGCGACCTGGCCAAGATAAAGCAAAGTAGTGCAATAAAAACAACACAGAGTTACATATGGGGTAAAAAAAAAAACATAAAGTCAGAAATACAACAGAAAATATATATACAGTGTGTGCAAATGTAGCAAGTTATGGAGGTAAGGCAATAAATAGGCTATAGTGCAGAATAATTACAATAGTATTAACACTGGAATGCTAGATGTGCAAGAGATTATGTGCAAATAGAGATACTGGGGTGCAAAAGAGCAAAATAAATAACAATATAGGGATGAGGTAGTTGGGTGGGCTAATTTCGGATGGGCTGTGTACAGGTGCAGTGATCGGTAAGGTGCTCTGACAACTGATGCTTAAAGTTATTGATGGAGAGTCTCCAGCTTCAGAGATTTTTGCAATTCGTTCCAGTCATTGGCAGCAGAGAACTGGAAGGAATGGCGGCCAAAGGAGGTGTTGGCTTTGGGAATGACCAGTGAGATATACCTGCTGGAGCGCAGACTACGGGTGGGTGCTGCTATGGTGACCAATGAGCTAAGATAAGGCGGGGATTTGCCTAGCAGTGATTTATAGATGGCCTGGAGCCAGTGGGTTTGACGACGAACATGTAGTGAGGACCAGCCAACAAGAGCGTACAGGTCACAGTGGTGGGTAGTGTATGGGGCTTTGGAGACAAAACGGATGGCACTGTGATAGACTACATCCAATTTGCTGAGTAGAGTGTTGGAGGCTATTTTGTAAATTACATCGCCGAAGTCAAGGATCGGTAGGATAGTCAGTTTTACGAGGGCATGTTTGGCAGCATGAGTGAAGGAGGCTTTATTGCGAAATAGGAAGCCGATTCTAGATTTAACTTTGGATTGGAGATTCTTTATGTGAGTCTGGAAGTTGAGTTTACAGTCTAACCAGACACCTAGGTATTTGTAGTTGTCCACATACTCTAGGTCAGACCCGTCGAGAGTGGTGATTCTAGTCGGGTGGGCGGGTGCCAGCAGCGTTCGATTGAAAAGCATGCATTTAGTTTTACTAGTGTTTAAGAGCAGTTGGAGGCTACTGAAGGATTGTTGTATGGCATTGAAGCTCGTTTGGAGGTTTGTTAACACAGTGTCCAATGAAAGGCCAGATGTATACAAAATGGTGTCGTCTGCGTAGAGGTGGATCTGAGAGTCACCAGCAGCAAGAGCGACATCATTGATATACACGGAGAAAAGTGTCGGCCCAAGAATTGAACCCTGTGGCACCCCCATAGAGACTGCCATAGGTCCAGACAACAGGCCCTCCGATTTGACACACTGAACTCTATCTGAGAAGTAGTTGGTGAACCAGGCGAGGCAGTCATTTGAGAAACCAAGGCTATTTAGTCTGCCACAACTCATGCCTCATACCCTCATTCAATCACTGCTGTGATCCCTTTCCAACACTGTAAGTAGCCCTCTCATTCCCATTCCCCATAATATTGTACTATAAATGTCTTTATTAAATGCTTTAGGTAAAAATAATTTGTTTTTGACGATTTTTGAAACACACATTGTGTTCTCCGGGTATTCTGACCTGGGCTGGAGCAGATTGGGAGGCTGGTAGGTTGACCTGGGCTGGAGCAGACTGGGAGGCTGGTAGGTTGACCTGGGCTGGAGCAGACTGGGAGGCTGTTAGGTTGACCTGGGCTGGAGCAGACTGGGAGGCTGGTAGGTTGACCTGGGCTGGAGCAGACTGGGAGGCTGTTAGGTTGACCTGGGCTGGAGCAGACTGGGAGGCTGGTAGGTTGACGTGGGCTGGAGCAGACTGGGAGGCTGTTCGGTTGACCTGGGCTGGAGCAGACTGGGAGGCTGGTAGGTTGACCTGGGCTGGAGCAGACTGGGAGGCTGGTAGGTTGACCTGGGCTGGAGCAGACTGGGAGGCTGGTAGGTTGACCTGGGCTGGAGCAGACTGGGAGGCTGGTAGGTTGACCTGGGCTGGAGCAGACTGGGAGGCTGGTGCAGTGTCATCAGGCTGTGTGGTGGAGGCCATGCTGGTTATGCTGGTCTCATAAGGCTTCTTGCTGGGTCACAGAGGCTGTTGGGGGTGTTGGGGTCTGCTTTTTTTCCATCATCTCCCTCCTTTACTTTTTCCTCAGCTTCTGAGATGAGTTCAGCTTCTACTTAGGGTAGCAAACACATTCTCAAAAGCCTGGAGGCTTGAATAATTGCCTTGTATCAATACAGTTCCATTATTGTATAAGTTGACTGTTTGATATGTGTTGCTCTGGTCAGCTTCTTCAAAAATGCTGATCTGACAGCCTTGGCTGATGCCTCTCTTTTGAGAAAGGGAAATGGTTGCAAATAATCATTTTCCGTATATGCCCTCATTTGGTATAAAACATTTAATTTGCAAATGTTTTGCAACTGGCAAGATCTGCAAACAGGCATTCATGGTTCTGTCCCATCATCAAACCTTTGAAACTTTTCTTACCATTCACTGTCTGGATGTCTGGTGGGTAAACAATTTCCATAGCAATGCTGGTGATGTTGGCTACAATGTTGCAATAGAAGCCTACCTTTCCAAAACAGTGTTGTTTCTTGTATTATTGTCTCTAGTGTCTTTAGAGAACTATTTTACTTTGATGTCCTTTGTCTTCTGTCCTCCTTTTGTCTTTCTATTGTGTTATTAACTAGCTATTTTTTAGTTAACTAGCTAGCTTCTTTTAGCAACTGCTTAGAAACTGGTAAACAATCCAGCTAGTTTAGCTAACTGCAAAATTTGATAAAAAAATAGATGCTTTTTCACAAGCTTATCTTCTTCATTTGTGGCTTGTTTTGTCTCCCATTCATTCTTGCAGTTGTCTTTTGTTTTTTCAAATGTACTTCACTCCAAAAACCATGTATAGTTCAATATTTGTAGGAGCTAATTTTTTAAGTTACAGTAGTATAGCCCAGTGAGTTGAAGTTACAGTAGAATAGCCCAGTGAGCTGAAGTTACAGAAGGATAGCCCAGTGAGCTGAAGTTACAGTAGGATAGCCCAGTGAGCTGAAGTTACAGTAGGATAGCCCAGTGAGCTGAAGTTACAGTAGGATAGCCCAGTGAGCTGAAGTTACAGTAGTAAAGCCCAGTGAGTTGAAGTTACAGTAGAATAGCCCAGTGAGCTGAAGTTACAGTAGGATAGCCCAGTGAGCTGAAGTTACAGTAGTATAGCCCAGTGAGCTGAAGTTACAGTGAGCTGTAAAATATATTCAGTTACAGTAGGATAGCCCATAGACACTATAACTGTATATCCTGTGCAATATAACAATCCCTGCGGCCCTCTCTCTCTCTCTCTCTCTCTCTCTCTCTCTCTCTCTCTCTCTCTCTCTCTCTCTCTCTCTCTCTCTCTCTCTCTCTCTCTCTCTCTCTCTCTCTCTCTCTCTCTCTCTCCCCTTCTCACTAGGGTAGCCCAGTGAGCTGAAGTTACAGTAGAATAGCCCAGTGAGCTGAAGTTACAGAAGGATAGCCCAGTGAGCTGAAGTTACAGTAGGATAGCCCAGTGAGCTGAAGTTACAGTAGGATAGCCCAGTGAGCTGAAGTTACAGTAGTATAGCCCAGTGAGCTGAAGTTACAGTGAGCTGTAAAATATATTCAGTTACAGTGGGATAGCCCATAGACACTATAACCGTATATCCTGTGCAATATAACAATCCCTGCGGCCCCATTCACCGTCTACAACAGACACAGGAGATTAAGCAAGGAAGCCATTTTAGAGTATTGAGACGCAGACCAGGTCCTGAGTAGTGTGATAAACAATAAGGAGGTGTTTAGCCTGTGATAGGCCATATGTAGAGAGACAGGAAGCTGCTCTGACAAAAAGGGACCAGGTCTGTGGAAACAGCAGAATGGAGATAATTACTCTATCAATACAATAACCCCTCCTGAGACTAGCAACATAGAGGGTCAGAATGGGTGTGTGCGGGCGGGCCTGGGTACATTTAGACAGACATCATTTGAAGCACATGCAGCTTTAAAAAGGCAGCCAGGCAATACAGAAAACACATAAAAATCATATTCTGAGTTCAATGTAGTTGTTTCCATTTGTACCATGGTACAAATTAATTACTAATCAATTGCAATAGTGTTTGATACACTAGAGAACACTAATATGATGTCATTCATGGACACGACAGTATTCCTAAAATGAATTGTTCTCACACACAGTCAGAGGCACAAACACAAATAAAGAAAAAGGATCACACGGAGCCAGCTAGGGCGGCCGGCCAACAGAGAAAAAAGCGAGTGAGCTAAAGAGAGCGAGAGAGAGAGAGAGAGAGAGAGAGAGGGCTGGAATGTCCATACATAGCCAGCAGGAAGAGCTGTTTCAGGCAGGAAGCTCCATGTACGGGCATGGAAGCTTCCTCTGCCGGTTGGTTCCCAGAGCAGAGATCACATAACCACAGGGCTTCTGGGAGACTGCAGGGGTTTGGTAGTGGCCGGCTGCCGGCTGGCTGGCCAGGAATCTGCTGTCAGCTCCCTGCTCCACTCCCTTTTGTTTTTACTGTAAACCTACTTTAGCCTGCAGCCTGCCTTCTCCTATGCTGTTCTGTCCTCCTTCTCACAGCTCCCTACTCTGACTGGGCCAGGAATCAGTTGTTCCTGAATAATGCTGGCTGTACATTAAACAGGCACAACATATTGTGTCTACTGTCTCCCTGTATTTCTTTCCAACACAATGATACCTAGACATGAATCAACTTGTAGTAATTCATCATGATCTATGGTGATTTAACTCGCTATAACACAGCTTGATCAGTTATCCCCATCTGTGTGTCAAATGTGACAGACAGACAAATCCCCCTTTCAGACAGACAGGCGTACAAACAGACAGCAACATTGCATACTGTATATAGACAGACAGTGACTGTGTATTAGAGGAATTAATCTGAGAAGTGACATTTACTAATGCATTGTACCTGCTCCAGGAGAGAGAGAGAGAGAGAGAGAGAGAGAGAGAGAGAGAGAGAGAGAGAGAGAGAGAGAGAGAGAGAGAGAGAGAGAGAGAGAGAGAGAGAGAGAGAGAGAGAGAGAGAGAGAGAGAGAGAGAGAGAGAGAGAGAGAGAGAGAGAGAGAGAGAGAGAGAGAGAGAGAGAGAGAGAGAGAGAGAGAGAGAGAGAGAGAGAGAGAATAAATGGGATGGCTGTGTTGGAGAGGGAAAATAAATGAAGATAAGTGGCTACAAGGTAGAGTAAAAAAGCTAAAGTAGAAACAGCAAAAGGCCATGAAGGCATTTGTTGAGAAAAATAGTGTAAGAGGCTACTTTCATCTCTTACACACAGGCTCTGGTAGACAGACAGTAAACCAACCAGCTCTTGGTCTGTAATCTCCCTCAGCTTTATACAGTGAGGGGAAAAAAGTATTTGATCCCCTGCTGATTTTGTACGTTTGCCCACTGACAAAGAAATGATCAGTCTATAATTTTAATGGTAGGTTTATTTGAACAGTGAGAGACAGAATAACAACAAATAAATCCGGAAAAACGCATGTCAAAAATGTTATGAATTGATTTGCATTTTAATGAGGGAAATAAGTATTTGACCCCCTCTCAATCAGAAAGATTTCTGGCTCCCAGGTGTCTTTTATACAGGTAATGAGCTGTGATTAGGAGCACACTCTTAAAGGGAGTGCTCCTAATCTCAGTTTGTTACCTGTATAAAAGACACCTGTCCACTGAAGCAATCAATCAATCAGATTCCAAACTCTCCACCATGGCCAAGACCAAAGAGCTCTCCAAGGATGTCAGGGACAAGATTATAGACCTACACAAGGCTGGAATGGGCTACAAGCCCATCGCCAAGCAGCTTGGTGAGAAGGTGACAACAGTTGGTGCGATTATTCGCAAATGGAAGAAACACAAAATAATTGTCAATCTCCCTCGGCCTGGGGCTCCATGCAAGATCTCACCTCGTGGAGTTGCAATGATCATGAGAACGGTGAGGAATCAGCCCAGAACTACACGGGAGAATCTTGTCAATGATCTCAAGGCAGCTGGGACCATAGTCACCAAGAAAACATTTGGTAACACACTACGCCGTGAAGGACTGAAATCCTGCAGCGCCCGCAAGATCCCCCTGCTCAAGAAAGCACATATACAGGCCCATCTGAAGTTTGCCAATGAACATCTGAATGATTCAGAGGAGAACTGGATGAAAGTGTTGTGGTCAGATGAGACCAAAATCGAGGTCTTTGGCATCAACTCAACTCGCCGTGTTTGGAGGAGGAGAAATGCTGCCTATGACCCCAAGAACACCATCCCCACCGTCAAACATGGAGGTGGAAACATTATGCTTTGGGGGTGTTTTTCTGCTAAGGGGACAAGACAAATTCACTGCATCAAAGGGACAATGGACAGGGCCATGTACCGTCAAATCTTGGGTGAGAACCTCCTTCCCTCAGCCAGGGCATTGAAAATGGGTCGTGGATGGGTATTCCTGCATGACAATGACCCAAAACACACGGCCAAGGCAACAAAGGAGTGGCTCAAGAAGAAGCACATTAAGGTCCTGGAGTGGCCTAGCCAGTCTCCAGACCTTAATCGCATAGAAAATCTGTGGAGGGAGCTGAAGGTTCGAGTTGCCAAACGTCAGCCTCGAAACCTTAATGACTTGGAGAAGATCTGCAAAGAGGAGTGGGACAAAATCCCTCCTGAGATGTGTGCAAACCTGGTGGCCAACTACAAGAAACGTCTGACCTCTGTGATTGCCAACAAGGGTTTTGCCACCAAGTACTAAGTCATGTTTTGCAGAGGGGTAAAATACTTATTTCCCTCATTAAAATGCAAATCAATTCATAACATTTTTGACATGCGTTTTTCTGGATTTTTGTTTTGTTATTCTGTCTCTCACTGTTCAAATAAACCTACCATTAAAATTATAGAGTGATCATGTCTTTGTCAGTGGGCAAACGTACAAAATCAGCAGGGGATCAAATACTTTTTTCCCTCACTGTAAGCTAACAGAGAAGAGAGGGAGAATAGCGCTAATAGCATTATTCTCTTCTCCATTCTAACTGCAGCTTTCAGCCTGCTGGCCAGGATAGAGTAACAGCACAGAGCTGGGGTCATTACTCACAATGGAGGGGCTCTTTTAGGCTGTGCTACACATATACTACACATATACTTTGAAGTGTAGAAAAGACTGTAGTGTGGTGTGGGTGTGTGGGCGTGCGTGCGCGTGTGTCTGTGTGAATTCCACTTAACTGCATGGATATTTGCAGCCTGTGAAAAAACAGCCGCTTAGTAGAGAGGTGCTCTTATTGTAATCAAACACCTTTACTGGCTGCTTCACCTACATTAAAGGCTGGAAATGGCGGGAGAGGGAGAAACAGAGGAGAGGGAGGAGGAGAGGAGTGGGAGGAGGAGAGGAGGGAGGAGGAGATGGAGAGGGAGGAGAAGAGGAGAGGGTGGATTAGAGAAGAGGGAGGAGGAGAGGAGAGGGAGGAGAAGAGGGCGGAGGAGAGGAGAGGGCGGAGGAGAGGATAAAATGTTTTGGGCCAGCGTTACAGATGGCTAAATGGGTCCACTGATACAGGACTAGTAAAGGCTCAGTGCACTACTTTTGTGGAAAAATAGAATGTGTGTGTGTGCGTGCATGCGTTCGTGTGTGTGTCCCTGTCCATGTGTGGGTTCTTATGTGCATATGTACGAGCAACAGATGCTCACAGCAGGTCCCCAGCCCCCCTCTGTCTCCTCGTCCCCTGGCTCGCCACCCTGGTGACATCACTCATAGTGTAAGTGGCGATCAGTTCCACCTCATCACAGAGGAACTATAAATAGTCTCAAAATGGTTTCATGGGACCAGAGAGGACAGCTGTAGTGAGTGGGTGGAAAAAAGATCGGGACAGATGATCACACATTTACCGTATCCCTACTCCCAATTTCTCCCACTCTGCAGGCAGTACCAATGCTGTCACCCCTGAGACTGACAACACCTTCAGGGCTCTGTCATAGAGACACACACACACACACTGTTATAGACACACACACACTGTTATAGGCATAGACACACACACACACACACACACACACACACACACACACATACTGTTATAGGCATAGACACACACACACCTTCTACCAACTCCCTACACCTGTTTGCCTAGTTTTACTGCTACAGTTTTTCCAGAGTTAGTGATTATGCCATCATAAATGTTTTAACAGGGGCTTAACACATGCAGGATGAAAAGTGCATCACCTCTTGTAGGTGTGCTCTTTTTGTAATACCTTACACAGGGCACAGGGGAATGCAAGAGTGGAGGTGTGTGTGTGTATATGTGTGTGCTTGTGTATTTATTCCTGGTTAAATAAATAAATAAACTCCAGAAGGCATACCATAAGTCAGTCAGTAGAATGATGTTGGTAGAAATGATGTTGGTAGAATGATATTGGCCATCTTAGAGCTAAGGTCAGTTCTGCTAACAAACCTCTTACCCACTGGTCTACACTAGTCCTCATGACTCACGCCAGACACAATGTTTGGGAAGGCTTTCTTATCAATATCCATCATATCCCATACATAAAACTATATTTATCATGTATTTCAACAGTATGGCTCTCAGTTGTTTAGAACAGGGCATTGTGTCCGCTCTACAGATGACATGTCTATGTGCAGTACATCACTCCAAACAGTACAGTAGCACCCGCCTGTTTAGTACAGTGGGATGTGGAGCATATAGTGTCGGTATAATCCTGATAGGAAATGATGGAAGGCTTGACTGTATATATTTACATTTACATTTACTGTCTCACAGGCTGTGTACAGGGATGGTATCCGATAGGCTGGCAGGCTGGGAGACAGAGAGGGAAACAACCCTGGAGGCTTATGGGGATCTGTTTGTGTTTCACAGTGTTTTCCAGCCAGGTGCCTTTGCTAAATCAGTGTGGTACTGGAAGTGGAGTGGAAGTGGCATTTCATTTGGAGATGCTTGAGAGAGTAATTCTTTTTTTCGTCTTTTTCGATGACACTTGAAATGGTGAAAATTGACGTGGGTGCATTGGAAATGTAATTGGCACTGCTGAAAGACTCATCGTGTTCTAAATCATGGAGAATGGTGATCACAAAGTAGAGCCAGACACACACAGCCGAGCCCAGCTTGGAAGAGAAACAGGTGATGTCTTGCTTTCGCATGTGCATGGCTACGTGGCTGCGCGGCTGCCCGTGCATGCCGTGTGTATACAGTTGAAGTCGGAAGTTTACAGAAACTTAGGTTGGAGTCATTAAAACTTGTTTTTCAACCACTCCACAAATTTCTTGTTACCAAACTATAGTTTTGGCAAGTTGGTTAGGACATCTACTTTGTGCAAGACACAAGTAATTTTTCCAACACTTGTTTACAGACAGATTATTTCACTTTTAATTCACTGTATCACAATTCCAGTGGGTCAGAAGTTTACATTCACTAAGTTGACTGTGCATTTAAACAGCTTGGAAAATTCCAGAAAATGATGTCATGGCTTTAGAAGCTTCTGATCATCATTTTAGTCCAAGATGGCGTAGCAGTGCGGTCGTGTACTCTGTAGTGTGTCTGTGTAAATAGCCAGTTTTTTGTTTTATCGTATTTTTCGTGTATATTTTTCCTATCACACTTTTCTTCCTTCTACTAAATACACTTTCCTGCAACCCGCCTTACTCAATGTGGAAAGGATTCTATTATTTACTTACCTTTTATCTAGACTCTCCAGTTGAAACTAGCTAGCCAGCTAACTAGCTACTTGCTATTAGCCACCGTTAGCGGTTTTCACCCGGAACATCGAATCTTCTGCTGGAATAACTAAATCACTGGACCTTAACACCGGATCGCAACCAGCTAGCTGCAACCGTATGGATGTTGCTGTTGGCTAATCACCACTGCCCCCGAAGCAAGCACCTGTTAGCCTTGAGCTAGCCTCGAGCCAGGCCCATATCCCGGCTATCTACCTCTCTGTCTACCGGACGGGAGTAGCCAGCTAACTAGCTACTTGCTATTATCCACCGTTAGCGGTTTTTTCACCATTGTCCGTGGCCTGCACTACCTACCAGCCAGTTCTAGCCTGGACTATTATCGGCGAGTCTGCACAGCGCGTTATCGACCCAGAACATATCGGATTTTATGCCGGAATCACTGAATCACTGGACCTTTAACACCGGATCATCGCAACTAGCTAGCTGCAACCGAATGGATGTTGTGGTTGGCTAATCAGCCTTGAGCTAGCCTCGAGTCAGGCCCTTCTCCCGGCTATCTACCTCTCTGTCAACCGGACGGGACCTCCTAGTGACGACACGGAGCCCCGCCGATCCATCACGTCTGGTCTGCCGACGTAATCGTCTGTGGTTTCAACAGGTTTCGACGACCACGAAGATCCATCTGCTAGCCCCGGCCCGCTAGAACACGCAATTCAACAGCCGTGCTTCCTGCTCGCCTGTGCTGTAGCACCAATTCAAACTGCTCTCGGACTCACATATTGCTGTTCACTGGACCTTATGATCACTCAGCTGCACAGCTGATGCCTGCTGGACTGTTCCTTTACACGGTACCCTGTCCTGTTTTATCTGTTTAGCCTCAGCCCAAACTTTCATCGCCATTACCATTTGTTGTCTTAGCTCTCTCGAATAACACCTGTGATTGCTTTATGCCTCTCTCCCATGTCAATATGCCTTGCCTATTGCTGTTCCAGTTAGTTCTTATTATGCAATTTCACTGTAGAGCCCCAAGTCCCTCTCAAACTGCCCCAAATAGCTCCACCCCCCATACACGCGGAGACCGGCTCAATCGGTGCCTCCAGTGATGCTATCTCTTTCATTGTTACCCAACACTTAGGTTTACCTCCACTGTACTCATATCCTTCCATATCCTTGTCTGTACATAATGCCCTGAATCTATTCTAGAAAACCCGGAAATCTGCCCCTTTTATTCTCTGTATCCAACGCACTAGAAGACCAGTTCTTAAAGCCTTTAGACGTATCCTTATTCTAGTCCTCATCTGATCCTCTGGTGATGTAGAGGTTAACCCAGGCCCTGCAGCCCCCAGTCTCACTCCTACTCCCCAGGCGCTATCATTTGTTGACTTCTGTAACCGTAAAAGCCTTGGCTTTTTGCATGTTAACATCAGAAGCCTCCACCCTAAGTTTGAGTTATTCACTGCGTTAGCACACTCCGCCAACCCTGATGTTCTAGCAGTGTCAGAATCCTGGCTTAAGAAGGCCACCAAAAATTCAGAAATGTCCATCCCCAACTACAACATTTTCCGTCTAGATAGAACTGCCAAAGGGGGTGGAGTTGCAATCTACTGTAGAGATAGCCTGCAGAGCTCTATCATACTATCCAGGTCTGTGCCCAAACAGTTTGAGCTCCTACTTCTAAAAATCCACCTTTCCAGAAATAAGTCTCTCACTGTTGCCGCTTGCTACAGACCCCCCTCAGCCCCCAGCTGTGCCCTGGACACCATATGTGAATTGATTGCCCCCCATCTATCCTCAGAGTGCGTACTGCTTGGTGACCTAAACTGGGATATGCTTAACACCCCGGCCATCCTACAATCCAAACTAGATGCCCTCAATCTCACACAAATTATCAAGGAACCTACCAGGTACAACCCTAAATCCGTAAACATGGGCAACCTCATAGATATCATCCTGACTAATGTACCCTCTAAATACACCTCCGCTGTCTTCAACCAGGATCTCAACGATCACTGCCTTATTGCCTGCTTCCGTAACGGGTCCTCAGTCAAACGACCACCCCTCATCACTGTCAAACACTCCCTAAAACACTTTAGTGAGCAGGCCTTCCTAATGGACCTGGCCCAGGTATCCTGGATGGATATCGATCTCATTCCGTCAGTAGAGGATGCCTGGTTGTTCTTTAAAAGTGCTTTCCTCTCAATCTTAAATAAGCATGCCCCATTCAAAAAATTGAGAACTAAGAACGGATATAGCCCCTGGTTCTCTTCAGACTTGACTGCCCTTGACCAGCACAAAAACATCCTGTAGCGTACTGCATTAGCATCGAATAGCCCCCGCGATATGCAACTTTTCAGGGAAGTTAGGAAGCAGTTAGGAAAGCAAAGGCTAGCTTTTTCAAACAGAAATGTGCATCCTGTAGCACTAACTCCAAAATGTTTTGGGACACTGTAAAGTACATGGAGAATAAGAGCACCTCCTCCCAGCTGCCCACTGCACTGAGGCTAGGAAACACTATCACCACCGATAAATCTACAATAATCGAGAATTTCAACAAGCATTTTGCTACGGCTGACCATGCTTTCCACCTGGCTACCACTACCCCGGCCACCAGCTCTGCACCCTCCGCTGCAACTTTTCTCTGTGTATATCAATGATGTCACTCTTGCTGCTGGTGACTCTCAGATCCACCTCTACGCAGACGACACCATTTTGTATACATCTGGCCCTTCATTGGACACTGTGTTAACAAAACTCCAATCGAGCTTTAATGCCATACAACACAACTTCCGTAGCCTCCAACTGCTCTTAAACACAAGTAAAACTAAATGCATGCTCTTCAATCGAACGCTGCTGGCACCCGCCCACCCGACTAGAATCACTACTCTTGGCGGGTCTGACCTAGAGTATGTGGACAACTACAAATACCTAGGTGTCTGGTTAGACTGTAAACTATCCTTCCAGACTCACATTAAGCATCTCCAATCCAAAGTTAAATCTAGAATCGGCTTCCTATTTCGCAAAAAAGCCTCCTTCACTCATGCTGCCAAACATGCCCTCATTAAACTGACTATCCTACCGATCCTTGACTTCGGCTATGTCATTAACAAAATAGCCTCCAACACTCTACTCAGCAAATTGGATGTAGTCTATCACAGTGCCATCCGTTTTGTCACCAAAGCCCCATATACTACCCACTACTGTGACCTGTACGCTCTTGTTGGCTGGTCCTCACTACATATTCGTCGCCAAACCCACTGGCTCCAGGTCATCTATAAATCACTGCTAGGCAAATCCCCGCCTTATCTTAGCTCATTGGTCATCATAGCAACACCCACCCATAATATGCGCTCCAGCAGGTATATCTCACAGTCATCCCCAAAGCCAACACCTCCTTTGGCCGCCATTCCTTCCAGTTCTCTGCTGCCAATGACTGGAACGAACTGCAAAAATCTCTGAAGCTGGAGACTCTTATCTCCCTCACTAACTTTAAGCATCAGTAGTCAGAGCACCTTACCGATCACTGCACCTGTACACAGCCCATCTGAAATTAACCCACCCAACTACCTCATCCCCATAATTCACTGTATCTAAATTCCAATGGGTCAGAAGTTTACATACACTAAGTTGACTGTGCCTTTAAACAGCTTAGAAAATTCCAGAAAATGATATCATGGCTTTAGAAGCTTCTGATAGGCTTATTGACATAATTTGAGTCAATTTGAGGTGTATCTGTGGATTTATTTCAAGGTCTACCTTTAAACTCAGTGCCTCTTTGCTTGACATCATGGGAAAATCAAAAGAAATCAGCCAAGACTTCAGAAAAAAAATTGTAGCTCTACACAAGTCTGGTTCATCCTTGGGAGCAAATTCCAAATGCCTGAAGGTACCACGTTCATCTGTACAAAACAATAGTACGCAAGTATAACCACCATGGGAACACGCAGCCGTCATACCGCTCAGGAAGGAGACGCGTTCTCTCTCCTAGAGATGAACGTACAGTGGGGGAAAAAAGTATTTAGTCAGCCACCAATTGTGCAAGTTCTCCCACTTCAAAAGATGAGAGAGGCCTGTAATTTTCATCATAGGTACACGTCAACTATGACAGACAAAATGAGAAAAAATAATCCAGAAAATCACATTGTAGGATTTTTTATGAATTTATTTGCAAATTATGGTGGAAAATAAGTATTTGGTCAATAACAAAAGTTTCTCAATACTTTTTTATATACCCTTTGTTGGCAATGACACAGGTCAAACGTTTTCTGTAAGTCTTCACAAGGTTTTCACACACTGTTGCTGGTATTTTGGCCCATTCCTCCATGCAGATCTCCTCTAGAGCAGTGATGTTTTGGGGCTGTCGCTGGGCAACACAGACTTTCAACTCCCTCCAAAGATTTTCTATGGGGTTGAGATTGGCTAGGCCACTCCAGGACCATGAAATGCTTCTTACGAAGCCACTCCTTCGTTGCCCGGGCGGTGTGTTTGGGATCATTGTCATGCTGAAAGACCCAGCCACGTTTCATCTTCAATGCCCTTGCTGATGGAAGGAGGTTTTCACTCAAAATCTCACAATACATGGCCCCATTCATTCTTTCCTTTACACGGATCAGTCGTCCTGGTCCCTTTGCAGAAAAACAGCCCCAAAGCATGATGTTTCCACACCCATGCTTCACAGTAGGTATGGTGTTCTTTGGATGCAACTCAGCATTCTTTGTCCTCCAAACACGACGAGTTGAGTTTTTACCAAAAAGTTATATTTTGGTTTCATCTGACCATATGACATTCTCCCAATCCTCTTCTGGATCATTCAAATGCACTCTAGCAAACTTCAGACGGGCCTGGACATGTACTGGCTTAAGCAGGGGGACACGTCTCGCACTGCAGGATTTGAGTCCCTGGCGGCGTAGTGTGTTACTGATGGTAGGCTTTGTTACTTTGGTCCCAGCTCTCTGCAGGTCATTCACTAGGTCCCCCTGTGTGGTTCTGGGATTTTTGCTCACCGTTCTTGTGATCATTTTGACCCCACGGGGTGAGATCTTGCGTGGAGCCCCAGATCGAGGGAGATTATCAGTGGTCTTGTATGTCTTCCATTTCCTAATAATTGCTCCCACAGTTGATTTCTTCAAACCAAGCTGCTTACCTATTGCAGATTCAGTCTTCCCAGCCTGGTGCAGGTCTACAATTTTGTTTCTGGTGTCCTTTGACAGCTCTTTGGTCTTGGCCATAGTGGAGTTTGGAGTGTGACTGTTTGAGGTTGTGGACAGGTGTCTTTTATACTGATAACAAGTTCAAACAGGTGCCATTAATACAGGTAACGAGTGGAGGACAGAGGAGCCTCTTAAAGAAGAAGTTACAGGTCTGTGAGAGCCAGAAATCGTGCTTGTTTGTAGGTGACCAAATACTTATTTTCCACCATAATTTGCAAATAAATTCATTAAAAATCCTACAATATGATTTTCTGGAGAACAAAATTCTCAATTTGTCTGTCATAGTTGACGTGTACCTATGATGAAAATTACAGGCCTCTCTCATCTTTTTAAGTGGGAGAACTAGCACAATTGGTGGCTGACTAAATACTTTTTTCCCCCACTGTACTTTGGTGCGAAAAGTGCAAATCAATCCCAGAACAACAGCAAAGGACCTTCTGAAGATGCTGGAGGAAACAGGTACAAAAGTATCCATATCCACAGTAAAATGAGTCCTATATCGACATAACCTGAAAGGCCACACAGCAAGGAAGAAGCCACTGCTCCAAAACCGGCATAAAAAAGCCAGACTACGGTTTGCAACTGCACATGGGGACAAAGATCGTACTTTTTGGAGAAATGTCCTCTGGACTGATGAAACAAAAATAGAACTGTTTGGCCATAATGACCATCGTTATGTTTGGAGGAAAAAGGGGGATGCTTGCAAGCCAAAGAACACCATCCCAACCGTGATGCACGGGGGTGGCAGCATCATGCTGTGGGGGTGATTTGCTGCAGGAGGGACTGGTGCACTTCACAAACTAGATGGCATCATGAGGAAGGAAAATTATGTGGATATATTGAAGCAACATCTCAAGACATCAGTCAGGAAGTTAAAGCTTGGTCGCAAATGGTTTTCCAAATGGGCAATGACCCCAAGCATACTTCCAAAGCTGTGGCAAAATGGCTTAAGGACAACATAGTCAAGGTATTGGAGTGGCAATCACAAAGGCCTGACCTCAATCCTATAGAACATTCATGGGCAGAACTGAAAAAGTGTGTGCGAGCAAGGAGGCCTACAAACCTGACTCAGTTACACCAGCTCTGTCAGTAGGAATGGGCCAAAATTCAACCAACTTATTGTGGGAAGCTTGTGGAAGGCTACCTAAAACGTTTGACCCAAGTTAAACAATTTAAAGGCAATGCTACCAAATACTAATTGAGTGTATGTAAACTTCTGACCCACTGGGAATGTGATGAAAGAAATAAAAGCTGAAATAAACCATTCTCTCTACTATTATTCTGACATTTCACATTCTTAAAATAAAGTGGTGATCCTAACTGACCTAAGACAGGGAATTCTTAGTAGGATTAAATGTCAGGAATTGTGAAAAACTGAGTTTAAATGTATTTGGCTAAGGTGTATGTAAACTTCCGACTTCAACTGTACATAGAAGAAGTGCATCTGTTACTCATTGTGTATTTATTATTACTTGTATTATTATTATTATTATTATTATTATTATTATTATTGCATTGTTGGGAAGGGCCCGTTAAGTAAGCATTTCACTGTTAGTCTACACCTGTTGTATACGAAGCATGTGACAAATAACATTTGATTTGATTTTTTTGATCTGTTGGGTCAGCTTGGTGTGAGAACGGTCTGGTCAGACAGCATCCGCAGATAATTGAGTGGTGACAGATTAATGCCAAAGCTGGTAGACTGACGTTCCCAGACTGCTGGAACACCGATTTCACGGCTAAATCACAGGGCCCAGACCTGTCATAAACAATGTCACTGATAACGGCAGTATCTCTGACCATCTTTACTGACCTCATCTTCATGACCAGCTGTAATAACAAGCTTCAATGACAGGGTCTATGTGTAATAGGGAGATAGAAATACTGTGTGAACATTCACAAGAATCAACAGGTGTTGGGTACATGAAATGACTAAAAACACCTGCTACAGTGACTGCATCCTGTGCTCCCTGTTGGTCAGTGAAAGAGGGATGAAAAGGCATCCTGGACATCCTACTTAAAATGAGATCACTGTGTCTCTACATGAGAAGACCAGAAATAAAGACTTTCAAGGCAAATCCTACTGCTACAGTCCCTGTCCTCCTCCTGGGATAGAGATCTGTGATACGGTACCAGTAAGGCCTTCATTCACACAGAGTCTGAGAGGCTGAGAGGCTGAGAGTCTGAGGGGCTGAAAGGCTGAGAGGCTGAGGGGATGAGAAGCTTGAGGGGCTGAGAGGCTGAGGGGCTGAGGGGCTGAGAGTCTGAGGCTGAGGCTCATCCCCCAGTGTCCTCCCCCATGTTTAACCTCTCCCTGCTGGGTGAGAGGATCAGAGACAGGGGTCTCTCTCCTGACAGCTGTTCTGGGGCAGGCGTGTGTGTGTGTGTGTGTGTGTGTGTGTGTGTGTGTGTGTGTGTGTGTGTGTGTGTGTGTGTGTGTGTGTGTGTGTGTGTGTGTGTGTGTGTGTGTGCCCTCTTCTCCAACACAGGGGTCGAGGTTCAGGGGCTCCTGCCTCACTCCCTGCTCACATTAAAGCCACTTCTAATCACTGCGGGACTTAGCCAATGATGTGCTTATCAAACGACATATTTCAAAAAGGCATCTTAAAGGCCCGAGGGCCAAAAGGCAATAAGACCACATTTGTATGTGGATGAAAGGAAACTGTGCAGACAGACCTTGCATCAGAATAGAGAGGGGATGGATCATTAGCATCGCCAGTTAAATCAGCAGCGCACTGGAGAGAGGAGGGAGGGAGGGACAAAAAGAGAGGGACAAGGGATTAAGGGAGAGAGGAATGACTCCCTTTTAGTCATGCTTTTTGTACTCTATCACAGCTTTCCAAAAAGAATAAGTGAACAAATACATTTTTGAACAAAGGTCGGGCTCTTGAAGTGGAGCCCCGTGGGGGCCATGAGGTGGCTCAATTGTGGGTTAGGGCGCAGGGAAGCCACAACGCACTCACCCTCGCCCCCACTCTGCTCCCCACAACCCCTCCTCAAACAGAACATGCCTGCATATGACCTTTGATATGTGCTAGAAAGCCTTAGAACAGCAGCAAAGGGAAACAGTAATGCTCCACACATCACAGACACATGCCCCCCTCTCTGAAGTTGGTGTGATGGACACATTGTGACAAAGTTGGCCCATAGTAACTTCCCACTTGTGCTGAATGCAGCCTGAATACCTCAATATACTGGGAGGAATCTGGCTGTAACCAAGACCTCACAAAGACCACAAGAGCTACCGATTTTTCATATGACATATAGCCTCTGTGACCACAATAATACTGGAAACAAACAATGATGGGAAACTTTAAAAAACTGGGGCAGTGAAATTGAAAATGTTTTTTAGCCAAAGAATAGGCTTAATCTCGGTCTTCACAACGGCCCCTGAAGAATTAACTTCAGTGCTGGTTTGTGCTTGTGTGTGTTTGGGTGTGTCCATGCCGGAACATACTGTTGTGTATAATTCAATTATTTATCGAAATATGGTAATGATGTACATTTCTTATGCTGAAAATGGGGTGTCCTTTATCTTCCAGCTATATTGTTTGCTTGCTGGCTGTTGTTATTGTTTCTATATCTGCATTGATTTGTTGTGTTTGGACACACACACACACACACAGTTATGTGTCAGCGGAAGAGAGGAGGGGTGTGTCCAGGGATGTCTCTTAAGGGGACTCTGAGTGGTAGGGAAATATATTGGAGCACACAGGGACGGAGGATAACATCGCTAACATTGCAAAATTAAACACACACACACACACACACACACCTCATCAGACCCAATTTAGAAAGTCAGTTTGGGATCAGGAGACCAATTATCTTCATTATTTCCCTCTATCATTTTCTCTTTCACTTGTTTTTCTTTCCGTCTATCATTTTCTCTCGCTTGTTTTTCCTCTTCCTTTTTGAACTGTGTTTGCGTTGGGCATATTTTGGTTGTGAGCGTATTGCACAACACAAAATGACCTATAACTACGGGAAAAAACGTTAGGCCTACTTGTCTGCACTAGATGGATGTTCGTACTGTTTGTGGTATATACAGATGTAGGATCTTAATTTGATCACCCTGTTGCAGGAGAACTTTCCTGAAATGCAAACTGCATCCAAACTGATACAACGAGAAGATTGAAACTGCTCTCTTCGGCCTCATGCTAGCTAGCAGTAGCCACAGCAGCCATTATGGAATGGCATGTTGCATTGAACAACAAAGGAGCTGATTGGCTGACACTGCCTTTACAAAATGGCTGTAGTGGCTACTGCTGGCTCACATGAGGACGAAAAGGGCAGTTTTCCGGAAAAACTAGCAGTATTTCAATCTTGTTAATTTGGAGTACAGTGGCATATCCCATCCCTGCATTGAGGTACGTATCCGACCAATATCTTGTGCCGGCTCCGCTGTGTCTTAATCTAACCATGATGCTGTTCCGACCCCAGTGCAGCTCAGTGTAAACAAGCGTAACGGTAGGGGTCGGAATCTTTTGGCCACTGCCATGGTTTCATCTGCTTTGTGCATTCGATAATTAAACCCTCACAGATAAATTCACAGAGTCGCACAGGCTCTCAGAATGTTTTAGGCCTACATTCCCCCAATGATCTTTTCTGAACAGGATAAGAAAGTGCTGAACAAACTACTTGTTTTGCCTCTCAGTAATATATATGTATGAGTAGACAAAACATTAGGAACACCTTCCAAATATTGAGTTGCACCCCCTTTTACCTTCAGAACAGCCTCAATTCGTCAGGGCATGGACTCCACAAGTTGTCGAAAGCATTCCATAGGGATGCTGGCCCATGTTGACTCCAATGCTTCCCACAGTTGTGTCAAGTTGGCTGGATGTCCTTAGGGTGGTGGACCATTCTTGATACACACGGGAAACTGTTGAGCGTGAAAAACACAGCAGCATTACAGTTCTTGACACACTCAAACCGGTGCGCCTGGCACCTACTACCATACCCCGTTCAAAGGCACTTAAATATTTTGTCTTGGCCATTCACCCTCTGAATGGCATACATACACAATCCATGTCCAAAATCTAAAAACAATATGAGTAGGCCTCTATCGCTTGAATGATTTGAATCTCGTTCACACACTTCTGCTCATGTGCAATTACCCTAAGGACGAGGTATATATCGATTAGACTAATATCTCAAAGCAGCATGAAATCCTATAGCAAGTCCCCATCTTCATACAGCCTAGTTAGGCATGGGAGTCATGCATTTGCATTGTCAATGATATGAGGGTTCAACGGGAGAACAACGCTAAATATAGTGACCATGAAATCATGCTGGGTAAATTATCTTCAGTTAAAGGTCCCTATGATGTGGGAACTGTGGGGAAATCCACTCATAGAGCATACATTTGACATGTAGGATTATGACATTAGATGTGCATGTAAATGCTATAGGCTACTATCCCCGAGCCGACTAGGTGAAAATCTGTCGATGTGCCCTCGAGCAAGGAACTTAACCCTAATTGCTCCTGTAAGTCGCTCTGGATGACTAAAATGTAAATGTACTGCAGGGATGGGTGAGGATGCAGGATCAGATATGAACACTGAAATGCAATGAGATGCTCCAATAGGATTTTTGTTAAGTACCAATGGAAATATTTGAAACCAGTCAGTGATGAGTTATGGAAGGAAATTCTATACATATATATTTATATTTTATTTATATTTCATTTCTGGGAGGATATCTTGTACATCAAATATCCCATTGGCAGTTAAGCGCATTCAATGTGTTGAGAAGCCAGAAACAGTCACTTGGTTTAACAAACACAAATACAAAATAAGGATAAACCACCAAATAATGAACCGCATGTATATAACATACAAAAGAATCCCATGCCTACTCAGTAGGTAACTACAACATTCCAACTTGAAGACGTGGATATTTACATTTACAGTTACAAAAATATAGTTAATAATTTCTCTCCTTTGCTTACATTGTAAAAAAAAATGAAGCGGTGCCCTCATATAATCATGTCCCTTTCTTTACTTCTTCAGAGTCTGAACATGACTTCCATTCTGTAACAAAAATATCCCTTCAACCCTTAAGGCGAGACGCAACGCATCCTCTCTTGCACGCAGACATGTCAAAACATCAGCAAGGCTTCACATAAAGGCACCAAAAACAGGAACGGTGGTATTGTTTTTTGATTTTTTACGTGAAGTGTTTTTGTCCACGTAACAGACTGATATGTCACATGACGTGAGAAAGAGAAATCTAGTACCAGTGGATGATATTTACGAAACAATAGAAACTAACATCACTATTAACACATGCTTGAATACTTAAGTGCTTAGTTCGTCATCAAACAAAGTAAATAATGTATCACATCATTGTCATCACTACATCATCATAGAGAAAGTATTAGAATAGAAAATATGGCCCTGCTGACTTCAAATATGCAAATACGTTTTTCACATCAATGGTACCAAATAATGCGAAAAAATATAAGAAAACATGGCACAAGTACAATATACATATAACGTCTCTTAGTGCCTTAGTACCAGGACGACTGGATGTTCAGTCTGTCTGTCTGTCTCTTAATGCCTTAGTATCAGGACGACTGGATGTTCAGTCTGTCTGTCTCTTAATGCCTTAGTATCAGGACGACTGGATGTTCAGTCTGTCTGTCTCTTAGTGCCTTAGTATCAGGACGACTGGATGTTCAGTCTGTCTGTCTCTTAATGCCTTAGTATCAGGACGACTGGATGTTCAGTCTGTCTGTCTCTTAGTGCCTTAGTATCAGGACGACTGGATGTTCAGTCTGTCTGTCTGTCTCTTAGTGCCTTAGTATCAGGACGACTGGATGTTCAGTCTGTCTGTCTCTTAGTGCCTTAGTATCAGGACGACTGGATGTTCAGTCTGTCTGTCTCTTAGTGCCTTAGTATCAGGACGACTGGATGTTCAGTCTGTCTGTCTCTTAATGCCTTAGTATCAGGACGACTGGATGTTCAGTCTGTCTGTCTCTTAATGCCTTAGTATCAGGACGACTGGATGTTCAGTCTGTCTGTCTCTTAGTGCCTTAGTATCAGGACGACTGGATGTTCAGTCTGTCTGTCTCTTAATGCCTTAGTATCAGGACGACTGGATGTTCAGTCTGTCTGTCTCTTAGTGCCTTAGTATCAGGACGACTGGATGTTCAGTCTGTCTGTCTGTATGTTTCTTAGTGCCTTAGTGCCAGGACGACTGGATGTTCAGTCTGTCTGTCTGTCTCTGTGTGTTCACTCATAGGAACGACCAACCTGTCTTCACCTGTTTCAACTCTGGCTCTAGAAAGTTTAATATGCCTCGTTTTAAGCCCTGCATTTGCTTTACCAACTGAGAGGAGAAAATCCCTTTATGTGTTCTATAATGTCTTTGCCCGGTCCTTGACCTGTGTTTTAATCTCTTCTTCAGGTGAATCTGAGGATTTACTGAACAGAGCTTGCAGAGGGAGCAGGCAGAAAAGTGCTTTTCAGAAGGGGAATAAGTCTGTTGATGCTGATTTCTCCCCTCAAAGAGACTGTACGGTGTGGTGAGGAGGAGGAGGAGGAGGAGGAGGAGGAGGAGGAGAGAATAAAAAGTACATTTTCTCTTTCTATTGCTTAGCAGATCTCGATTGTTCTTGGGGAGAGTGTGGAATGCATGTCTGATAGCGGGGTGGGGACCGGAGAGGAGTAGATGGAGGCTACGGAGGAGGGGAAGGAGGAGGCCATGGAGGACTGAAAGGGACTGGACATGGACATGGAGACAGAGGGGTAGGTGGTGGCGATGGAGGGAGAGGGGTACGAGGTGGCAATGGAGGGAGAGGGGTACGAGGTGGCGATGGAGGGAGAGGGGTACGAGGTGGCGATGGAGGGAGAGGGGTACGAGGTGGCAATGGAGGGAGAGGGGTACGAGGTGTGGACCGGAGAGGAGTAGCAGGATGTGACTGAAGAGGGGTAGGAGGAGACTGAGGAAGGGTAGGAGATGATGGGAGAGGGGTAGCTAGAGACTGGGGAGGGGGCTGATACTGGTGCTTCTGCTACTGCCACCGTCCCGGCCACCCCGCCCTTCTCCGCCTTCTTGTCCTTTTTCCTCAGGTGGATCTTGGTATGCCTCTTCCTCTCATCGCTGCGGGCGAACTTGCGTCCACAGATCTCACAGGCAAAGGGCTTCTCGCCAGTGTGCGTGCGAATGTGCGTGGTCAGGTGGTCGCTGCGGCTGAAGTTGCGCATGCAGATGCGGCACTGGAAGGGCTTTTGGCCCGTGTGGATGCGGATGTGGCGCGTCAGCTCATCGGAGCGGGAGAAGCGGCGGTCGCACGTCTCCACAGGGCAGGCGTAAGGCCTCTCGTGGGGCGGTGTCTTGCTGGGCCGGTTGGGGTACTTGCGCATGCGGCTCGGCTTGATCAGCTGGGACTGGTAGACACTCTTCTGGTCCTGGGAGCCTGTCTGGGTGGCAAAGGCTTTGATGGTGGACAGGGGAGTGAGGGAGGGCTGGCCAGACCCATTCTGGAAGGGCTTCTGATCCTGTAGTAGGCTTATCTCCCCCTGCTGCTGGGGGAAGAGGTAGTCAGGGATCATGGGCACAGGAAAGCTAGAGCCACATGTCTTGCCGTTGGAGTAGGCTGGAGGGGGGTACTGGAGCGATCCCCCCGCGGGGATGGGGAAGCCCTGGTCAGAGAAGATGTCAGAGCTGGTGTTGGAGTACGTAGGAGCAGCTGAGTAGATGGGGTTATTCTCACTGTGGTGGACAGAGCAGCTCAGGCTGGAGCTCTGAGAGGAGATGGTGACGGAGGAGATAGGGGATGGGGACGAGGAAGAGGTGCCGGTCTGAGAGGCGGAGGAGGACAGGGTGGAGGTGGAGGGGGGGTTGATCCCCACTAGCCCGCTGACCAGGCTGAACAGGGGCTCGGCCCACAGGCTGTTGCTGCAGTTGGTGGCTGGTTCCAGGGTGAAGCGGCCGGTGTAGGAGATGGGAGGCAGCCGCTGGGTGGAGTAGCTCTGCTCTGCCATCGACTTCTCACAGTTCATGGAGATATCAGGTAACGTATCTGCAGAGAGAGAGAGGGAGAGAGACAGGACATTAATCAACCTGTCAATATGCTGGAGGGAGAGAGAGAGGAGGAGGGACTCAGGAGGGAGGGAGGGAGGCAGAGGAGAATCCTGCCAGAGAGGTGGACAGTGTTGCCCCTCTCCTCTCTAACAGCAGCAAGAACCTCCCTCCCTCCCAGCAACCCCAGCTCTTTCCCACCCCTAAACTCCCACACCAGCCATTTCCTCCTCTAACCAAAACATAGATGTCTTGCAAGTCAACCCAAGCCATCTGCATGCATCCATTAAAAAATATATATATTTCTGTTACGCACTCGCACAAGCGCACACAGACACACAAGCATGTATGCGGGCACACACACACACACACACACCAAGCTCTTGAAGTCAGCCACATAGCCAAAGGTATTGATTACTGAAACTGCAGTTCAGCTGGTTTTAAGAATGCTATTAAAATTGAGCTCTAGAATCTCTAAAGGTATGCAATGAGTGAGCCACGCTCAAGTACAAATACCATTCAATGAAGAGCTACAATTTAATTTACACAATTCTACATTTCTTAAAACATTTTGAGTTATGTATTTCCAATTATCATAAATTAAACTGCTTTATTATATTTCATTTCTTTCTTTTTTTAAATTCCATATCAAACCATCATGAGAATTAGACATATCTCATTCAAAGAACATATTCAACATATTTAGGGTCTTCTCTCTAAGTTGAAATTGAAATCATAATTGCCAGCTGAACACAAATAATGATTTAAGTTATGCAACAACTGTTTCATGCCATGCATTTTGCTACTGCACACAGCAAAGCAGCAGCTGTCTATCATACATTACAGTAAAGCAATTCCATCCAACAATAGACCAAGGAGAGACTTACCTCCATTAAGGTGGTCATACTGCTCTCCTTGCTCCCCCGATCCGAAGCCTGCTCCCTCGGGCGCTGAGGCAGAGAGGAAGGGGGTCCCAGCGGAGCTCAGCATCATCATCTCCTCCAGCTTGGGGTAGTTATCCATGGGAGAGTGGGGGAAGCTGAGGGGGTCTGAGATCTGCAGGGCTGGAAGGAGCATCTCTGTCTTGGTTGCAGCCATCCTCCAGGGATGTGGACCTGTAGGGGGCTGAGGCTGTGCTGGAGGCTGAAGAGGAGTGCAGCGAGGCTGGGCAGAGTGGAATCACCAGTCCACCTCAGGGAGCAGGGTCAGACTGCTACTGCTGCTGAGGATGAGGAGATATTTTCTTCTCTTCCGTTTGATTTCCCTCTTTCTTCTGGTTCTTCAAGTCTTCTTGTATTTTTCTTCCTTTTGTCCAAGATGAGTAAAATCCACTTTTTTATTTTCTTTCAGAAAATATCATTCAGATCAGATGTGTCCCTTTTACTCATTCCCTAAAATGGGTGATAAGTAATCATTCATATATTTTGTTTCTTTTCACTGGTTGAATCCAATTAGGGTGCTGGCTTTTTGGATAATGTGTTGTTGTTGTTTTTGATTTCACTTTTACTTTCTCTGTAAATTGTTTTCGGTTAGGGAGATAGTGCAGTATGTGAGTGAGTATCTGTCTATCGCTGCTCTTGCATTGGCTGTTCTGGGCACTGAGGGCTGTCTTTCCTGCGCTGAGAATTCTGACTCCTTTATATACCCTCTCTCTGTGACGTAGATGTCCATATATGGAGTGGAGGAAGCCCATATTTAGGCACTGCAGCGGAGGACACATGACATTAGCCTGGGGGAAAAGGAGAGGGAAGAGAGTTTATATTGAGCCAGTGCAATAAATCGCGGGAAGATACCCACTCTTCCTCAGCCCCAAATCGATGCATCTTCATATGAGAATCCCTGCTAGAGAACGAGGCATAATTCTTGCTCTCTCCCCGATTGCACGTAGTTTAGATTCTGATTTCCCATCTGTGCAGCAGGCATCGCTTGCCGGAAAACCCTGCTCTGCCATGCCATGTAAGGTAGTAACTACACAAGGACCTATTCCGGTTGGTTTACATTTCCTTGCCCTTATTTGGAGCTTCCTGAGGTAGTGCTGATCGGCGCTTGGCAGCAGCGAAATTAGAGAGGTTGGAGAGCAGCTCAAGCGCAGCCTCTGCTCCTTACAATAACTAATGTCAGCCCTATCCTCCCTCAACAATGCAGCCTCACCCAAACCAGCAACAAAAACACTGTAGCCTTCATTTTAGATAGAAGCTGAGACATTTCAGCTTTGAATGCTCTAAACGGAAATGTCATAAATAGAGCAACTCGTTTATGGGTCTCAGTTGTATTGTGTTAATGCATTTGCAGTTTGCATCAACACATGAGAGCACAAAAACAGCCTCATAAAGTATATTCATAAAAAAGATATAGCTAACATGTTATCAATCTTGCATTATAAGACGGGTTCATCAGTTTTATACATTCATGCATCTATGCATATTTTCGTAGCCAGCCTACCCATCCCGTTTACGCACAAAAAGGCGCACAGAGACAGTCATGATATGGAAAAATACACTTTTTTAAAGTATTTAGTTGCAAACACAATCATCTACCGCATCAATGAATGCCTTAGTTAGACATTAGCGATTTGACAGTTGGGAGGAATAGAGAAACAAAAAGGCCAGACAGCTGATTCCTCCAGGATGACAGCGGGAAATCCTGTGCAATGATGCCAGTGTCGCGTGTCAGTAAAACTCAAATTCAAATGACCTACATAATGTTTTTTTAAATCTTTGCAGGCAAAATGCATATTTTAAGAATGGGTCATGGTTAGGCAATATGTGAATATAGCCTATGTTTTTTTTCAATTTGTTTTGGGAATTGTATTAAGTGCGTTGTATTCTGTCTGCTTGCCTGGCTGGAAATGAAATGGTTCAAGCCCTTGAGAGTAGTTATCACCGTATGGAGATTACTTTGACCGGCGGGACAGTTAATTAAATAACACAAACAATTTTCAAGCAATAAACAATTAAGTCTCTCATCTCGCCAAATCGAGTGTTGACAAGGTCGTCTATAGACTGCTAAATTACTCATCACTCATTATCTGCAACCCCTGCTATTGCTTAACATTAGGAAGATGCTCTCTGTATCTCCCTATTTGTCATTGATGAATGATGGCGGACGCCCGCGGATGCTGACGAAGCGCTGGGCCGGGGCTTTCCTATCCGTCTAATTGCGGGGTGTACCCGGCCTCCCCGGCTCGATACTCGGGGAATCTCTCTGTCACTCACGGAGCTAATAGGCCACATTAACAAACCGCTTCTAAACGCTGCCAGGCCGCCTGCGGGATACTGATGTTCCCTGGCTGTTCCAGCACCACAGTAGGCCTGGGAGCTCGGACTCCTCGATGGCTCTGACGGAAAATCGATGTGTTTCCCCCGGCCCGATGCTGACTGGAGCTATGCAGGCAAGCTCATTGTTAAACATTCTATGGTTCCGTGTGTAGTGTAGGCCAAGGGGAGAGAAGTGCAGTGCGTGGGTGAGACTTCAACGCTTTTGAAGAAGGTACCACTCCAGGTAAATATAACTAATGTTACAGAAGAATATTACATTTGCAGTTAGTAAAGAGTGAAATAACTGCCCAAATTGGTTGCTGCGCCATGAATTTTTATCAGTAGGTCTAGTAATCTGTTCAATTTCCAATGCATTCTCCCTTCCACCCACTGGTGGTGAACATTCAATAAATGTAACCCCTATGTCCATGCTCACCAACTTCTATGACCCTTATTGTATCTCTATTGATATCCCAATACCACACTTTCTAATATACTATCCAGGTTGATCTTGGCCTTGTCTCCAGGGATGCTGGTACATGGAGGTGGTCCTGATAATTACTACCCAGGTTGATCTTGGCCTTGTCTCCAAGGGATGGTGGTACATGGAGGTGGTCCTGATAATTACTATCCAGGTTGATCTTGGCCTTGTCTCCTGATAATTACTGTCCAGGTTGTCTACAGGGAGGCTGGTACATGGAGTTGGTCCTGATAATTACTATCCAGGTTGTCTCCAGGGAGGCTGGTAATTGGATGTGGTCCTGATAATTACTCTCTAGGTTGTCTCCAGTGAGGCTTTTACATTGAGGTGGTCCTGATAATTACTATCCAGGTTGTCTCCAGAGAGGCTGGTACATGGAGGTGGTCCTGATAATTACTGTCCAGGTTGTCTCCAGGGAGGCTGGTACATGGAGGTGGTCCTGATAATTACTATCCAGGTTGTCTCCAGAGAGGCTGGTACATGGAGGTGGTCCTGATAATTACTATCCAGGTTGTCTCCAGGGAGGCTTGTACGTAGAGGTGGTCCTGATAATTACTATCCAGGTTGTCTCCAGGGAGGCTGGTACATGGAGGTGGTCCTGATAATTACTATCCAGGTTGTCTCCAGGGAGGCTGGTACATGGAGGTGGTCCTGATAATTACTATCCAGGTTGTCTCCAGGGAGGCTTGTACGTAGAGGTGGTCCTGATAATTACTATCCAGGTTGTCTCCAGGGACGCTGGTACATGGAGGTGGTCTTGATAATTACTATCCAGGGCCCAGATTCACAAAACACTTCTTACGCAACAACAAAATGACCTTCTTAAGAAAAAAAAGAAGAAGTTTATTAGATAGTTCGTAAGTGCAATTCCTCAACAATATCTTAAGATTCATGATTTTCTTACAAACTTCTCAAATATCTTCTTACAAATCTTCTTAAGATGTGTCTTGCTAAGCAACCGTTTTAGCAAGCTATCTAGCTAGCAATGGTAATTGGATGTGGTCCTGATAATTACTCTTCAGGTTGTCTCCAAGGGAGGCTTGTACATAGAGGTGGTCCTGATAATTACTATCCAGGTTGTCTCAAGGGACGCTGGTACATGGAGGTGGTACTGATAATTACTATCCAGGTTGTCTCCAGGGATGCAGGTACATGGAGGTGGTTCTGATAATTACTATCCAGGTTGTTTCCAGGGAGGCTGGTACATGGAGGTGGTCCTGATAATTACTATCCAGGTTGTCTCCAGGGAGGCTCGTACATGGAGGTGGTCCTGTGGAACACAAATGGACGTGTAAGTAGTCCAGTAGGCCTCGAGGTACTTCAATTACACACACACACCCAACACACAAACTTCTCCTCACAAGCTGTTGTTGTTCCATTTGGCACCCAGCACCCAGTGTACTGTACATTTTTACTCCATGGTTTGGATTCTCTCCCCAGTGTTTCCCTTCCCGCCTGGGGTGAGTTCTCTCTGTTTACCCCCATTAGAGTGTGTCATATATTATGGATGGTCCAGGACGGGCACTGCCAGCCTCACTAACAAAGCCTAGATACTTAGTGTACCTGGAGTTCTAAAACCCATTATAAAAAGACTGTAGAGAGTCAAATGGTTTTGGATGGGTCTAGAGCAGGCACAACACAACATCCCTGACATAGCCCACATAGAGAGAGGAGAGAGAGAGAGGAGGTAGCCATATAGTTCTACAATGGACTCTGAAATGTCTTGAGAGTCGAATGGCTGTGATTGTGTTTTTTCCAAGGCTGATTTTGTTGCAATAGTTTAGTGAGAGTGTCCATTAGTGTCTGTGAGTGTCTGTGTGGATGTAACAAACATTGTACAAGGCTGGTCCAGGAGAGGTATCTACAGTAATTATTTGCTGTAAGGGCTTCAAGGCAAAAACCAAACCAAACTCTTGTCTGTGTCTGTTGAGGCTGTCATGCATCACTTTCCAAGGTCGATAAATACATGCAGCTAAGAAACTAGATGAGGAAACTCATCATCTGATGACAATGTAATAAAATCAGGTTATGGAAAACTCTGAAGAAAGTCATAAAGTAATAAAGATGATAAACACTATGAACTGAGCTGTTGTATTACTCACTGATGCATGGAGGGGGTGGACGTGTGTGTGCCTGCGTGCTGCGATTGTACGTGCGCACGTACGTGTGTTTGTGTTTATGTGTGTGGGTGTGGGTTAGCCGGTTAATTCTAGCAAGTGTGTTCCCCATCGTTGCCCACGCAGCCCAGCCAGAGGAGTCCTCGTCTGATGAGTGCCCAGCTCTCCGGCAGGGAGGGAGGGAGGCTCTGCCCTCAACTACACACCCACCACATCCCCGTCCCTCAGCGCCAGCCTCGGAGCAGGCCTTCCCTCATGCCCTCACCGTGTTGCGCAGATTAATATTGAATTAAGTCCCAATCTGCCAGAGACAGCGGAGGAGAGAGGGGAGCAAGAGAAGAGAGAGAGAGAGAGAGAGAGAGTGAGAGAGAGAGAGAGAGAGAGAGAGAGATGGAAACACAGGCGAGAGGGACGGAGAGAAAGACGAGAAAGGTGATAGAGAGAAGGAGAGAGGGAATAGCAAGACAGAAGCAAAAATGAGAAAGAGGGGGAGAGAGAGGAAGAGAAGGCACAAAGAGAGATATCCTCACATCCCCACACTGTGGAGCAAATACCAGGCTTCTGCCGGAATTAATCACTAGTTCAACACCAGGCCAGCACCAGGTCAACACCAGTTAAATACAAGGCCAACACATTAGCCAAAGCCAGGCCAACACCAGGCCAACACCAGGCCAACACCAGACTACCACCAGGCCAACACCAGTTCACGACCAAGCCAACACCAGGCCAACACCAGGCCAACACCAGGCCAACACCAGACCAACACCAGACCAACACCAGACCAACACCAGACCAACACCAGCCAACAACAGGCCAGCACCAGGCCAACACCAGGCCAACACCAGGTCAACAGCAGGCCAACACCAGACCAAAACCAGGCCAACACCATTTCAACACCAGTTTAACACCAGCCCAACACCAGGTTTAAAGCAACCTGAACACCAGCCCAACACCAGACTAACACCAAACCAACACCAGCCAACACCAGGCCATCACTAGGTCAACACTAGCCAACAACAGACCAACACAAGGCCAACACCAGGCCAACACAAGGACAACACCAGTTCAACACCAGGCCAAAATTAGCCAACAACAGGCCAACACCAGACAAACACCAGGCCAACACCAGACCAACACCAGGTCAACACCAGGCCCACACAAGGCCCACACCAGGCCCACACAAGGCCCACACAAGGCCAACACCAGGCTAACACCGGGCTAACACCAGTTCAACACCAGGCCAACACCAGACCAACACCAGGCCAACACCAGGCCAACACCAGGTCAACACCAGGCCACACAAGGCCAACACCAGGCTAACACCAGGCTAACACCAGTTCAACAGCAGGCCAACAGCAGTCCAACACCAGGCCAACACCAGACCAACACCAGGCCAACACCAGACAAACACCAGACCAACAACAGGCCAACACAAGACAAACATCAACCCGAAAAACAGACAAACAGCAACCCGAACACCAGAACAACACCAGGTCAACATCAACCCGACCACCAGACCAACACCAGGCCAACACCAGACCAACACCAGACAACACCAGGCCAACACAAGTTCAACAGCAACCCGAACACATGACCAACACCAGGCCAACACAAGACCAACATCAACACGAACAGCAGGCCAACACAAGGCCAACACCTGACAAACACCAGGCCAACACAAGACCAACACCAGGCCTATCACCAGCTCAACACCAGGCCAACACAAGACAACACCAGGCCAACACCAGGTCAACAGTAACCTGAAAACCAGGCCAACACCAGGCCAACAGCAACCCGAAAACCAGACCAACACCAGGCCCACACAAGGCCAACACCAGGCTAACACCAGGCTAACACCAGTTCACCACCAAGCCAACACCAGGCCAACACCAGGCCAACACCAGACAACACCAGGCCAACACAAGTTCAACAGCAACCCGAACACATGACCAACACCAGGCCAACACAAGACCAACATCAACACGAACAGCAGGCCCACACAAGGCCAACACCTGACAAACACCAGGCCAACACAAGACCAAAACCAGGCCTATCACCAGCTCAACACCAGGCCAACACAAGACAACACCAGGCCAACACCAGGTCAACAGCAACCTGAAAACCAGGCCAACACCAGGCCAACAGCAACCCGAAAACCAGACCAACACCAGGCCCACACAAGGCCAACACCAGGCTAACACCAGGCTAACACCAGTTCACCACCAAGCCAACACCAGGCCAACACCAGGCCAACACCAGCCAACATTGGCCAAAACCAGGCCAACACCAGAACAACACCAGACCAACACCAGGCCAACACCAGGCCAACAGCAACCCGAAAACCAGACCAACACCAGGCCAAAACCAGACCAACACCGGTTCAACACCAGGCCAACATCAGTCAAACACCAGGTCAACACCAGACCAATACCAGGTCAACACCAGGCCCACACAAGGCCCACACCAGGCCCACACCAGACAACACCAGGTCAACACCAGGCCCACACAAGGCCAACACCAGGCTAACACCAGGCTAACACCAGTTCAACAGCAGGCCAACAGCAGGCCAACAGCAGTCCAACACCAGGCCAACACCAGGCCAACACCAGACAAACACCAGACCAACACCAGGCCAACACAAGACAAACAGCAACCCAAACACCAGACAAACAGCAACCCGAACACCAGACCAACACCAGGTCAACAGCAACCCGAACACCAGACCAACACCAGGCCGATACCAGGCCAACACCTAGTTCAACACCTAGTTCAACACCAGGCGAGAGAGAGAGAGAGAGAGAGAGAGAGAGAGAGAGAGAGAGAGAGGCAGTGAAAACAGTGCCAGGTAATTTTGAGCGACATCACATTCTTTGCACTTTGATCTGAGGCATTTGGACTCATAGCATTGGAATTCTGGCCTTACATTCAAGTGGAATGTTCATAAGTGATTCTCCTCCCCATTAGGACAAACTGAGGTTTTCTATATCTGTTGAAGTGTAGGCGTACCATATACACCAGATTGTCCTTGGGAGAATGAAAGTGTACAATATTACTGTGATTCGTGGAACCACAGCTGCCGCTCTGTGTCCCATCGCTATCGCGCAGCTCTCGTCTGTCTTCTGAAGGTTATGGGTGACAGAGAGACATTTACCCGTCAAAGCCCAGGAGGCTGCAACCAGACCTCCCACGCCCCCACCTTGCACCCCTGGGATCGGCAGAACGGTGACTCACCGCGCCCCACAATTGTTTGTTTGATGTGGATGACAAAAGACCTGACCCCTGACCTTTTGAGATGAATCATCAGCATTGGTATGAGTTGGGGCTTCCCCTGGCTAATATAAAGCTATATCAGGGAGGTGGATGGCTGTAACATTTAAAGGTTGTCACAAACACTTGTTTTTTTATCCGTCACAAACAAGTGTCTGCTGTAGCCTACCTGAGGTGATGGCCAACCCCACCAGGTTATCAGTAGTGTATTACTGTAAGGCTTTTGTGACTTTAAAACCTAACAACCTGTATAAGCTATGTGCGTTGTCTTCTCACCACATTGGAAGTAGTTTAGTTAGACTCCATGACACAGTACCTGACACAGAAGTTAGCTCTGTTACTCTGACAAGCTTTTACAAAGACTACGGTCAAAACATGTCAGAGTTTTAATAAAACTGCACCATTCACTGATAGATATTGTAGTTGCGGTCAGTTCTTGGGTGTAGCTGGCCTCTTCCCTCTTCCTGGAAAGCTTAGCTCTGTCATGTTTGTGTATGTGTGAGGGGAACTAAAGCCAATAGACATTATAGCCCTCCTATACTCCCACCACAACAGACTAATACCTTTGAACTCAGCCAGCCTTCCTCCCTGATGTCCTTACCCAACCAGTAGCTCACCATGTTCTGGTCAACATTCACAGCCCAGACTCTCCGTTGTGGGTGACAGACTGTAGTGGACTTGGACCAGGATACAGTGGTCATAGAGAGTTTGACCAGACTCAGCAGACTGCATGTAAGCTTTCAGACCGTTCCACTGGACCGCTCCAGGACAAAGCTCTTTATTGGTCATGTTCACTGGAACCAGCTAGGTCCACTTTGTAATAATAGCTTGGTATGAGAGAGAGAGAGAGAGAGAGAGAGAGAGAGAGAGAGAGAGAGAGAGAGAGAGAGAGAGAGAGAGAGAGAGAGAGAGAGAGAGAGAGAGAGAGAGAGAGAGAGAGACAGAGACAGAGACAGAGAGACACCCAGGCTAAGCTACTGGTTTGTTGCTCTAGTGAACATGTCTGGCTGTGACTCATCACTCACGTGTTCTGTAGGAGACAGACACTTCCAGACTTCCAGGCCTCTGTCTCTGTGTGTTTTTAATGTCTTCACAATCTGTATGGAATTGTTAATTTGATTTAGTCCCCAGTCAGTCAGTCGCCAGTCCAGATGTGTTTGTGTGGAGTGAGTTTATGTGGAGTGGGTTTATTTAGCTATCAGTCATGCTATCACTCTGGTACAATCCTTGGACCCTGACGCTCACTGAGAGAATGGAGAGGTAGAGGAGATGTAGGGGTGTGTGAGTGCGTGTGTGTGAGTGCCTGTGTGTGTGTGCGTGAGTGCCTGTGTGTGTGTGCGCATGTGTGCCACACGCACTCTTATATAAGTCTTAGAAACACCTGAGCTATTGACCATCTGGAGTCACCAGTCTACTGCTATTGACCATCTGGAGTCACCAGTCTGCTGCTATTGACCATCTGGAGTCACCAGTCTGCTGCTATTGACCATCTGGAGTCACCAGTCTGCTGCTATTGACCATCTGGAATCACCAGTCTGCTGCTATTGACCATCTGGAGTCACCAGTCTACTGCTATTGACCATCTGGAATCACCAGTCTACTGCTATTGACCATTTGGAGTCACCAGTCTACTGCTATTTAAAAAGATGATCCACCTAGAGTAGGTGAAATGTTAGATCCAAGAGAGATACACTACATGGCCAAAGGTATGTGGACACATGCTCATCGGACATCTCATTCCAAAATCATGGGCATTAATATGGAGTTGGTCCCCTCCTTTGCTGCCATAACAGCCTCCACTCTTCTGGGAAGGCTTTCCACTAGATGTTGGAACATTTCTGCGGGGACTTGCTTCCATTCAGCCACAAGAGCATTAGTGAGGTGGAGCACTGATGTTGGGTGATTAGGCCTTGGTCGCAGTCGGCGTTCCAATTCATCCCAAAGGTGTTCGATGGGGTTGAGGTCATCACTCCAGAGAACGCGTTTCCACTGCTCCAGAGTCCAATGGCGGCGAGCTTTACTCTTGGCATTGCGCATCTTAGGCCTGTGTGCGGCTGCTCGGCCATGAAAACCCATTTCATGAAGCTCCTTTCGAACAGTTTTTGTGCTGACATTGCAATTTGGAACTCTGTAGTGAGTGTTGCAACCGAGGACAGATGATTTTTACCCACTACACGCTTCAGCACTCGGCGGTCCCGTTCTGTGAGCTTGTGTGGCCTACCACTTCGCGGCTGAGCTGTTGTTGCTCCTAGACGTTTCCACTTCAGAATAACAGCACTCACAGTTGACCGGGGCAGCTCTAGCAGGGCAGAAATTTGACGATCTGACTTGTTGGAAAGGTGGCATCCTATGAAGGTGCCACATTAAAGTCACTGAGTTCTTCTGTACAGGCCATTCTACTGTCAATGTTTGTCTATGGAGATTGCATGGTTGTGTGCTCGATTTTATACACCTGTCAGCAACGGATGTGGCTGAAATAGCCAAATCCACTAATCTGAAGGTGTGTCCACATACCTTTGTCCATTTAGTGTATATGTGCATAAACACACAGATATACATTTCAGCTGAGGTTGTCTGAGAAAAAAACGCTCTATTTTGCTTCTGATTTAGATAGGACATTAGAAAAAATCTGTTCTTGTCTGTTTGTGTTAAACGACCAAATCTGTGTCACTTTTCTAAAGCTTTAGAGAGACAGAGATTTGAATTCTTTACAGGTGAGAGTTGTTTGTTTCACACTGTCTGAGCTGAGCTATGGCGAGAGAGCAAGAAAGAGAGAGAGAAAGGGAGAGTGAGAGCGAGAGAGAGAAAGAGAGAGAGAGAAAGGGAGAGAGAGAGAGAAAGGGAGAGAAAGAGAGAGAGAGAGAGAGAGAGAGAGAGAGAGAGAGAGGCTGTCGGCAGGTTGTTGACAGGTGGCCCTCAGGGCAGGTACGCCAGGTACTCTTCTCTCCTCTCCCTCACATCCCCCTCTTCTCCCCCATTCTCTCACTCTTTCCCCTACCTCATCCTCCTCCCACAGTAGAGGCGGTCGATTAGGGATAGCCTACAGGGCTGGAAGAGGAGGAGAAGACAGCCGCTGTCATAAACCCCCCAAAACATACAATAATCATTCCCATCATTCTCATCCCATCAACAGAGATGACAAACAACACTAACGACAGCCGTTGTCCTTCAGGAAGAACGGGGACTAAATTAATGAATAACTGTCAGAAGCAGTCCAGTTATGGGACAGTGGGTTTTTAGAAGTTTGGACATGGGGGTTAGATGTCAGTTAGGGTCATGGGTGAGAGGTGAATGACTACATCACCACTCTGTAGTTTTTCTAACGTGCATGGCTAGCTGATTGTGTGTCCTGATTGCCATGTATTTATATGCAGGTGGAGGTGTAGAAATGTATTCGTGCCTGACGTGTACAGTGCTTGTAACTGTCAATTGCGTCTCTCTCTCTCTCTCTCTCTCTCTCTCTCTCTCTCTCTCTCTCTCTCTCTCTCTCCCCCTCCTTTTGTCTGTCCACTGAACTCTCACCCCATCTTAATGTAAGCATTATACACCAGTCATGTCTTTCCCGTCAAGGAACGTAGACGTCTGTAGTATTTATAAATCCTGCTCCTTAATCCAGTACTACCATTGACCTGGGCCCGTCCCTTTACAAGTACCTACACGAGGCTAGAGGAGAGGGAAAGAAGGGGAAAGACTGACGGTTGTGGGTGGGAGGTCACTGGTGTAAAGGGAATTACTTCCTGTCCCTGGAGAAATGTAGGACAACTCATGAGTTTGATCAAATATAACTAAACTGACTGAAAGACACAGAGGAGAGTGTGGTTGATTTCTATGGTGTTTTAACACTGTGTGGGTAAGTTCTATGGTGTTTTTTAACACTGTCTGGGTGATGTTTATGGTGTCTTTTAACACAGTGTGGGTGATGTCTATGATGTTTTAACACTGTGTGGGTGATGTCTATGGTGTTTTAACACTGTGTGGGTGATGTCTATGGTGTTTTAACACTGTGTGGGTGATGTCTATGGTGTTTTAACACTGTGTGGGTGATGTCTATGGTGTTTTAACACTGTGTGGGTGATGTCTATGGTGTTTTAACACTGTGTGGGTGATGTCTATGGTGTTTTAACACTGTGTGAGTGATGTCTATGGTGTTTTAACACTGTGTGAGTGATGTCTATGGTGTTTTAACACTGTGTGAGTGATGTCTATGGTGTTTTAACACTGTGTGGGTGATGTCTATGGTGTTTTAACACTGTGTGGGTGATGTCTATGGTGTTTTAACACTGTGTGAGTGATGTCTATGGTGTTTTAACACTGTGTGGGTGACGAGAGAGCAGCCAAAGGTAGTAAACAGGTTCATATGCCTCTCTCACCTACTGACAGTCGGCTAGCAAACTCATGCCGACCCCTCTCCACACACACATGCATGCACTCACACACACACACACACACACACACGCACACACTCACGCACACACACACAAACACCCACACACATACACACTGACCCACGTCTACCACTGTTTGTGTTTGCCTTGCTATACAAATACAGAGCGAACAGAACGAGAACTCAAACACACACCTACTGACATGTACACACAGGTACACACACAAACAATTATGCATAGACTCAGGTACAAATGCGCTCCCATACACACTCTAGCACACACCTGTGTGTCCCCAGCACACACCCTAGCGTTCAACAGATCACACAACACAATTACATCAGAGCACCAATGAAGGCCACATGGTCCTATTGTCACACAACACAACACAACACAACAGGGGAACAACACCATGGCAACGCTAGAGAGATGTTTGCTTATGAGCATATTGGGATATGTACCACTGGAAACATCAACACTTTTATTGTCATAATGCGTTATAAAAATACATCTTCTCCCAGTGACTTGTTCAAAGAGAAAGTCCATTAAGTCCAGTTTTCTGTTCGAACTGTGACAGGCTGTGTTTTCATTATGGCTATACAGCTAGATGGATCCTCTCTTGATGTGTTCTCTCTCTCCATCTCTCTCCCCCTCTTTTCTCTCCTCTCTCTCTCTCTCTCTCTCTCTCTCTCTCTCTCTCTCTCTCTCTCTCTCTCTCTCTCTCTCTCTCTCTCTCTCTCTGTCTCTCTCTCTCCCCCTCTTTTCTCCTCTCTCTCTCCATCTCTCTCCCTCTCCTTTCTCCTCTCTCACTCACTCACTCTCTCCTACTGTTTCTCTTTCGTTCTGTTTCTCTCTCCATCTCTCTCTCCCTCTCTCTTTCACTTTCTCTCACTCTCTCTCGCTCTCTTTCTCTCTGCATTCCCAGACAGCATTCTCAGTCCAAACCCTCACACTGCGGCACTGTCACACACACACTCCACCGGTGGTTGCCATGGAGAAACAGTCCTCCTGGTCTCCAAGGTACCCGAGTCGTCTGTTGTCTTTGGCTTCTTTATTTAGATGAAAACATTTTGGAAAGGATCCGCATGTCTTTCCTTTCTTTCTTACTCCTTTCTTTTCTCTTTCTTCTTCATACACCCGCTGCGTCGTTCCTCCTTTCCAGGAGTTTTGTCTCTGTGTGCGTTGCGTGCTGTCTGATGTTTTGTAGTAATTAATTTGACTGTGTGTGGATGTCGGGAGCCCCAGGAGGAGGGAGGCTTTATGAAAGTTTCTCCCCATTGTCGAGGCTCTCGCCAGGGCTTATAATTGCCTTCTATTACCAGGGCTGTGTGTCACAGCCGCCTGTCACTCACCAGGTATAGCTGTGAACTATCAGCAGAGAGAATGGATGGAGGAAGGTTGAGGCTTTTGACTGCTGCTAGCGGGGGTTTGACAGAGAGAGGATATATATATATATATATTTAGATATAGATACACTACATACTGGTACTGTATGGGTTTAAACTTCACACCTGCGGCTTGGGGCCATTTCTCCCATTGTACTGACGGTGTGGTTTTCACCTGTGGTGTAAGTCGGCTGTGGAGCCACCTGGATGGAAATTGAAAAATGGAGGGCTGCCATGCGAGCCTCAGGGAGACTAGCCTACACACTGAGAGGAAAAATGCCCAGTCTTTGAAAAATTAATGTAAATCTAGGCCTATACGGTTTCAGAGTTAGCAGGCAGAGAACCACGGGATAACCTTTGACCCTGTTGGTTTGTTAATTTGCATGTTTTCCATGTACAGTCTACTAGTACAGCCTGTTTAGGACCAGACAGGCAAATAAACAAATATCCTTTAAGCCACCTATCTACTTAACCACTAGGGCTAGGAGCAGCCATATTTCCAGCCCTGTCTGCTGGTTCTATTACTGTTACTACTATCTACTTAACTACTAGGGCTAGGAGCAGCCATGTTTCCAGCCCTGTCTGCTGGTGCTATTACTGTTACTGCTATCTATCTACTTAACCCACAGCTGTTAATTGAACCTGCAGATAGATTATTATAGATCGCTGACGCAAGCAGTCACTGTTTCATATTGAAAACGTTCCTTTCCTTTTTTAGGTGTAGTCTGGATATGTATCACCGGACTATTTCGTTACTCAGTACTCAGTAATAAGGTTCATGCTGTAATTGTTCACATTTACCTTGAGGGTTTGTATGGTAAGAAGACTGAGAGTGTAGCGGCAAGCCAGCAGTTGTACTGTAATAATGGTGAGTGAGTCAAACAGCCTTGGAGCATAAGCATGTACCATATGTCTATCCTGTATTCTGGTCAATGCCACTCCGACACTGCTCGTCCTAATAGTTATATATTTCTTAATTCCATTGTTTTACTTTTAGATTTGTGTGTATTGTTGTGAATTGTTAGATATTACTGCACTGTTGGAGCTAGGAACACAAGCATTTCGCTACACCCGCAATAACATCTGCTAAATATGTGTATGCGACCAATACAATTTGATTTGATTCATGGCTACCTTCTTGGCTTGACAAAGGCAAGCACAGATAAAGATATAGAGCTGATATGAATACATGTGTATTTGTCTATCTTGGCATGACATGAATGAACCAACCCGATTAACCAACCTGTGATATCTTGTACCTTAAGAATGAACACATTTATAATTGAAGAGTTTAATTCCAAAACGCTATAAATTCATTTTCAGAAATGCTGGTAAATTAGCTTTTATTGTTTAAAAAATTATGAAAGAGATTGACGTGTTTCTTCTAATATCTAATAGTTTGTTTTACTATCTAATCATGGCATGGAGTTGTTAATTGACAGACATGTATTTGTTTAAAATCTATCACTTGATGGTTTCATTTCAAAGCGACATATAATCAAGATCTTTTTCAAAATGCTATTTTTACATTTTACTCATTTAGCAGACGCTCTTATCCAGAGCGACTTACAGTTAGTGAGTGCATATATTTTTTCATACTGGTCCCCCGTGGGAATCGAACCTACAACCCTGGCATTGCAAGCGCCATGCTCTACCAACTGAGCTACACGGGACCTGCTATATATCCACCTCACTCTCAGAGAAATAAGTAGCACTGCTAGGTTTTACACAGTCAAATGTAACAAATAACTACATTTTTAATAAAGAACTTTTCAAATGATACATTTGTGATGTCAATACTTGCAGAATAATAAATAACAAAAATCAATACAGTTGTAATACATTTGACATTGTAGTCATTTGCAGAAGCTTTTATCCAGAGCGACTTACAGTAAGTACATTCATCTTAAGATAGCTAGGTGAGGAAAGCACATATCACAGTCAAATATACAGGATACAAACATTCCATTCCAGCTAAACAATGGATTTACACTCAGTGCCCATTTTATTAGGTACACCACCCAGTTCACGAAAATGGTTCGCTCCTACAGACAGTGATTCACGTGGCCGTGGCTTGCTATATAAAGCAGGCAGATAGACATCGAGGCATTCAGTTACTGTTCGATTGAACGTTAGAATGGACAAAACGAATGACCTAAGCGACTTTGAGCGTGGTATGATCGTCGGTGTCAGGCACGCCGGTTCCAGTATCTCAGAAACGGACGGCTTCCTGGGCTTTTCAGTGTCTAGGCCTTACTGAGAATGGTATGACAAACAAAAAACATCCACTCAGCGGCAGTCCTGTGGGTTAAAACAGCTTGTTGATGAGAGGTCGAAGGAGAATGGCAAGAATCGTGCAAGCTAACAGGCGGGCCACAAACAGGAAAATAACGGCGCAGCACAACAGTGGTGTGCAGAACGGCATCTCGGAACGCACAGCTCGTCGGTCCTTGTCACGGATGGGCTATTGCAGCAGATGACCACACCGGGTTCCACTCCTATCAGCTAAAAACAAGAAGAAGCGGCTCCAGTGGGGACGCGGTCTCCAACACTGGACAATTGGGGAAAGGAAAACATTGCGTGGTCCGACGAATCCTGGTTCCTGTTGCGTCATGCTGATGGCAGAGTCCGGATTTGGAGTAAACAGCATGAGTCCATGGCCCCATTCTGCCTCATGTCAACGGTACAGGGTGGTGGTGGTGGTGTAATGGTGTGGGGAATGTTTTGTTGGCACAAGTTATGTCCCTTGATACCAATTAAGCAACGTTTCCATGCCCTGAAGAATTCAGGCTGTTCTGGAGGCAAAGGGGGGTCCGACCCGGTACTAGATAGGTGTACCTAATAAAATGGCAACTGAGTGTATACTGTTTTGTAATTTTTTAAACATTTTCATACACATCTGAATCTATAAATAAAACACCTGAGAACAGTAATATTTTACACACACATAAAGGTACCCATAAGCAAAACAATCATTTCTGCTGAAAAAACACAAATGTGGAAAAATTGTTGGATGTAGCGTTTTGGAAATAAACTCTTCAATTAAACACACCCGCCCACATGCATACAGAAAACTTCCACACACATACACACGCGGCGCAACTTTGTCATTGTTGCAGGGTGAGTTACAGTTAGGGTGAGGTACAGTAGACAGAGAGCTGTAGCGTGTGGAGGCTTGCTCCTTTAGCGTGGGGGTTAAACGCTCAGTAGAGTTAGCATTCTGTAACCCGGTTTCTCTCTCTGTTGTTTTCCTCTCTCTGTTTCTCTCACTCTATCTAATTTTGTCACTTATATTCTCTCTATCGCTCATATTTCTCTCTTTGGCTATCTCTATCTTTCTTTTTCTTTCACGAAGCTGTCATATAGACAGGAAGGGCCCTGGCCTGATACTGATTCTAACTCTACCCACCTGCACTGTGGTTCACCCTTTCATATCTTCAACCCTTCATCTCTCCATCTTTCTCTTTCCACCCAGACTAGGCCTCTGCCTCACCCACTCCTGACTACATTAACTTACAGTAAAACCATTTGATGTTGTTGGAAAAACTTCCCAGCTTAAATATGCCCTTGAGGTTCAAACACACACTTCTGACATCACACAATGTTTCATCACTGATTTGTCAGTTGATGTTTTAGACATTTTTTGGTCAAACTGTTCTCAAAATGGACTCAGAATACATTTCTGATGTTTACAATAAGGGACTATAGGAAATGAGTAGACACTGATCCTCATCAGAGCAATTAAGTAGACTGTGTTGGTAGACACTGATCCTAGATCAGGTTAATGTTTATTTCATAATGGGAAAGGCTTCGGTGGTTGGTACAAGAAAGTATTTATCCAACAGACACTGCCTTTAGAGCAGAACCTATTATAAGGGTAAATCCATTTGAATTCAATGACTCTTTGACAGCATTCCTTTTGATTGAAACAAAACCTTCCAGACATGTTTGCCCACGGAAGAAGAAGTCAGAAAGTGACTTTCTGAACCTAAAAGCCAAAACATTTAGGCGATAGAGGTGCTTAAAGTTGACTAATTTTGCATACCCCACCATACCATGAGACATCCATGTCTTTATCACTGGAAAAGATAAACGGTTGAGTTTGATATCATTTAAAAGTTTACAAACAGGGTTGTCAAACTATTTATAATTTCTTGAAAATAACGTTTTGTAAATACAATTATGAAATATTTGAACCTTTAACGTAAATTATATAAAACGTGTAAACTGTGCCCGCCATCGGTTGAGACAAAACATACTCTTGAATACAGGGTGGGTGTGATTTCAATCATAGAAATATAATTAATAGAATGAACCTATCCCATCAGACCACTGAAATTTAGCTGGTACACTATTAAAATTAAAATTGAATTGAAAATATAATTTCTAATTACTACGACAAAGATGGCCGCCGGTCCACCCACCATCGAATGTCAACTTAAATTGTCATTTCTATTCTATTATCAATAGGTTTCCTATGGAGGATTGATAGTATAAAAAAAAGTATAATGTAAAACAACAGATGTTCCCATTCAAGTCGACATTCTCTGATGTGTGGACCTTCAACCATCTTTGTGGTACCATTTGAAAGTCGAAATGTCAATTTTATTCTAATTTTAGTACATTTATCAGCCAAAGCATGACACCCACCCTGTATTCAAGAGTATGTTTTGTCTCAACCGATGGCGGGCACAACACAAACACCTCAGATGATGTAAAGTAGGGTCTAAGCTACAACATATGTGAATATGAAACAAATCGGAGTTCACACGTTTTTAGATAATTGGCGTTTAATTATTATATATACTGTATATTATTTTATGATAAAATAGTTTGACAAACCTGTTTGTACATTTTTTTAATTATATTAATCTCAACCGTTTATATTTTCCAGTGATGAAGACATGGATGTCTCATGGTATGGTGGGGTCACCTTTTGAGTGTTTTGGAATTCAGGTCCAAAAAGTATCTTTCTGAGAACTTCTACAATGGGCAAATATGAATGGAAGGTTTTGTTCAAATCAAAAGCGGTGCTGTCGAAAAATGATCGAATTCAAATGGATTTACCCATAGCTGACCTGCTGTGAGTAGAACAAATAAACCAGCAATGGAAATAGGCCTAAAACAGCCTGGAACCGCCTGAGACAGCCTGAAACAGCCTGAGACAACCATGTCTGTCCCCAGTAGAAGAGCCAGGGGGAACCTAAGGGGGAGAGAGGGGAGAAGGAGAGGAGGGAGGTAGGGAGATGGGGAAAAGAGCAAGGAGAGGAGAGGGAGAGAGGGGAGAACAAGGAGAGGAGGGGAGGGAGAGAGGGAAGAGACAGGGAGAGAGAGGAGAACAAGGAGAGGAGGGGAGGGAGAGAGGGAGAGAGGGAAGAGACAGGGAGAGAGAGGAGAACAAGGAGAGGAGGGGAGGGAGAGAGGGAAGAGACAGGGAGAGAGAGGAGAATGAGGAGAGGGAGAAGGGGAGAGCAGGGGAGGTCAGGAGCAGGTCTATGGGAACTTCAGTTGTCCAGTCTGTTACCCAACATGCTCTCTGATCTCTCTACAGGCGCTGGGAGAATAAAGTCACTCCGCTGGTCAAAAAAACAGGAGGGAGAGGCACGGTCAGTACAGATAGACACACACACCCTGTCAAACACACACAGTATGCAGTGGCCTTGTAACCATAGTAACACAGTGACCCTGGCCTGAAGACTGATCCTGTGCCTTGAAGCTCAGAGTGGTGGAGTAATAAAGATATCATCCACATTACATTTACGTCATTTAGCAGATGCTCTTATCCAGAGTGACTTACAGTTAGTGAGTGCATACATTTTCATACTGGCCCCCCGTGGGAAACGAACCCACAACCCTGGCGTTGCAAGCGCCATGCTCTACCAACTGAGCTACAGGGGACCTACATCAACAGCCTGTTGGGTTATTTGTAGACAGCAGTGGGACAGAGAGACAGAGGGAAGGACGGAGTGGAGGAGACAGAGAGAAAGGGGCAACAGGGAGAGGGACGGAGACAGAGGGGGAAGAGAGGGAGGGATGGAGAGAGAGAGGGGAACCGAGAAAGGAATGGAGAGAGAGAGGGGAACCGAGAAAGGAATGGAGAGAGAGAAGGGAACAGAGAGAGGAATGGAGAGAGAGGGGGGACAGAGAGAAAGATGGAGAGAGAAGGGCCTTCTATGCCATCAAAAGGAATATAAAACTCAACAACCAATTGCCCTCAATGGTTGTGAGGTCTGGGGTCCGCTCACCAAATGGGACAAACACACAATTGAGACTGCATGCAGAATTCAGCAAAAATAGACTTTGTGTACAATGTAAAACTCCAAACAGTCAATGCAGAGCAGAATTAGGACTATACCCGCTAGTTATCAAAATCCAGAAAAGAGATGTTAAATTCTACAACCACAAGTGATGCCCACACATTCCACCACAAAGCCTTCACCTACGGAGAAATTAACCTAGAGAAGAGTCCCCTCAGCCCACTGGTTCTGGGCTCTGTTCACAAACACAAAGACCCCACAGAGCCCCAGGACAGAAACACATTTAGACCCAACCAGATTGAAAGCAAAAATATAATTATTTGACACACTGGAAAGAATCAACCAAAAAACAGACCATATCGGAATGCTATCTGGCCCTAAACAGAGAGTGCACAGTGGCAGAATACCTGACCACTGTGACTAACCCCAAATTAAGGAAGGCTTTGACTATTTACAGTCTCAGTGAGCATAGCCTTGCTATTGAGAGAGTCCGCCATAGGCAGACCTGGCGCTTGAGAGAAGACAGGCTATGTGCACACTGCCCACAAAATGAGGTTGAAACTGAGCTACACTTCCTAACCTCCTGCCAAATGTATGACCATATTAGAGATACATATTTCCCACAGATCACACAGACCCACAAAGAACTTAAAAAACAAATCAAGCATTGATAAACTCCCATATCTGTTAGGTGAAATATCGCAGTGTGCAATCACAGAAGCAAGATTTGTGGCCCGTTGCCATGAGAAAAGGGCAACCAGTGGAGCACAAACAACATTGTAAATACAACTTACTGTATGTCCATCTGTTTATTTACTTGTTACAACACTGCACATAGCCAATTATATAACATTTGAAATGTCTGTAATCTTTTAAAATGTTTGTGAGTGTAATGTTTATTTATTTTTTATTTCCCTTGTATTTATTGTCCATTCCATTTGCTTTGGCAATGTAAACGTATGTTTCCCATGCCACTAAAGCCCTTTAAATTGAATTGAAAAAATTGAGAGGGAAACATAGAGGGGGATGGAAAGAGAGGGGGGATCCGAGAGAGGTATGAATATGATGTAAAAATTTAAATGTAAATGTATGAAGAGAGGGGGGGGGGGGGGGGGGGACAGAGAGAGGTATGGAAAGAGAGAGGGGAACAGAGAGAGGGATGGAAAGAGAAGGGGAACAGAGAGAGGGATGGAAAGAGAAGGGGAACAGAGAGAGGGATGAGAGAGGGTGGATGGAGAGAGATATGGAGAAAGAGAGGACAGAGAGAGGGATTTAGAGAGAGGGGGACAGAGAGAGGGATGGAGAGAGAGGGGGAACAGAGAGAGGAGAACAGAGAGATGGATTTAGAGAGAGGGGGGACAGAGGGAGGGATGGAGAGAGATGGGGAACAGAAAGAGGGGGAACAGAGAGAGGGATAGAGAGAGAGGGATGGATAGAGAGAGAGAGATGGAGAGAGGAGGGACCAGAGAGAGGGATAGAGAGAGAGGGGAACAGAGAGAGGGATGGAGGGAGAGGGGAGGACAGTGAGAGATGGAGAGCGATGGGGGACAGAGAAAGGGATGGAGAGAGAGGGGGGACATAGAGAGGGATGGAGAGAGAGGGGTACAGAGAGAGAGCGGGATGGAGAGATAGGGGGGACATAGAGAGGGATGGAGAGAGAGGGGTACAGAGAGAGAGAGGGATGGAGAGAGAGGGGGGACATAGAGAGGGATGGAGAGAGAGGGGGACATAGAGAGGGATGGAGAGGGAGGGATGGAGAGAGAGGGGTACAGAGAGAGGGAGGGATGGAGAGATAGGAGTAAACAGAGAGACTGGGGCTAGTTCTGCCCTGCAACTGACCTCATGTTCATCCTTCCTCTCAGAGCTCCCTGCTGTGTGTGTGTGTGTGTGTGTGTGTGTGTGTGTGTGTGTGTGTGTGTGTGTGTGTGTGTGTGTGTGTGTGTGTGTGTGTGTGTGTGTGTGTGTGTGTGTGTGCATGTGAGGACACAGCCCGTGCTGTAGTGTCTGTAGTATTAGCTCTGCTGTTTGCTCGGCTGCCCCCTTCTTTTTACCAGGTAAGTTGATGAGAACACATTCTCATTTACAACAATGACCTGGGGAATAGTTACAGGGGAGAGGAGGGGGGGTGAATGAGCCAATTGGAAGCTGGAGATGATTAGGTGGCCATGTTATGAGGGCCAGATTGGGAATTTAGCCAGGGCACCGGGGTTAACACCCCTACTCTGACGTAAGTGCCATGGGATCTTTAGTGACCACAGAGAGTCAGGACACCCATTCAACGCCCCATCAGAAAGACGGCACCCTACACAGGGCAATGTCCCCAATCACTGTTCTGGGGCATTGGGATCTTTTTTTTAGACCCGAGGAAAGAGTGCCTCCTGCTGGCCCTTCAACTGGCCTTCCACTTCCCTCTGCTCCCAGCCACAGTGAGTTAGTGGGGCAGTCACAACGATGGCTCCGGCCTGCCAGACCAAAGTAACCCTGTCTGTTTCTGGCTGCTGCCCAAACCCTCTGGCCCTGCATGCTCTCTTCTCTTCTCTCCTCCTCTCCTCTCATCTTCTATCCTCCTCTCCTCTCCTCTCCTCTCCTCTCCTCTCCTCTCCTCTCCTCTCCTCTCCTCTCCTCTCCTCTCCTCTCCTCTCCTCTCCTCTCCTCTCCTCTCCTCTCCTCTCCTCTCCTCTCCTCTCCTCTCCTCTCCTCTCCTCTCCTCTCCCCTCCCCTCCCATCCTCTCCCCTCTTCTCCTTTCCTCTCCTCTCCCCTCCTCTCCTCCTGTCCCCTCCCCTCCCTCTGAAACAGACCATAGGTGGCACTGGTGGTAAAATCCAGAGCCAATAGAGATGGTACAGATATGGAGCTGTTATTACTGTTGTTTTATACAGACAGTTCAGATTGAACTCTAACAATTACCTGTTTGTGATCACAAACAATCCATCCATGGGGCTAGAAAATAAAGAATTGTGTCATGTGTACATACACACCCACACACCCCCACACACACACTTACACCCTCCTCTATTACAGAGTCTTTCTGACCGGCCCAATCTCTCTCATTTCCCCCTGTCTGTAATCTAAAGAGACACACACACACTCAGGCATCAGACAAAACAACACTACCGATCGTGTTAGTCCCCTCATCACAGGCTAATCGATCCCACTCATCTCTCGTTCTCTCCCTTTCTCTCACTCTAGCTTTTAATTTGCTCTGTAATGACAGTGTTTTTCCAGCCGTGTTATTTGGCGGCGGTGGAAGTGCTGTAAGTGCTAGCTGCCGGTGAAAAAAAGTCATATTTCCTTCCATTCCCTTTGAAGTAGAGGGAGATTGATTGATGTAGTGTTACGCTGGCCTAAAATGTAATTCTTTCAAAAAATATATATGTTAGAGAGGATAGTAATATCAATTCCTTGATAACATATTGCCAATGTTTGATCTTCAATATTTGACATATTACGTTACAGCAAAATGAGATCTTACAAATCCGATTGAACACACATATTTTCTTGGGCGAGAAAGTTGTAAGCTCTTATATTCACGAAGACAATAATACAAAAATATTTCACCAAATATTTGAAATATTGTAAATATCTTGGCCTGTCTCAAGCAGACAGATTGCCAATGTCAGCTCCACTACAGTATGTCAGTGTCTCCGTAATCTATTTATTCATGTGATCCTGATGTGATGAGTCAGATAAGCCAGCCCAGGTGACTAGACTGTCACCAACCTGGCCACTCTAACCACTCTACCGGCTCAGCTAATTGACTGTGACAATTTCCCATGTCACGCCATCCCTTTAACATCAAAGACACACCACACATCCCAGCCCAGCCACATAAGTATATTAGCATGTTTAGGTAAAAATAGCACAGTGTGGTAAAATAAAACCCCATGGGATTGTTGAAGGGCACCTGTGATCTTGTTATTGGTGTTAGCCCGGGTTTAATGTAGCCCTGTGGTCCCTTTCTGAGGAGTGGAAACAGTGGCTGGGACCTGTTTTTCCGTGACACGCTTCCTGTGTGCTGTGAGTAAACTACAAGCCCTGTGATGCCATGATGCTCTGAAAAAAAAGGAAAATAAAAAAGAGAGAGAGAGAACAAGAGAGAGGACAAGTCAGATGACAAGAGAGAGAACAAGTGAGAGGACAAGAGAGAGGACAAGGGAGAGGACAAGAGAGAGGACAAGAGAGAGGACAAGAGAGAGGACAAGTCAGAGGACAAGAGAGAGGACAAGAGAGAGGACAAGAGAGAGGACAAGTCAGAGGACAAGAGAGAGGACAAGAGAGAGGACAAGAGAGATGACAAGAGAGTGGACAAGTCATATGACAAGTCAGATGACAAGAGAGAGAACAAGTGAGAGGACAAGAGAGAGGACAAGGGAGAGGACAAGAGAGAGGACAAGAGAGAGGACAAGAGAGAGGACAAGTCAGAGGACAAGAGAGAGGACAAGAGAGAGGACAAGAGAGAGGACAAGTCAGAGGACAAGAGAGAGGACAAGAGAGAGGACAAGAGAGATGACAAGAGAGTGGACAAGTCAGATGACAAGTCAGATGACAAGAGAGAACAGAGAGAGAAATGATGAGAGAGGACAAGAGAGAGGACAGGAGAGAGGAGAAGAGAGAGGACAAGAGAGAGGACAAGAGAGAGGACAGGTCAGAGGACAAGAGAGAGGACAAGAGAGAGGACAAGAGAGAGGAGAAGAGAGAGGACAAGAGAGAGGACAAGAGAGAGGACAGGTCAGAGGACAAGAGAGAGGATAAGAGAGAGGACAAGAGAGAGGAGAAGAGAGAGGACAAGAGAGAGGACAAGAGAGAGCACAGGTCAGAGGAAAATAGAGAGAACAAGAGAGAGGACAAGCAAGAGGACAAGAGAAAGGACAAGTCAGAGGCATAGAAAAGCAGTTATGAGGAAGCTGAAAAATACTGTACTATGAATGGACTGTGTCAACTTTCCTTTAGCGAGCGCTTTCCCCTTTAAGATAAGCATGATAGAGTACATAGATAAGGTGAGGGCTCGTCTTGTAATTACTGCTATTAACAACTATGTTACCTTTTCTAAGCGTTAGCGGTGTTTGATAAAACTGTGAGACTGATCTGGCTAAATGGTGTGTGGCAGTCTTTATTTTTCTTGATTTTTTACTTTTATTTAACCAGGCCAATTAAGACAATTTCTCATTTACAATGACGGCAGTCGATGACATCAAAAACGAATTGCCATTTGGATTGAACTGTGCAGATATCCAATTTTACAATTCAAAGTGAATTACTGTGTGTTTCTAGCCGCTCTCGTTTCCCCAGTGACCTCTGCTAAGTACACACTACAGAGTAGAGCACACACACTTCCTAGGACCACATTAAAATAGACTTTGTCCAGCAGACAGATGTAGCGAGTGTGGCCCTGGTAAATAAAGTAGAACAGACATATTTAGATCTGCAGTATTGACAGTAATGACAGTATTGACCGTAATGACAGTAATTACAGTATTGACAGTAATGACAATATTGACAGTACTGACAGTATTGACAGTATTCCGTTGCATAAATAGAGTTTTTGTATGTATGAATACATTTATAAGACACACTAGTGTCAATGTAGCTCATCACTTTGGGATTAGGTTACTTATAAACAGTAGCTATCATAAGCTTTTCATTCCTCCACAGAAAATGAAAGGAAAACAGAATGAGTAAGCCTCCTTTTATTTTATTGTTAGTTTATTCATGTCAATTACCCCCCAAAAAAGAAGATTCCTTTTTATGGTCTACCTGATGGGGAGTCATAAGACTGTTCAGACAAAGTGTTGGAGAAGTGTACAGAGAGAGAGAGTGTGTGTGTGTGTGTGTGTGTGTGTGTGCGTGTGTGTGTGCGTGACAGTGACATACAGCGAGGCAGAGACAGATTTATTGTTAGAATTTTCTCTCTGAAAACAGCAGTGAAAGTAATGAATCATCTCTGCTGCATAGCGCCACTATACCACAGGAAGTACCTGTGGAACACAACCAACCAGCCCTACCGTACTGTATGCTGTCTCATATACACACCCCTACACACACAGACACACACAAGCACACACACACGCACAAACACACACACACACACACATCTTATAAAGCACAAAAAATAAAGTGTATCTGGCCTCAACGCTTTGTCGTCTAACCTTAACTTCTTCAGCGGTTGTAACAAAGTCTCTTACTCTTCTGAATCACCAAGATACCTTTCCCTGCTACTTCACCTTCACTAAACAACCTGAGGTCATCTGCCTTTGGCCTAAAGATTAGGAACCTGGACCAAATAAATTAGAAATACAGACATTGTCATCCTACAAGAAAGATTGCATAGAGGATATGGACCCACTAGTTGCCCTCTAGGTTACAGAAAGCTGGAAGTCCCATCCACCAAACTACCAGGAGTAAAACAGGGAAGAGACTCAGGGGGTATGCTAATTTGTAGTAGTGGAAAAAGTACCCAATTGTCATAGTAAAAGTATAGATACCTTAATAGAACGGGTCCTCCTGTAGCTCGGTTGGTAGAGCATGGTGCTTGCAATGCCAGGGTTGTGGGTTCAATTCCCACGGGGGGCCAGTATGAAAAAAAAAAGTATGAAAACTGTATGCACTCACTACCTGTAAGTCGCTCTGGATAAGAGTGTCTGCTAAATGGTAAAAATATAGAAAGTTACTCAAGTAAAAATGAAAGTCAGACAGTAAACTACTATTTGAGTAAAAGTCTAAAAGTATTTGGTTTTAAATATACTTAAGTATCAAAAGTAATAGTAATTGCTAAAATATACTTAATTATCAAAAGTAAAAGTATAAATAATTTAAAATTCCTTGTATTAATCTAATCAAATCATAATGTATTTGTCACATGCACCGAATACAACAGGTGCAGACCTTACCGTGAAATGCTTACTTACAAACCCGTGACCAACAATGAAGTTTTAAGAAAAATAGAGTTAAGTAAATATCTACTAAATAAACGGAAGTAAAAAAAAAAATCACACAATAAAATAACAATAATGAGGCTACAGTGCATTTGGAAAGTATTCAGACCCCTTGACCTTTTCCACATTTTGTTAGGTTACAGCTTTATTCAAAAATTGATTTAAAAAGAAAATCCTCATCAATCTACACACAATACCCAATAATGATTCAGCAAAAACAGGCTTTTGTACATTTCTGCAAAAAAAAAAAATAACAAACTGAAATATCACATTTACTTAAGTATTCAGACCCTTAACTCAGTACTTTGTTGAAGCACCTTTGGCAGCGATTACAGCCTCGAGTCTTCTTGGGTATGACCCTACAGCTTGGCTCAACTGTATTTGGGGAGTTTCTCCCATTCTTCTCTGCATATCCTCTCAAGCTCTGTCAGGTTGGATGGGTTGGATTCAGGCTAAAGAGTTCAATCTTGGTTTCATCAGACCAGTTAATTTTGTTTCTCATGGTCTGAGAGTCCTTAAGGTGCCTTTTGGCAAACTCCAAGCGGACTGTCATGTGCCTTTTACTGAGGAGTGGCTTCCGTCTGGCCACTCTACCATAAAGGACTGATTGGTGGAGTGCTACAGCGATGGTTGTCCTTCTGGAAGGTTCTCCCATCTCCACAGAGGAACTCTGGAGCTTTGTCAGAGTGACCATCAGGTTCTTGGTCCCCAGATCTGTGGCTTGACACAATCCTGTCTCAGAGCTCTACGGACAATTCCTTCGACCTCATGATTTTTATATAGACAGGTGTGTGCCTTTCCAAATCATGTCCAATCAACTGAATTTACCACAGGTGAACTCCAATGAAGTTGTAGAAACATCTGAAGGATGATCAGTGGTAAACAGGATGCATGTGAGCTCAATTTCAAGTCTCATAGCAAAGGGTCTAAATACTTATAAGGTATTTCTGTTTTGTATTTTTTCTGAATTTGCAAAAATGTCTAAAAACCTATTTTTCCTTTGTAATTATGGGGTATTGTGTGTAGAATGATGAGGAAAACATATATTTAATCCATTTTAGAATAAGGCTGTAACATAACAAAATGTGGAAAAAGTAAAGGGGTCTGAATACTTTCCGAATGCACACACAGGGGGTACCGGTACCGAGTCAATGTGCGGGGGTACAGGTTAGTCGAGGTAATTTAGATAATATGTACATGTAGGTAGGGGTAAAGTGGCAAAGCAGACAGCACCATTTTCTTGTTTTTAAAATGTATGGATAGCCAGGGGCACACTCCAACACTTAGACATTATTTACAAAAGATGAATTTGTGTTTAGTGAGTCCGCCAGAGGCAGTAGGAATGACCACGTGTTCTCTTGATAAGTGCATGAATTTGACAATTTTTCCTGTTCTGCTAAGCATTCAAAATGTAACGAGTACTATTGGTTGTCAGGGAAAATGTATGGAGTAAAAAGTACAATATTTTCTTCATGAATGTAGTGAAGTAAAAGTAAAAGTTGTCAAAAATATAAATAGTAAAGTATAGATACCCAAAAAAACTACTTAAGTATTACTTTAAAGTATTTTTACTTAAGTACTTTACACCACTACTAATTTGGTATAGAGCAGACCTAACTCACTCTGTTAAATTAGTCAAAACAGGAACATTTTACATTTGGCTAGAAATTCTAAAGGAAATTAGCTCAACAGAGAAAACTGTTATCCTGTGTGCTACCTATATCCCCCCACTAGAATCCCCATACTTTAATGAAGACAGCTTCTCCATCCCAGAGGGGGAGATCAATAATTTGCAAGCGCAGGGACATGTAATAGTCTGTGGTGACCTACAGTGGGGAAAAAAAGTATTTAGTCAGCCACCAATTGTGCAAGTTCTCCCACTTAAAAAGATGAGAGAGGCCTGTAATTTTCATCATAGGTACACGTCAACTATGACAGACAAAATGAGAAAAAGAAATCCAGAAAATCACATTGTAGGATTTTTAATGAATTTATTTGCAAATTATGGTGGAAAATAAGTATTTGGTCACCTACAAACAAGCACATTTTCTGGCTCTCACAGACCTGTAACTTCTTCTTTAAGAGGCTCCTCTGTCCTCCACTCGTTACCTGTATTAATGGCACCTGTTTGAACTTGTTATCAGTATAAAAGACACCTGTCCACAACCTCAAACAGTCACACTCCAAACTCCACTATGGCCAAGACCAAAGAGCTGTCAAAGGACACCAGAAACAAAATTGTAGACCTGCACCAGGCTGGGAAGACAGAATCTGCAATAGGTAAGCAGCTTGGTTTGAAGAAATCAACTGTGGGAGCAATTATTAGGAAATGGAAGACATACAAGACCACTGATAATCTCCCTCGATCTGGGGCTCCACGCAAGATCTCACCCCGTGGGGTCAAAATGATCACAAGAACGGTGAGCAAAAATCCCAGAACCACACGGGGGGACCTAGTGAATGACCTGCAGAGAGCTGGGACCAAAGTAACAAAGCCTACCATCAGTAACACACTACGCCGCCAGGGACTCAAATCCTGCAGTGCCAGACGTGTTCCCCTGCTTAAGCCAGTACATGTCCAGGCCCGTCTGAAGTTTGCCAGAGTGCATTTGGATGATCCAGAAGAGGATTGGGAGAATGTCATATGGTCAGATGAAACCAAAATATAACTTTTTGGTAAAAACTCAACTTGCCGTGTTTGGAGGACAAAGAATGCTGAGTTGCATCCAAAGAACACCATACCTACTGTGAAGCATGGGGGTGGAAACATCATGCTTTGGGGCTGTTTTTCTGCAAAGGGACCAGGACGACTGATCCGTGTAAAGGAAAGAATGAATGGGGCCATGTATCGTGAGATTTTGAGTGAAAACCTCCTTCCATCAGCAAGGGCATTGAAGATGAAACGTGGCTGGGTCTTTCAGCATGACAATGATCCCAAACACACCGCCCGGGCAACGAAGGAGTGGCTTCGTAAGAAGCATTTCAAGGTCCTGGAGTGGCCTAGCCAGTCTCCAGATCTCAACCCCATAGAAAATCTTTGGAGGGAGTTGAAAGTCCGTGTTGCCCAGTGACAGCCCCAAAACATCACTGCTCTAGAGGAGATCTGCATGGTGGAATTGGCCAAAATACCAGCAACAGTGTGTGAAAACCTTGTGAAGACTTACAGAAAACGTTTGACCTGTGTCATTGCCAACAAAGGGTATATAACAAAGTATTGAGAAACTTTTGTTATTGACCAAATACTTATTTTCCACCATATTTTGCAAATAAATTCATAAAAAATCCTGCAATGTGATTTTCTGGATTTCTTTTCCTAATTTTGTCTGTCATAGTTGACGTGTACCTATGATGAAAATTACAGGCCTCTCTCATCTTTTGAAGTGGGAGAACTTGCACAAATACTTTTTGCACAAATGGCTGACTAAATACTTTTCTTCCCCACTGTAAATGCCAGAACTGGACAAGAACCTGACACCCTCAGCACACAGGGGGACAAACACCTACCTGGAGGTGACAGTTTCCCTCCCCCATATGCCCCCCTTACTACACAACTACAACAACATAACCAACAAAAACGGGTCACAAATCCTGCAGCTCTGTCACATGCTGGGGACTTCGAGGGGACTCCTATGGTAGGTACACCTATAGCTCATCTCTTGGCAGTAGTACTGTAGACCAGTGGAGGCTCCTCAGAGGAGGAAGGGGAGGACCATCCTCTTCTGTGAATTTCATAAAAATAAAAATAGTAAAACATTATAAAAGTTGTCCTTTTTAGATAAAACTATACTAAATATATTCACGTCACCAAATTATTGATTTAAACACACTGTTTTGCAATGAAGGTCTACAGTAGCCCCAGCAGCACTCTGTAGGGTAGCACCATGGTGTAGCCAGAGGACAACCAGCTTCTGTCATCCTCTGGGTCCATTGACTTCAATACAAAACCTAGGAGGCTCATGGTTCTCACCCCCTTCCATAGACTTACACAGTAATTATGACAACTTCCAGAGGATGTCCTCCAACCTATCAGAGCTCTTGCAGCATGAATTGACATGTTGTCCACCCAATCCATTGATCAGAGAGAAAGCATAAACTACAGCTTGCTAGCACTGCAGTGCATAAAATGTGGTGAGTAGTTAACTGAAAGAGAGAGAAAGACAATAGTTGAACAGTTTTGAACAAATACATTTCTTCCAGAATCAAGGAGAAGCGAGAGAGAGAGCGAGAGAGAGCTATATTTGGTTGTATTTTTTAAAATAATTTCACTTTCACTTAGCTAGTGAATGCAGCTAGCTAGTTTAGCCTACTCAAACACCCGGTTCAAACAGAGAGTGATGCTATGTTAGCTAGCTGGCTATGGCTATCCAACACTGGAGCTCTTTCAAGTCAAGGTAAGCTTTTTGTTGTATTAATTTATTGCCACTGGTGTAACTGCTAAACTGCTTCCTGACTGTACACTGTACTGCATGATTGTAGCAGGTTTACTAACGCGTTAGTTCTAGTACAGTTGAAGTCGGAAGTTTACATACACCTTAGCCAAATACATTTAAACTCAGTTTTTCACAATTCCTGACATTTAATCTTAGTAAAAAATCCCTGTCTTAGGTCAGTTAGGATCCCCACTTTATTTTAAGAATGTGAAATGTCAGAATAATAGTAGAGAGAATAATTTATTTCAGCTTTTATTTCTTTCATCAAATTCGTAGTGGGTAAGACGTTTACATACACTCAATTAGTATTTGGTAGCATTGCCTTTAAATTCTTTAACATGGGTCAAACATTTCGGGTAGCCTTCCACAAGCTTCCCACAATAAGTTGGGTGAATTTTGGCCCATTCCTCCTGACAGAGCTTTTTTAACTGAGTCAGGTTTGTAGGCCTCCTTGCTCACACACGCTTTTTCAGTTCTGCCCACACATTTTCTATAGGATTGAGGTCAGGGCTTTGTGATGGCCACTCCAATACCTTGACTTTGTTGTCCTTAAGCCATTTTGCCACAACTTTGGAAGTATGCTTGGGGTCATTTGGAAGACCCATTTGCGACCAAGCTTTAACTTCCTGACTGATGTCTTGAGATGTTGCTTCAATATATCCACATAATTTTCCTTCCTCATGATGCCATCTATTTTGTGAAGTGCACCAGTCCCTCCTGCAGCAAAGCACCCCCACAGCATGATGCTGCCACCCCCGTTCTTCACAGTTGGGAAGGTGTTCTTCGGCTTACAAATCCCCCTTTTTCCTCCAAACATAACGATGGTCATTATGGCCAAACAGTTCTATTTTTGTTTCATTAGACCAGAGGACATTTCTCCAAAAGGTAGGATCTTTGTCTCCATGTGCAGTTGCAAACCGTAGTCTGGCTTCTTCCTTGCTGAACGGCCTTTCAGGTTATGTCGATATAGGACTTGTTTTACTGTGGATATAGATACTTTTGTACCTGTTTCCTCCAGCATCTTCACAAGGTCCTTTGCCGCTTCCTGAGCGGTATGATGGCTGCATGGTCCCATGGTGTTTATACTTGCATACTATTGTTTGTACAGATGAACGTGGTACCTTCAGGCGTTTGGAAATTGCTCCCATGGATGAACCAGACTTGTGGAGGTCTACAATTTTTTTTCTGAGGTCTTGGCTGATTTATTTTGTTTTTCCCATGATGTCAAGCAAAGAGGCACTGAGTTTGAAGGAAGGCATTGAAATACATCCACAGGTACACCTCCAATTGACTCAAATTATATCAATTAGCCTATCAGAAGCTTCTAAAGCCATGACATCATTTTCTAGAATTTTCCAAGCTGTTTAAAGGCACAGTCAACTTAGTATATGTAAACTTCTGACCCACTGGAATTGTGATACAGTGAATTATAAGTGAAATAATCTGTCTGTAAACAATTGTTGGAAAAATGTCTTGTGTCATGCACAAAGTAGATGTCCTCACCGACTTGCCAAAACTATAGTTTGTTAACAAGAAATGTGTGGAGTGGTTGAAAAACAAGTTTTAATGACTCCAACCTAAGTGTATGTAAACTTCTGACTTCAACTGTAGCTATGTTGACTATGACGTGATGACGATATAGGCTGTGTGTAGCGGTTTGCAGTCATGATAAGGAAGGTTTGGCTTGGAAAGTTGCCTTTTTTGCCTCGTCACAGACAGCTGATGTGTTGTGCACTGAAGTCCACAAGCGAAGGGAAAAGGTGAGAGGAGGAGAGGCCGTAGATAGTTGCAAGATGGAATTATGTATATACAACGAGCAAAGTGATCATGCTGTTTTTATGTGGCTGCTATGAAAGTAAACTGTGTTTGCGTGTGATCATTGGTGTCTTCATTCAGCTGATTCTGTTGAAAAATACGTTTCTTAAACGGAAGCAAACGGAACAAAACGGGGATAAACATACATGAATTTGTCCAATAGAAACGGACATTTGCAACTGTTGGACTAATGATTACACCCTAGATCAGCTAGATGAGATGCAGGCAAGAGTGTGCAAGGATGTATTGAATGTGTCACTGTCTGTCACCTTGATTACTCAAAATGCTCTCAACCTGTGCACCTACATTGTAAATCTTCATTCATAGGCTAGGTTGTAGCAACGTCATGATGGGTACAGGAAAAATGTGAGTATTACATTTTAGTCATTTCTATCATGTAGTAGCCTAAATCTATCGATGTTACATTGAGCTGGGTGAATGGAATATCAATAGCAGTCATCCAATATGCTGTAATAGAAATAAGGTCATGCTCATAAAATAAAAAAGTAATCCTCCCTCATCTTAAATGACACCGACCGCCACTTCTGTAGACTACATTATAACCGACCTCAACCCAGAGTCTCTCAGAGCTTTCACAGTCAGCCCACTGACACCCCTATCAGATCACAGCAAAATGCATACTAATAAGACATGCTATAGATGAAAGGAGGGTAGTGTAGAAACCTGCCAAAAAATAAATGGCCATCAACAAATCCAATCCCTCCTAGACAACTTCCTTGACAAAATGTTTTCCTGCGAAAGCGAAGGTGTGAACTTAGCAGTAGGAAGCCTGAACAATATATTTGACCTATCAGCTAACGTATACAATTTAAATTCCAGCAGAAAACCTAAGACGACTAACAACAAATGGTTTATGAAGAATGCAAAAACCTAAGAAAGAAATTGAGAAACCTATCCAACCAAAAACACAGAGAAGTCAGCAGCAATCTAGGAAAAATCCTCTGCAGTATCATCAACAGCAGACTCCAACATTTCCTCAGTGAAAACAATGTCCTGACCAAATGCCAAATTGGCTTCTTACCAAAGTACCGTACAACAGACCATGTATGCACCCTGCACACCCTTATTGACAAACAAACAAACCAAACCAAAAGTAAAGTCTTCTCATGCTTTGTTGATTTCAAAAAAGCTTTTGACTCAATTTGGTATGAGGGGATGCTATACAAATTGATGGAAAGCGGTGTTTGGGGGAAAACATATGACATTATACAATATTAATGTACAGAAACAACAAGTGTGCAATAAACACACATAATTATTTCCTCAGGGCCATGGGGTGAGACAGGGATGCAGCTTGAGCCCCACCCTCTTCAACATACTGTATATATCAATACATTGGTGAGGACACTAGAACAGTCTGCAACACCCGGCCTCACCCTACTGGACTCAGAAATCAAATGTCTACTGTTTACAGATGATCTGGTGCTTCTGTCCCCAACCAAGGAGGACCTACAGCAGCACCTAGATATTCTGCACAGACTTGGTCCCTGACAGTGAATCTCAGTAAGACAAAAATAATAGTCTTTCAAAAAAGGTCCAGTAGCCAAGACAACAAATACCAATTCTATCTAGACACAGTTGCCCTAGAGCACACAAATAATTATACCTACCTCAGCCTAAACATCAACACCATAAGTAACTTCCACATGTCTGTGAATGATCTAAGAGATAAGGCAAGAAGGGCCTTCTATGCCATTGTGAAGGAAATGTTACTTGGTTCCTGCCTGTGCCAGGTAAAGATATGAGGGGGGGCCGTCATAACCTCCTCCTTAGGACCATCTGGCTGAACGTCTAGAACATGTTCTTAAAAAATTATAGGAGACGGTGCCAGACCCATGCCGGAACCAACCCTATGAACTATGCCTATGCGTCCGAGTGGCGCAGCATCTTAGTGCTAGAGGTGTCACTACAGACCCTGGTTTAATTCCAGGCTGTTTCACAATCTGACCGTGATTGGAAGTCTCATAGGGCGGCGCACAATTGGCCCAGCGTCGTCCGGGTTTGGCCGGGGTAGGTCGTCATTGTAAATAAGAATTTGTTCTTATCTGACTTGCCTAGTTAAATAAAGGTTAAATAAAAAATATATATAAGGGAACTAACGGGACTATCCCGAGAGAGCTCCTGACAGATGATCACTATGGTGCATCAAGTTTGTTGGAACCTCTCCAGTTAACTGTTAATTAACAATTATTCATTTAAGATTGACTTCGAGTGTCCCATATGTAAGAATTTCCACGACACCATCAAAAGGAACATAAAACTCAACATCTCAATTAGGATCTGGCTAAAAATACAATAAATTATCGATCCCATTGCCCTCTATGGTTGTGAGGTCTGGGTCCACACACCAACCAAGAATTCACAAAATGGGACAAACACCCAATTAAGACGCTGCATACAGAATTCTGCAAAAATATTTTTGTGTACAATGAAAGACCCAAAACAATGCCTGCAGAGCAGAATTAGGACTATACCCGCTAGTTATCAAAATCCAGAAAAGAGCTGTTAAATTCTACAACCACCTAAAAGAAAGCGGTGCCCACACATTCCACCACAAAGCCTCACCTACAGAGAGATTAACCTAGAGAAGACTCCCCTCAGCCAGCTGGTGCTGGGGCTCTTTTCACAAACAAAAACAGAACCGGCAGAGCCCCAACACAGAAACACATGTAGACCCAACCAAATTATGAGAAAGCAAAAAGATAACTATTTGACACACTAGAAAGTATCAACCAAAAAACAGAGCAAATTGGAATGCTATCTGGCCCTAAACAGAGTACACCGTGGCAGAATACCTGATCCAAATTAAGAAAATCCTTGACTATTTACAGACTCAGTGAGCATAGCCTTGCTATTGAGAGAGGCTCTCGAGAGAATACATGCCTTGTGCACATTCCACCACAAAGCCCTCACCACAAAATGAGGTGGAAATTCAACTACATTTCCTAACCTCCTGACAAATGTATGACCACATTTGAGACACATATTTCCCACAGATCACACAAACCCACAAAGAATTTGAAAACAAATCAACTCCCATATCTGAGAAATACCACAGTGTGCAATCACAGCAGCAAGATTTGTGGCCCATTGCCATGAGAAAAGGGCAACTAGTGGAGCACAAACAACATTGCAAATACAACCTATATTTATCTGTTTATATATTTTCCCTTTCATTCTTCACCTATTTGCACATTGTTACAACACTGTACATAGCCAATAATATAACATTTGAAATGTCTATATTCTTTTAAAACTTTTGTGAGTGTAATTTTTACTGATTGTTTATTTCCCTTGTATTTATTATCTATTCAATTTGCTTTGGCAATGTAAACATATGTTTCCCATGCCAATAAAGTCATTTTGGAGAGAGAGAGAGTGTCACGCCCTGGCTCTGGGGACTCTTATATGTTGAACCAGGGTGTGTAGGGTCTATGTTTTGTGTTCTATGTTCAGTTTCTAGTTCGTGTGTTTTCTAGGTTGGCCGGGGTGGTTCTCAATCAGAGGCAACGAGAATCAGCTGTTGCTTGTTGTCTCTGATTGGGAACCATACTTAGGCAGCCTGTTGTGCACTTGTGTTTTGTGGGATCTTGTTCCGTGTTGGTTTGTGTTGTTAACCGAGGACTTCACGTTTCGTTTTGTTGTTTTGTATTTTGTATCGTGTTGCCAGTACACTATTAAAAAGATGTACGCATATCACGCTGCGCCTTGGTCCAATCATTATGACGATCGTGACAGAAGATCCCACCAATACAGGACCAAGCAGCGTGTCCAGGAGCAAATGCCGGAGGTAACGTTAGTGGATGTCCTCCTCGGTTGGGGGCAGATAACGGAGGAGGAGGCCGTCCGTTACCGGAGGGCGATGAAGGGGGAGACCCAGGCAGGAGAGGAGAAGCGTCGCCAACCGGGCCGTCGTCGGACAGGCGAGAGGCACCCTCAATAATTTTTTTGGGGGGGGCACACGGCATGGACGACGGGGCTGCTGGAGGCAGATAAAGGGCGAGTTTGTGGACGAGGAGAGAAGGCCACCAGGTTACGGGAGCCATTGGTCAGTAGAGGGAAGGCGAGTGTAGAGGCACGGCGAGAGGTACTGAGGTGTGTACCCAGTCCGGTCCGGCCCGTTCCTGATCCCCACACAAGGCCAGTGGTGTGTGTTCCCAGTCCGGCCTGTTCCTGTCCCTCGCACCAAGCCTGTGATGCGCGTCGCCAGCCCGGCCCGGCCTGTTCCTGCCCCTCGCACCAAGCCTGTGGTGCGCGTCGCCAGCCCGGCCCGGCCTGTTCCTGCTCCCCGCACCAAGCCTGTGGTGCGCGTTGCCAGCCCGGCCCGGCCTGTTCCTGCTCCCCGCACCAAGCCTATTGTGCGCGTCGCCAGCCCGGCCCGGCCTGTTCCTGCTCCCCGCACCAAGCCTGTGGTGCGCGTCGTCAGCCCGGTCCGGCCCGTTCCTGCTCCCCGCACCAAGCCAGTGGTGCGCGACGTCAGCCCGGTCCGGCCCGTTCCTGCTCCCCGCACCAAGCCTGTGGTGCGCGTCGCCAGCCCGGTCCGGCCCGTCCCTGCTCCCCGCACCAAGCCTGTAGTGCGCGTCATCAGTCCGGCACAGCCCGGGCCTGTTTCACCGGTGCCTGGTCAGGTACCGGTCAGCTGCTCCACACCTGAGCCTAAGCAATCCGCTCCACCGATGTCCAGTCCAGCTCCAGCCAGCGGGACCAGACCAGGGGCGCTACGGGAGGGTTGTTAGAGGGTGGTGGTCACGCCCGGAGCCGGATCCGCCTCTGAGGCGGAATGCCCACCCGGCCCCTCCCCTGTTGGGTTTATGTTGGCGCGGTCGCAGTCCGCGCCTTTGGGGGGGGGGGGGGTACTGTCACGCCCTGGCTCTGGGGACTCTTATATGTTGAGCCAGGGTGTGTAGGGTCTATGTTTTGTGTTCTATGTTCAGTTTCTAGTTCGTGTGTTTTCTAGGTTGGCCGGGGTGGTTGTCAATCAGAGGCAACGAGAATCAGCTGTTGCTTGTTGTCTCTGATTGGGAACCATACTTAGGCAGCCTGTTGTGCACTTGTGTTTTGTGGGATCTTGTTCCGTGTTGGTTTGTGTTGTTAACCGAGGACTTCACGTTTCGTTTTGTTGTCTTGTATTTTGTATCGTGTTGCCAGTACACTATTAAAAAGATGTACGCATATCACGCTGCGCCTTGGTCCAATCATTATGACGACCGTGAGAGAGAGAGAGAGAGAGAGAGAGAGAGAGAGAGAGAGAGAGAGAGAGAGAGAGACTGTGAAACTTTTATTAGTTAACCAATGGTGTTTGTGTTGTTTCATCCTTTGTGAGCTATGGCCCAGGGGGTTGATGAGGGTGACAGGGTTGAGTGAAAGGGATCAGTCAGTCTCCCTATATGTACAGTGACAGAACAGTGCCAGTGGCCAAAGAGCGGAGCATAGAAATTAGAGCTACTGAAGACCAAGGCCTGCCATTGAAACAGCATGTTCCATTTATCACATGTTTAGAAGTTACATGGCTCTCTGTTATTTCCCATGTCATGTCCATGACCTCTCTATCACTGTTGAAGTAGACTGGGTTCTAGGACTAGCATTGAGACCTGGGTGTATGTGTGTGTGTGTGTGTGTGTGTGTGTGTGTCAAAATCAAATCACATTTTATTTGTCACATGCGCCGAATACAACAGGTGTAGTAGACCTTACCGTGAAATGCTTACTTACAAGCCCATAACCAACAATGCAGAGTTTTTAAAAAAGTAAGAAAAATTTGCTAAATAAACTCAAGGAAAAATAGTAACACAATAAAATAACAATGACGAGGCTATATACAAGGGGTACCGGTACCGAGTCAATGTGCAGGGGTACGGCTTAGTCGAGGTCCATGTAGGTAGGGGTAAAGTAACAATGCATAGACAATAAACAGAGAGTAGGAGCAGCGTGTGTGTGTGTTGCGTCAATATGCATGTATGTGTGTGTTTTGTGCGTGTGTGTGTGTGTTGGAGTGTCAGTGTAGTATGTGTGAGTGTGTGGTTATAGTCCAGTGAGTGTACATGAAGCCTGTCCAAGAGAGTCAGTACAAAAAATTATTATAAATATTAATAAAATAATGGGGTCAATGCAAATAGTCCAGGTAGCCGTTTGATGAACTGTTCAGCTGTCTTATGGCTTGGGGGTAGAAGCTGTTAAGGAGCCTTTTGGTCCCAGACTTGGCACTCCGGTACCGCTTGCCATGCGATAGTAGAGAGAACAGTCTATGACTTGGTTGACTGGAGTCTTTGACAATTTTGGGGGAATTCCTACGACACTGCCTGGAATAGAGGTTCTGGCTGGCAGGAAGCTCAGCCCCAGTGATGTACTGGGCCGTACGCATTACCCTCTGTAGCGCCTTGAGGACGGATGCCGAGCAGTTGCCATTCCAAGCAGTGACGCAAACAGTCAGAATGCTCTCAATGGTGCAGCTCTAGAACGTTGTGAGGATCTGAGGACACATGCCACATTTTTTTCAGGATTAGGCATTGTTGTGACTTTCCTGGTGTGTTTGGACCAATGATGTGGACACCAAGGAACTTGAAGGTCTCGACCCACTCGGCCCACCTTTTCCTGTAGGCCTACCACTGTGGTGTCATCGACAAACTTAATGATGGTGTTGGAGTCGTGCGTGGCCACGCAGTCGTGGGTGAACAGGGACTACAGGCATGCACACCTGAGGGGCCCTGTGTTGAGGATCAGTGTGGTGGATGTGTTGTTGCCTACCCTCACCACCTGGGGGCAACCCATCAGGAAGTCCAGGATCCAGTTGCAGAGGGAGGTGTTCAGTCCCAGGGTCCTTAGCTTAGTGATGAGCTTAGAGGGAACTATGGTGTTGAACGCTGAGCTGTAGTCAATGAACAGCATTTTCACATAGGTGTTCCTTTTGTCCAGGTGGGAAAGGGCAGTGTGGAGTGCAATAGAGTTTACGTCATCTGTGGATCTGTTGGGGCAGTATGTGAATTGGATTGGGTCCAGGGTTTCTGGGATGATGGTGTTGATGTGAGCCATGACCAGCCTTTCAAAGCATTTATTGTCTACAGATGTGAGTGCTGTGGGGCGGTAGTCATTTAGGCAGGGTACCTTGGCATTCTTCGACACAGGGACTATGGTAGTCTGCTTGAAATGTGTAGGTATTACAGACTGGGTCAGGGAGAGGTAAAAAATGTCAGAGAAGACACTTGCCAACTGGTCAGCGCAAGCTCTGAGTACGTGTCTTGGTAATCGGAATGTTGACCTGTTTAAAGGTCTTACTCACATCGGCTACTGAGAGTGTGATCACACAGTCGTCCAGAACAGCTGGTTCTCTTATGCATGGTTCAGTGTTGCTTGCCTCGAAGCGATCATAGAAGGCACTTAGCTCGTCTGGTAGGCTCGCTTCACTGGGCAGCTCGCGGCTGGGTTTCCCTTTGTAATCCGTGATAGTTTGCAAGCCCTGCCACATCCGACGAGCGTCAGAGACAGTGTAGTAGGATTGTATATATTCCATGTCCTTGTTCAGCCACGACTTGGTGAAACGTAGGATATTTAAGTTTTTAATGTCCCATTGATAGGATAGTCTCGAACGGAGCTCATCCATTTTATTCTCCAGTGATTGCACATTCGCCAGTAGGACGGATGTTAAAGGAGGATTATCCACTCGTTGACACAGTCTCGCCAGGCATCCGGCTCTTCCCCCTCTGTAACGGAATCTCCTCTTCATATGAATGATGGGGATTTAGGCCTGGTCCGGGAGGAGCAGTATATCCTTCGCGTCCGACTCATTAAAGAAAAAATCCTCGTCCAGTTGAAGGTGAGTGATTGCTGTTCTGATGTCCCAGAAGCTATTTTTGTCACGGTTTCGGCCGAGGCTGCTCCTCCTCCTTGTTCGGGCAGGCTTCGGCGGTCGTCGTCCCCGGAGTACTAGCTGCCACCGTTCGATGTTTCATGTTTGTTTGGTTTTGTCTGTTTGTACACCTGTCCCTTGTTAGTGTTTGATTTTGTTTCCTATTTAGTTATCGTGTGTTGGGTCAGGTGTTATGTGTGATTGTTATGTCAGCTGTTACTGTTGATGGGTTTTCTCTCTCGTATTGTTTGTTGTCGAGAGTCCGCACTGCGTGCGCCTTTTCTTGTTTTTACGCACTGTTGTGTGTGTGCGTAATTTGTTCTTGCCTCCCGGTTGGGTTGGCTATTTCACCTGTTTGGAGTTCTATTTTGGATTACTAAAGTCTGTTGACGAACACCTTTGTTCCTGCGCTTGATTCCCTGCACCACATCCACACTTAGCGTTCTGACAATTTTCGGTCATAAGAAACTTACAAAACACACAAAATAGCGCAATTGGTCAGGAGCCCTTAAAGCGGTGGCCATACCCTCCAGCACCATTATAGATCTGTGTGTGTGTGTTTGTAGACCATAGCCCTGGCTGAGATGTGGCCGTAGGCTTGGCACGCTTGGTCGTTCCAGGTGACTGTAGCAACAGAGACAGAGGTCCTGACCGGTCTTGGCCCGCTCCAGAACACCGGCTCGTGCCAGTTTACCATCAACCGGACACTAATCGGTACTGACACACACCACAGTCTCCCCCTCGATAACAAAGAGGAGACACAGTTCTGAATAGAGAGGGGATAAACCTACCGTAGTTCTAACCAGAAGGAGGAGAGGCATAGTGCTCGGTTCAGTAAAGGTTTGCTTGAATCCCAGCCTTTGCAATACACTCTAAAAATAGAGACAGAGAAAAACAGAGACAGGAAGATAGAAAGTGAGAAAGATGGAGAGAGAGAGAGAGAGAGAGAGAGAGAGAGAGAGAGAGAGAGAGAGAGAGCGCGCGAGAGAGAGAGAGAGAGAGAGAGAGAGAGAGAGAGAGAGAGAGAGAGAGAGAGAGAGAGAGAGAGAGAGAGAGAGAGAATATATTTAAGATTATAGCTCATAGCAGTTCCCTTGTAACCAATGTCTCAGATATGGAGATGTGTTTACTTCTCTCTTCTCGCTCAGCCTCAGACACAACGGAGGAATGAAAGAGACTGACAATGACTTTAAGTGTTTCACATATTGTATTTTTTCTTCATTCTAAAGATCCCCTTTTTAATCTCTAAACTCTTAGACGGGCAGTAGCGTGTATTCATGGAAGCCAAAGAAAGCCAGGCTTCCACAAAACATTTAACAAGAAAAAAAGATTTAAAAAAAAAAATCTTTCTGTGTTTCAGAAATTACCTTCAATTCGCAAGAGGCTGAATGTATCTCACCGGAGAAAGCATCCGAGCGGAAGAAACAGCACCCATCTGTCTCAGTATGTGTAGCGTATCTATCTGATGCTTTCTGGTTAAAAAGAGTATGCCATTGTTGCCGCCCATAGCATTCAATGCAAGGGAAGCCAGCGAGCATTTGGCCTCCCTTGATTAAAAAAATCCATAAAATAATAGCCAATCAGAGTTGCGCTAAACTGATTAAGCTCAGCTGTGAATGGTCCTGGCGCACCAAAAAAGTGTCAAGAGAAGCCAGTTTGGATTTGGCTTCAGATCAATTACATCACAAGCCAAACGTTATTATTGACAGAAAAAAACTTGAATTGTTGCATCTCATTGTGTTGTTGTCCTCCGGTGGCTAGCTAGCTAGCTAGCTAAAGTTGGCCCTTTCCTAAATTAGCCATGGATGGAGATAGGGATTTGGACTTCTGGTTTTACTTAATTCTCCATACTGGCCAATGATTATAACAGCCGTTCTGATCCAATCATAAATTCATACATTGTGCCCCTGTCCTGAGAAGATAGAAGTTCAACATGTAGCTAGATGTAGTATGCTAATGTTAACTAGCTGGCCATGTGTATCGTTGCCCATGAAGGGAAGCTAGGCTAGAAAGCAAGTATATTAGCCAGGTAGCATAGGACAAGTGTGTACTGTATGACAGAGTCATAGACCGTTTAGGTAACATGAAAGAGGAAGATAACAGTGGCGTTTCTCTACAAGTAGGGTAAGTCAACATGTTTTTTCTACTTGCACACACACGTGAACACACACACACACACACACAAACACACGCAAGCACACACACACACACACACACACACACACACACAGAAATCAGTACCATGTACACCCACATCATATTTAGTTTATGTTGATTGGACTAAATCGTTTTTGGTATCTTTTAGTTGTCACTGTATTAGACTAAGCATAGGTGATTAGATGATGTTGAAATGTTGTAGTTGAAATGGTGCTGGAATAGTGGAGGCAGCTCCTGTTTTCTTTGCAACTTGTGGTAAGTCTATGTGGTTCTAAATCAACAGTTGTTTAGAAGTCTGAAAATGTCAGAAACATTACCTTGCTTGACCGTGCTGTAAGTCATGTAACTGTTTGTTACATGCAATATTTTTTGTGGACTTCACCGGACAGATGTTGCTCTCCGGTTTTGTAATGAAACAAAGGTGTGGTTGAATTTATCTTCTTATTGTCACGGCCTTAGGCCTATATATCATGTGGTCAAGGCATATGAACTAACAGGTTATAGAGCAAACAACACAATTATCACAACACATAGGTTGCAATATGGCATTTTTTTCTGGGTTGGCTTCCCCACTGATTTTCCCCACGCACTGTGACTGCAGACGGGCACTTCAAATGAGCTCTTTGCCTCGTCTCTCTCTCTCTCTCAAAACTAATAGCACATATGGAATCATGTAGTAACCAAAAAAGTGTTAAACAAATTAAAATATATTTTATATTTGAGATTCTTCAAATAGCCACCCTTTGCCTTGATGACAGCTTTGCACACTCTTGGCATTCTCTCAACCAGCTTCATGAGGTAGTCACCTAGAATGCATTTCAATTAACAGGTGTGCCTTGTTAAAAGATAATTTGTTCTTTCCTTCTTAATTCGTTTGAGCCAATCAGTTGCGTTGTGACAAGGTAGGGGTTGTATACAGAAGATGGCCTTATTTGGTAAAAGACCAAGTCCATATTATGGCAAGAACAGCTCAAATAAGCAAAGAGAAATTACAGTCCATCATTACTTTAAGACATGAAAGTCAGTCAATATGGAACATTTCAAAAACGTTGAAAGTTTATTCAAGTGCAATTGCAAAAACCATCAAGCGCTATGATGAAACTGGCTCTCATGAGGACCACCACTCTTTGGAAGACCCAGAGTTACCTCTGCTGCAGAGGATACGTTCATTAGAGTTACCCGCCTCAGAAATTGCAGCCCAAAAAAATGTTTCACAGAGTTCAAGGAACAGACTGTCACGCTCTGGCTCCGGGACTGTGTATTTTGAGCCAGGGTGTGTTCATTTGGTTGTGTTTGGTATTGGTTGTGTTGTATTTGGTTGTGTTTCCTTGTTTGGTCGTGTGACTCCCAATCAGTGGTAACGAGTGTCAGCTGTCGGCTCGTTATCTCTGATTGGGAGCCATATTTAAACTGTCAGTGTTCACCTTAGTGTTGTGGGTTTTTGTTCCGTGTTCAGTCAGTGTTACTGTGGACTTCACGATCGTGTTTTGTTTTGTACTTGTGCTTTACTAATTAAAGTCATGTTCGTTTCACACGCTGCGCCTTGGTCTACTCCTTCTCGTCAAGACGATCATGACACAGACACATCTCAACATCAACTGTTCAGAGGGGACTGTGTGAATCAGGCCTTCATGGTCGAATTGCTGCAAAGAAACCACGACTAAAGGTCACCAATAAGAAGAAGAGACCTCATTGGGCCAAGAAACACGAGCAATGGACATTAGACCGGTGGAAATCTGTCCTTTGGTCTGGAGTCCAAATTTGAGATTTTTGGTTCCAACCACCGTGTCTTTGTGAAACGTGGTGTGGGTGAACGGATTATCTCTGCATGTGTATTTCCCAACATAAATCACGGAGGAGGAGGTGTTATGGTGTGGGGGTGCTTTGCTGGTGACACTGTCTGTGATTTATTTAGAATTCAAGGCACACTTAACCAGCATGACTACCACAGCATTCTACAGCAATACGCCATCCCATCTGGTTTTGGCTTAGTGGGACTATCATTTGTTTTTCAACAGGACAATGACCCAATACACCTCCAGGCTGTGTAAGGGCTATTTTACCAAGAAAGAGAGTGATGGAGTGCTGCATCAAATGATCTGGCCTCCACAATGCCCTGACCTCAACCCAATTGAGATGGTTTGGGTTGAGTCGGACCACAGAGTGAAGGAAAAGCAGCCAACAAGTGCTCAGCATATGTGGGAACTCCTTCAAGACTGTTGGAAAAGCATTCCAGGTGAAGCTGGTTGAGAGAAAGCCAAGAGTGTGCAAAGCTGTCATCAAGGCAAAGGGTGGCTGTTTGAAGAATCTCAAATATAAAATATATTTTGATTTGTTTAACACTTTTTTGTTTACTACATGATTCCATATGTGTTATCTCATAGTTTTGATGTCTTCACTATTATTCTACAATGTAGAAAATAGTACAAAATAAAGAAAAAACATTGAATGAGTAGGTGTGTCCAAACTTTTGACTGGTAGTGTATTTAAATATATATATATATATATATATATATATATATATATATATATATATATATATATATATATATATTAATCCCAACAGTTTTGGAGAAACTTTGGAGAAAGTACAGAGAATGGAGATTGTCAGACGACCCTGAGGGGTGTACGGCTCTAAATGTAATAAACACAACAAAAACAAGATGGTAATGTGTTTTCTCTGTTGGTGTTGTCTGGCAGATCTAGCGTGATTGAGCTGCTGATGTCTGCTTCCAATGCGTTATCATCACTCCCCAAAATCAGCATCCCTCCTTCCGTTCATTCTTCAATCCCTTATTGACAAAAACATCAAGGGACGTCAGCAGCCAGTAAGCATCAAGAAATCGTCGTTTTTAAAGTTAAACGGTTTAAAGAGACTTAAAGATTTAGAATTGTAATACCCAATGTGTTCCTGTGCTTTTTTCACGGTGGATGTGTTTGTTAATTACGGCAGGGTTTGGTGAATTAAGGGCAGGATATGTAATTAATTGAATTTGCATAATCTCTATTGAATTCTAGCTTGTTCACTTTGCGAACTCCTGTACAAGCAGAAAATCATGTATACTGCACTGGATGACATAAACAGCTGGAAATTAGATCTGTACAGTGAGGGAAAAAAGTATTTGATCCCCTGCTGATTTTGTACATTTGCCCACTGACAAAGACATGATCAGTCTATAATTTTAATGGTAGGTTTATTTGAACAGTGAGAGACAGAATAACAACAAAATAATGCAGAAAAACGCATGTCAAAAATCTTATAAATTGATTTGCATTTTAATGAGGGAAATAAGTATTTGACCCCCTCTCAATCAGAAAGATTTCTGGCTCCCAGGTGTCTTTTATATAGGTAACGAGCTGAGATTAGGAGCACACTCTTAAAGGGAGTGCTCCTAATCTCAGTTTGTTACCTGTATAAAAGACACCTGTCCACAGAAGCAATCAATCAATCAGATTCCAAACTCTCCACCATGGCCAAGACCAAAGAGCTCTCCAAGGATGTCAGGGACAAGATTGTAGACCTACACAAGGCTGGAATGGGCTACAAGACCATCGCCAAGCAGCTTGGTGAGAAGGTGATAACAGTTGGTGCGATTATTCGCAAATGGAAGAAATACAAAATAACTGTCAATCTCCCTTCGGCCTGGGGCTCCATGCAAGATCTCACTTCATGGAGTTGCAATGATAATAATAATAATATAATATGCCATTTAGCAGACGCTTTTATCCAAAGCGACTTACAGTCATGCGTGCATACATTTTTGTGTTTGGGTGGTCCCGGGGATCGAACCCACTACCTTGGCGTTACAAGCGCCGTGCTCTACCAGCTGAGCTACAGAGGACCACGTCTACCGTTCTGATCATGAGAACGGTGAGGAATCAGCCCAGAACTACACAGGAGGATCTTGTCAATGATCTCAAGCCAGCTGGGACCATAGTCACCAAGAGAACAATTGGTAACACACTACGCCGTGAAGGACTGAAATCCTGCAGCGCCCACAAGGTCCCCCTGCTCAAGAAAGCACATATACAGGGCCATCTGAATTTTGCCAATGAACATCTGAATGATTCAGAGGAGAACTGGGTGAAAGTGTTGTTGTCAGATGAGACCCAAATCGAGGTCTTTGGCATCAACTCAACTCGCCGTGTTTGGAGGAGGAGGAATGCTGCCTATGACCCCAAGAACACCATCCCCACCGTCAAACATGGAGGTGGAAACATTATGCTTTGGGGGTGTTTTTCTGCTAAGGGGACAGGACAACTTCACCGCATCAAAGGGACGATGGACAGGCCATGTACCGTCAAATCTTGGGTGAGAACCTCCTTCCCTCAGCCAGGGCATTGAAAATGGGTCGTGGATGGGTATTCCAGCATGACAATGACCCAAAACACACGGCCAAGGCAACAAAGGAGTGGATCAAGAAGAAGCACATTAAGGTCCTGGAGTGGCCTAGCCAGTCTCCAGACCTTAATCCCATAGAAAATCAGTGGAGGGAACTGAAGGTTTGAGTTGCCAAATGTCAGCCTCGAAACCTTAATGACTTGGAGAAGATCTGCAAAGAGGAATGAAACAAAACCCCTCCTGAGATGTGTGCAAACCTGGTGGCCAACTACAAGAAACGTCTGACCTCTGTGATTGCCAACAAGTGTTTTGCCACCAAGTACTAAGTCATGTTTTGCAGAGGGGTCAAATACTTATTTCCCTCATTAAAATGCAAATCAATTTATAACATTTTTGACATTTCTTTGTTGTTTTTCTGTCTCTCACTGTTCAAATAAACCTACCATAAAAATTATAGACTGATCATTTCTTTGTCAGTGGGCAAACGTACAAAATCAGCAGGGGATCAAATACTTTTTTCCCTCACTGTATATGTAACTCTAATCCACTGAGTATCTGTCTGTGTGTCCGTTAATCTCTCAGTGATATTTCTCATCCATCCACATTCAGTGTTTAGCCTAAACACCACAGCAGCCAGACACTGAGAAACAGGTGTCTGTTGCAGAGGAAAGGAAGTTGATTCCATGATCCATTTTTCCCAAGCCTACCATACCCATGCAGCTGTCCTCTTACGGATTTGAGAATTGTGTGTGTGTGTGTGTGTGTGTGTGTGTGTGCGTGCGTGCGTGCGTGCTCTCAAGGTCTGCATAAACAATTTCATAATGTTGGATCTCTCTTTGTCAGGTACATCTTTCTTTTAAAAGGTGTTAAACTCTTTGTATAAATCCACTAAAGATAAAGGACCATAGTTTCACAAAAGACATGACAATGTCATCTAGTAATGAAGTGTAACCATAGCTACTCCACAGGAACCTTAGGGAGCTGTAAAACAGAGAAAAATCCTGACCTGTTTGGGAACAAATTGTTCAAAGCAAAGTCAAAGAGCAGGTTTGGGTGCTGATTAGAGTGTTTTGCCTGGCAATGTTTTGAACTGAGCAGTGACAGCCCAAGCTGAACTGAGGAGTAGCTAGCTAGACGATGACTCTGACTCGCCTCAATTCTGTAGGAACACATTTCCTTCCCCGCCAATCACTGGGAAAAAAGATTGGGGAAAAAAAAACATGAATAAAACTGAAGGTACTTCTCTTAGATACAGTATGTCTTGATGCTCTTCAGATCTTTACGACTCAATCATAGGGAATGCAGAGTTACTCTGAGAAAACTCTGAGATCATGACTCCCTAATCCGCTACACAAGGACTGACTTTTAGACACCATTTTTGTGGTTTTATTTATTGATAGACAGGTAGACGTATCACTCAGTTTGCAATGTTTGCTTTTTCATCGGAAGAAAATAAGTACAAAGTGACCGTAACAAATGTTTTTCTGTCTCTCGTTTCTTGATCATTCCATTTGCCCCAAAGCATTATGGTACAATTCAATGGCAATAAAACAACTGGAGGCGAAGGAAAATTAGCCACACATTTTCTATTATTCATTTGGGCACCATTATTACAGGCTCATAACATACAACACCAATCTCATTTTATAATAGTTTCAGAGTGAATTATAATATAACTCAGCAATAATATCCAATTATATTAACACTCATTTAATTGGTGCAGAGTGGATGTGTATGATTAATGTACTCATCCAGCATGATATCACTATAAGTCGCTCTGGATAAGAGCGTCTGCTAAATGACTAAAATGTAAATGTAAATATCATTGACATTTGCTCTTTGCACACAGTGGGAAATTACACTAAAATAAAGAATTAATCCTGTCTTTATAGTTCTTTATAGTTAAATAACATAATAATAATCATAATAATAATAATATCTATAGTTCAAAAAAGAGTATTGACAGTAAGAACAGTGGAAATTCATGTATTGGTTTATAACTTTATTACTACTGCAGTGTCCTTATCTCATTATGTTGACATAATATCTGTGACTCAATTAACAGGAATCCTTCTACTGTGTGTGAGACTTAAACATTGTGACAATGACAATTGTGACATTGTGACTATCTGTTTTATCAGAGCTGAATTCCCATGCATACAGTTGCCTGAGAGCAATAAGGCTTCATGCATCCCCCTCTGCAGAGATAAGAGGGTAGGGTGAAGTTGCCCCTAGACACTGATCGAAGGCCAGCTTTATATTTTACCCCTTAATGGTTAAAGCTAAGATTGGGGGTGGGTAAACTGATCCTAGAAATGTCTTCCTTCTAACCAGAGCCAGAGATACAGACTTGAGTCTGGGTATAGGTTTTCTGTAGGCACAGCTCCTGGATCACCTTACCAGGAAGGCAGACATATTGACTGATATGTTTTCTGTAGGCACAGCTCCTGGATCATCTTACCAGGCAGGCAGGCATATTGGCTGATAGGTTTTTTGTAGGCACAGCTCCTGGATCATCTTACCAGGCAGACAGACATATTGACTAATAGGTTTTTTGTAGGCACAGCTCCTGGTTCATCTTACCAGGCA
>NC_140016.1:16131728-16175632 GCF_964263955.1 Coregonus lavaretus
CAACTCCTCTCCTCCTCTCCCCTCACTCCTCTCATCTCCTTTCCTCTCCTTTCGCTCCTCTCCTCTACCCTCAACTCTTCTCCTCTCTTATCCCTTCCTCATCTCCCCTCACTCCTCTCCTCCTCTCCCCTCATCTCCTCTCATCTCCTCTCCCCTCCCTTCATCTCCTCTCCTCATCCTCTCCTCTCCTCTCCGCTCATCTCCTCTCCCCTCATCTCCTCTCTTCTCCCCTCATCTCCTCTACTCTCCTCTCACCTCCTCTCCTCTCCCCTCATATCCTCTCCTCTACTCACCTCTCCTCTCCTCTAAACTCCTCTCCTCTCATCTCCTCTCATCTCCCCTCCTCTCCTCTCCCCTCCCATCATCTCCTCTACTCTCATCTCCTCTCCCCTCATCTCCTCTACTCTCATCTCCTCTACTCTCCCAGCCACTCATCTCCTCTCCTGTCCCCTCCTTTCCTATAATCTTCTCTCCTCTCTTATTCCCTCATCGTCCCTCATCTCCTCTCCTCTCCACTCATCTCCTGTACTTTCCTTTCCTCTCTCCTCCTCTCCTCTCCCCTCATCTCCTCTCCCCTCATATCCTCTCCTCTCCCCTCATATCCCCTCATCTCCTCTCCTCTACCCTCAACTCTTCTCCTCTCTTATCCCCTCCTCTTCCCTCCTCTCCCCTCAACTCCTCTCCTCCTCTCCCCTCATCTCCTCTCATCTCCTCTCCTCTCCCCTCATCTCCTCTCCTGTAATCTCCTCTCCTCTCCTCTCCTCTCCTCTCCTCTCCTCTCCTCTCCTCTCCTCTCCTCTCCTCTCCTCTACTCTACTCTCCTCTCTTCTCCCCTCATCTCCTCTACTCTACTCTCACCTCCCCTCCTCTCCTCTCCTCTCCTCTCCTCTCCTCTCCTCTCCTCTCCTCTCCTCTCTCCTCTCCTCTCCTCTCCTCTCCTCTCCTCTCCTCTCCTCTCCTCTCCTCTCCTCTCCTCTCCTCTCCTCTCCTCTCCTCTCCTCTCTGCTCATCTCCTCTCTTCTCCCCTCATCTCCTCTACTCTCCTCTCACCTCCTCTCCTCTCCCCTCATATCCTCTCCTCTACTCACCTCTCCTCTCCTCTAAACTCCTCTCCTCTCCTCTCATCTCCTCTAATCTCCCCTCCTCTCCTCTCCCCTCCCATCATCTCCTCTACTCTCATCTCCTCTCCCCTCATCTCCTCTACTCTCATCTCCTCTACTCTCCCAGCCAATCATCTCCTCTCCTGTCCCCTCCTTTCCTATAATCTTCTCTCCTCTCTTATTCCCTCATCGTCCCTCATCTCCTCTCCTCTCCACTCATCTCCTGTACTTTCCTTTCCTCTCTCCTCCTCTCCTCTCCCCTCATCTCCTCTCCCCTCATATCCTCTCCTCTCCCCTCATATCCCCTCATCTCCTCTCCTCTACCCTCAACTCTTCTCCTCTCGTATCCCCTCCTCTTTCCTCCTCTCCCTCAACTCCTCTCCTCCTCTCCCCTCATCTCCTCTCATCTCCTCTCCTCTCCCCTCATCTCCTCTCCTGTAATCTCCTCTCCTCTACTCTACTCTCCTCTCCGCTCATCTCCTCTCTTCTCCTCTACTCTCCTCTCACCTCCTCTCCTCTCCCCTAATATCATCTCCCCTCATCTCCTCTCCTCTCCTCTCCTCTCCTTTCCTCTCCCCTCATCTCCTCTCCATAATCTTCTATCCTCTCTTATTCCCTCATTGTCCCTCATCTCCTCTCCCCTCATCTCCTCTACTCTCCTCTCATAACCCATCCTCTCCTCTCCTCTACCCTCAACTCTTATCCTCTCTTATCCTCTCCTCTCCTCACCCCTCCTCTCCTCTCCTCCTCATCTCCTCTCCTCTCCTCTCCCCTCACCTCACCTCACCTCACCTCACCTCACCTCCTCTCCTCTCCTATAATCTTCTCTCCTCTCTTATTCCCTCATCGTCCCTCATCTCCTCTCCTCTCCCCTCATCTCCTCTACTCTCCTCTCCTCTCCCCTCCTCTCCTCTCCTCTCCCCTCATCTCCTCTCCCCTCATATCCTCTCCTCTCCCCTCATATCCCTCATCTCCTCTCCTCTACCCTCAACTCTTCTCCTCTCTTATCCCCTCCTCTCCCCTCCTCTCCCCTCATCTCCCCTCAACTCCTCTCCTCCTCTCCCCTCATCTCATCTCCTCTCCCCTCCTTCCCTCTCCTCTCATCTCCTCTCCCCTCCTCTCCTCTCCTCTCCTCTCCTCTCCTCTCCTCTCCTCTCCTCTCCTCTCCTCTCCTCTCCTCTCCTCTCACCCTCCTCTCCCATCATCTCCTCTACTCTCATCTCCTCTCCCCTCATCTCCTCTACTCTCATCTCCTCTCCCCTCCTCTCCTCTCCCAGCCACTCATCTCCTCTCCTCTCCTCTCCTGTCCCCTCCTTTCCTATAATCTTCTCTCCTCTCTTATTCCCTCATCGTCCCTCATCTCCTCTCCTCTCCCCTCATCTCCTCTACTCTCTTCTCCTCATCTCCTCTCCCCTCAAATCATCTCCTCTCCCTCATATCCCCTCATCTCCTCTCCTCTCCTCTAACCTAAACTCTTCTCCTCTCTTATCCCCTCCTCTCCCCTCATCTCCCCTCAACTCCTCTCCTCCTCATCTCCTCTCCTCTACTCTCCTCTCTGCTCATCTCATCTCTTCTCCCCTCATCTCCTCTCCCCTCTCCTCTCCTCTCCCCTCATCTCCTCTCCTATAATCTTATATCCTCTCTATTCCCTCATCGTCCCTCATCTCCTCTCCCCTCATCTCCTCTACTCTCCTCTCCTCACCCTCAACTCCTCATCTCCTCTCCTCTCCCCTCATATCCCCTCATCTCCTCTCCTCTACCCTCAACTCTTCTCCTCTCTTATCCCCTCCTCTCCCCTCATCTCCCCTCTTTTCCTCCCCTCCTCTCCCATAATCTCCTCTCCTCTCCTCTCCGCTCATCTCCTCTCTTCTCCCCTCATCTCCTCTACTCTCCTCTCACCTCCTCTCCTCTCCCCTCATATCATCTCCCCTCCTCTCCCCTCCCTCCTCTCCTCTCCTCTCCTCTCCTCTCCTCTCCTCTCCTCTCCTCTCCTCTCCTCTCCTCTCCTCTCCTCTCCTCTCCTCTCCTCTCCTCTCCTCTCCTCTCCCTCACCTCACCTCACCTCACCACCTCTCCTCTACCCTCAACTCTTCTCCTCTCTTATCCCCTCCTCTCCCCTCCTCTCCCCTCAACTCCTCTCCTCCTCTCCACTCATCTCCTCTCATCTCCTCTCCCCTCCTTTCCTCTCCTCTCCCCTCATCTCCTCTCCTGTAATCTCCTCTCATCTCTTCTACTCTCCCCTTATTTCCCCTTATTTCCTCTACTCTCCTCTCCTCTCTTATCCCCTCATCTCCTCTCCTCTCCCCTCATCTCCTCTCCTCTCCCCTCATCTCCTCTACTCTCCTCTCTTCTCCCCTCATCTCCTCTCCCCTCCTCTCCTCTCCCCTCCTCTCCTCTCCTCTCCTATCCTCTCTTCTCCTCTCCTCTCCTCTCCTCTCCTCTCCTCTCCTCTCCTCTCCTCTCCTCTCCTCTCCTCTCCTCTCCTCTCCTCTCCTCTCCTCTCCTCTCCTCTCCTCTCCTCTCCTCTCCTCTCCTCTCCTCTCCTCTCCTCTCCTCTCCTCTCCTCTCTTCTCCTCTCCTCTCTTCTCTTCTCCTCTCCTCTCCTCTCCTCTCCTCTCCTCTCCTCTCCTCTCCTCTCCTCACCTCTCCTCACCTCTCCTCTCCCCTCACCTCACCTCCTCTCCTCTACCCTCAACTCTTCTCCTCTCTTATCCCCTCCTCTACCCTCCTCTCCCCTCAACTCCTCTACTCCTCTCCCCTCCTTTCCTCTCCTCTCCCCTCATCTCCTCTCCTGTAATCTCCTCTCCCCTCAGCTCCTCTACTCTCCTCTCCCCTCATCTCCTCTACTCTCATCTCTCCCCTCATCTCCTCTCCCCTCATCTCCCCTCATCTCCTCTCCCCTCATCTCCTCTCCTCTCCCCTCATCTCCTCTCCCCTCATCTATTCTACTCTCCCCTTATTTCCAATTATTCCAATTATAACCTCACCTCACCTCACCTCCTCTCCTCTACCCTCAACTCTTCTCCTCTCTTATCCCCTCCTCTCCCCTCCTCTCCCCTCAACTCCTCTCCTCCTTTCCACTCATCTCCTCTCATCTCCTCTCCCCTCCTTTCCTCTCCTCTCCCCTCATCTCCTCTCCTGTAATCTCCTCTCATCTCTTCTACTCTCCCCTTATTTCCCCTTATTTCCTCTACTCTCCTCTCCTCTCTTTTCCCCTCATCTCCTCTCCTCTCCCCTCATCTCCTCTCCTCTCCCCTCATCTCCTCTACTCTCCTCTCTTCTCCCCTCATCTCCTCTCCCCTCCTCTCCTCTCCCCTCCTCTCCTCTCCTCTCCTCTCCTCTCCTCTCCTCTCCTCTCCTCTCCTCTCCTCTCCTCTCCTCTCCTCTCCTCTCCTCTCCTCTCTTCTCCTCTCCTCTCCTCTCCTCTCCTCTCCTCTCCTCTCCTCTCCTCTCCTCTCCTCTCCTCTCCTCTCCTCTCCTCTCCTCTCCTCTCTTCTCCTCTCCTCTCTTCTCCTCTCCTCTCCTCTCCTCTCCTCTCCTCACCTCTCCTCTCCCCTCACCTCACCTCCTCTCCTCTACCCTCAACTCTTCTCCTCTCTTATCCCCTCCTCTACCCTCCTCTCCCCTCAACTCCTCTCCTACTCTCCCCTCCTTTCCTCTCCTCTCCCCTCATCTCCTCTCCTGTAATCTCCTCTCCCCTCAGCTCCTCTACTCTCCTCTCCCCTCATCTCCTCTACTCTCATCTCTCCCCTCATCTCCTCTCCCCTCATCTCCCCTCATCTCCTCTCCCCTCATCTCCTCTCCTCTCCCCTCATCTCCTCTCCCCTCATCTATTCTACTCTCCCCTTATTTCCAATTATTTCCACTCCCCTCATCTCCTCTCCTCTCCCCTCAGCTCCTCTACTCTCCTCTCCCCTCATCTCCTCTCCCCTCATCTCCTCTACTCTCATCTCCTCTCCCCTCATCTCCTCTCCCCTCATCTCCTCTCCTCTCCCAGCCACTCATCTCCTCTCCTCTCTTATCCCTCCTCTTCCCTCATCTCCTCTCCTCTCCCCTCATCTCCTCTCCCCTCATCTCCTCTCCCCTCATCTCCTCTCCTCTCCCCTCATCTCCTCTCCCCTCATCTCTTCTCATATCCCTCATCTACCCTCATCTCCTCTCCTCTCTTATTCCCTCCTCTTCCATCATCTCCCCTCATATCCTCTCCTCCTCTCCCCTCATCTCCTCTCCCCTCCTTTCCTCTCCTCTCCCCTCTTCTCCTCTCCTGTAATCTCCTCTCATCTCTCTACTCTCCCCTTATTTCCCCTTATTTCTTCTACTCTCCTTTCCGCTCATCTAATCTCCCCTCATCTCCTCTCCTCTCCCCTCATCTCCTCTCCAACCCCTCATCTCCTCTACTCTCTTCTCCTCTCCCCTAATCTCCTCTCCTCTCCTCTCCTCTCCACTCCTCTCCTCTCCTCGCCTCTCCTCTCCTCTCCTCTCCTCTCCTCTCCTCTCCTCTCCTCTCCTCTCCTCTCCTCTCCTCTCCTCTCCTCTCCTCTCCTCTCCTCTCCTCTCCTCTCTTCTCCTCTCCTCTCTTCTCCTCTCCTCTCCTCTCCTCTCCTCTCCCCTCACCTCCTCTCCTCTACCCTCAACTCTTCTCCTCTCTTATCCCCTCCTCTCCCCTCCTCTCCCCTCAACTCCTCTCCTCCTCTCCCCTCCTTTCCTCTCCTCTCCCCTCATCTCCTCTCCTGTAATCTCCTCTCATCTCTTCTACTCTCCCCTTATTTTCCCTTATTGCCTCTCCCCTCATCTCTTCTCCTCTCCCCTCAGCTCCTCTACTCTCCTCTCCCCTCAGCACCTCTACTCTCCTCTCCCCTCAGCTCCTCTACTCTCCTCTCCCCTCATCTCCTCTACTCTCATCTCTCCCCTCATCTCCTCTCCCCTCATCTCCCCTCATCTCCTCTCCTCTCCTCTCCACTCCTCTCCTCTCCTCTCCTCTCCTCTCCTCTCCTCTCCTCTCCTCTCCTCTCCTCTCCTCTCCTCTCCTCTCCTCTCCTCTCCTCTCCTCTCCTCTCCTCTCCTCTCCTCTCCTCTCCTCTCCTCTCCTCTCCTCTCCTCTCCTCTCATCTCCTCTCATCTCATCTCATCTCCTCTACCCTGATCTCCTCTCCTCTCCTGTCCTCCACTCTCCTCTCCCCTCATCTCCCCTCCTCTCCTCTCTTCTCCTCTCCTCTCCCCTCCTCTACTCTCCCCTCATCTCCTCTACTCTCCCCTCATCTCCTCTACTCTCCTCTCCGCTCATCTCCTCTCCCCTCATCTCCTCTCCCCTCATCTCCTCTACTCTCCTCTCAACCCCTCTCCTCTCCCCTCATATCATCTCCTCTCTCCTCATATCATCTCCTCTCCTCTCCCCTCCCCTCCCCTCCTCTCCTCTCCTATAATCTCCTCTCCTCTCCTATAATCTCCTCTCCTCCCTTATTCCCTCATCGTCCCTCATCTCCTCTCCTCTCCCTCATCTCCCTTAATCTCCTCTCTTGTAATCTCTCCTCTCGTATCCCCTCATCTCCCCTCTTCTGTCCTCTCCCCTCCTCTCCTCTGCCGTAATCTCATCTCCTCTCATCTCCCCTCATCTACCCTCATCTCCTCATCTTCCCTCATCTTCTCTCCCCTCTTTTCCTCTCCTCTCCTCTCCTCTCCTCTCCTCTCCTCTCCTCTCCTCTCCTCTCCTCTCCTCTCTCTCTCCTCTCCTCTCCTCTCCTCTCCTCTCCTCTACTCTCATCTCAATTCCTCTGTCTTGACCCCACTGTCTCCTCACTGGACTAAACTACATAGACAGACCGATGGATGATAGTGTGATTAATTAGACAACTGATAACAATGTTCACACTTCGCACTGAGTTTTCATTTCTTTTTTTCAGGCTCTAATTTTCCCCTTTTAGATAATGGGGCTTCCTTTGTGAAGTGACCCAAGGGATAACAACCTTAACTAGCTCCTCTTTCAGGGCTTGAGTCGTTCCTGAATACATCAAGTTTACTTCAGCAATGAAAAAGAAGAAACTGTTGTAATTACACAATTTGAATCGTACAATGGACTTTGATCAACCAAAACGTTTTAGCTAAAGATGACACTTTGTGAACCAACTTGTCAGATTTGTCTGCTCATCATTTTTCTTTAGCTAATCAAACCCTTAATGAACACGGAAATGTCATTTGAACAGGACATTGACGTTCGACCGTAAAGCCAAGGTTTTATCTCCTTCCAGTCAAAGTCAATCTAAGCACCCTGCTCTGGCCACAGGTTCTGGTTGCCTTGGAAACGAGTGTGTGAGTCTATTCCGAGAGCCATCCAACACTCAGTGGAATTGCTCGCTAGAAGCCAAACTAGTAAAGGTATGCGAACCACAAGGACACACAAGTCACCGACAGTGTGCCTGATCCGAAGATATACCACACACTGAGTACATGTTACACACACAATTGAAAGAATCTGGCACCTTTCAAAAATTGTTGTACACTGAGGATATTTTTGCAGAATTCTGCATGCAGGGTCTCCATTTGGTGTTTATCCCATTTTGTGAATTCTTGGTTGGTGAGCGGACCCCAGACCTCACAACCTTAAAGGGCAATGGGTTCTATAACGGATTCAAATATTTTTAGCCAGATCCTAATTGGTATGTTGAATTTAAGGTTCCTTTTGATGGCATAGAAGGCCCTTCTTTCCTTGTCTCTCAGATCGTTCACAGCTTTGTGGAAGTTGCCTGTGGCGCTGATGTTTAGGCAGAGGTATGTATCGTTTGTTGTGTGCTCTAGGGCAACGGTGTCTACATGGAATTTGTATTTGTGGTCCTGGTAACTGGACCTTTTTTGGAACATCGTTATTTTTGTCTTACTGAGATTTACTATCAGGGCCCAGGTCTGGCAGAATCTGTGCTGAATATCTAGGTGCTGCTGTAGGCCCTCCTTGGTTGGTGACAGAAGCACCAGATCATAAGCAAACATTAGACATTTTACTTCAGATTCTAGTAGGGTGAGGCCGGGTGCTGCAGACTGTTCTAGTGCCCTTGCCAATTCGTTGATATATATGTTGAAGAAGGTGGGACTTAAACTGTGTCCCTGTCTCACCCCACGGCCCTGTGGAAAGAAATGTGTGTGTTTTTTGCCAATATTTACCGCACAATTGTTGTTTGTGTACATGGATTGTATAATGTCGTATGTTTTTCCCCCAACACGACATTCCATCAATTTGTATAGCAGACCCTCATGCCAAATTGAGTCAAAAGCTTTTTTGAAATCAACAAAGCATGAGAAGACTTTGCCTTTGTTTTGGGTTGTTTGTTTGTCCATTAGGGTGTGCAAGGTGAATACGTGGTCTGTTGTATGGTAATTTGGTAAAACGCCAATTTGACTTTTGCTCAGTACATTGTTTTCACTGAGGAAATGAACTAGTCTGCTGTTAATGATAATGCAGAGGATTTTCCCAAGGTTGCTGTTGACTCATATCCCACGGTGGTTATTGGGGTCAAATTTGTCTCCACTTTTGTGGATTAGGGTGATGAGTCCTTGGTTCCAAATATTGGGGAAGATGCCAGAGATAAGGATGATGTTAAAGAGTTTAAGTATAGCCAATTGGAATTTGTGGTCTGTATATTTTATCATTTTATTGAGGATACTATCAACACCACAGTCCTTTTTGGGTTGGAGGGTTTGTAATTTGTCCTGTAGTTCATTCAATGTAATTGGAGAATCTAGTGGGTTCTTGTAGACTTTAATAGTTGATTCTAATATTTGCATTTGATCATGTATATTTTTTTGCTGTTTGTTCTTTGTTATAGGGCCAAAAAGATTGGAGAAGTGGTTTACCCATACATCTCCGTTTTGGACAGATACAGTGAGGGGAAAAAGTATTTGATCCCCTGCTGATTTTGTACATTTGCCCACTGACAAAGACATTATCAGTCTATACTTGTAATGGTAGGCTAATTTGAACAGTGAGAGAAAAAATGTTATAAATATATTTGCATTTTAATGAGAGAAATACGTTTTTGACCCCTCTGCAAAACATGACTTAGTACTTGGTGGCAAAACCCTTGTTGGCAATCACAGAGGTCAGACGTTTCTTGTAGTTGGCCACCAGGTTTGCACACAACTCAGGAGGGATTTTGTTCCACTCCTCTTTGCAGATCTTCTCCAAGTCATTAAGGTTTCGAGGCTGACGTTTGGAAACTCGAACCTTCAGCTCCCTCCAAAGATTTTCTATGGGATTAAGGTCTGGAGACTGGCTAGGCCACTCCAGGACCTTAATGTGCTTCTTCTTGAGCCACTCCTTTGTTGCTTTGGCCGTGTGTTTTGGGTCATTGTCATGCTGGAATACCCATCCACGACCCATTTTCAATGCCCTGGCTGAGGGAAGGAGGTTCTCACCCAAGATTTGACGGCACATGGCCCGTCCATCGTCCCTTTGATGCGGTGAAGTTGTCCTGTCCCCTTAGCAGAAAAACACCCCCAAAGCATAATGTTTCCACCTCCATGTTTGACGGTGGGGATGGTGTTCTTGGGGTCATAGGCAGCATTCCTCCTCCTCCAAACACGGCGAGTTGAGTTGATGACAAAGAGCTCGATTTTGGTCTCATCTGACCACAACTCTTTCACCCAGTTCTCCTCTGAATCATTCAGATGTTCATTAGCAAACTTCAGACGGGCCTGTATATGTGCTTTCCTGAGCAGGGGGACCTTGCGGACGCTGCAGGATTTCAGTCCTTCACGGCGTAGTGTGTACCAATTGTTTTCTTGGTGACTATGGTCCCAGCTGCCTTGAGATCATTGACAAGATCCTCCCGTGTAGTTCTGGGCTTTTTCCACACCGTTCTCATGATCATTGCAACTCCACAAGGTGAGATCTTGCATGGAGCCCCAGGCCGAGGGAGATTGACAGTTATTTTGTGTTTCTTCCTTTTGCGAATAATCGCACCAACTGTTGTCACCTTCTCACCAAGCTGCTTAGCGATGGTCTTGTAGCCCATTCAAGCCTTGCGTAGGTCTACAATCTTGTCCCTGACATCCTTTGGTCTTGTCCATGGTGGAGAGTTTGAAATCTGATTGATTGATTGATTGCTTCTGTGGACAGGTGTCTTTTATACAGGTAACAAGCTGAGATTAGGAGCACTCCCTTTAAGAGTATGCTCCTAATCTCAGCTCGTTACCTGTATAAAAGACACCTGGGAGCCAGAAATCTTTCTGATTGAGAGGGGGTCAAATACTTATTTCCCTCATTAAAATGCAAATCAATTTATAACATTTTTGACATGCGTTTTTCTGGATTTTTTTCTTGTTATTCTGTCTCTCACTATTCAAATAAACCTATAGACTGATCATTTCTTTGTCAGTGGGCAAACGTAAAAAATCAGCAGGGGATCAAATACTTTTTTTCCTCACTGTAGCTCTTCGTGTTGTTGTTTGTTTAGTGTTTTCCAATTTTCCCAGAAGTGGTTAGAGTCTATGGATTCCTCAATTACATTGAGCTGATTTCTGACATTCTGTTCCTTCTTTTTCCGTAGTGTATTTCTGTTTTGCTTGAGTGATTCACCATAGTGAAGGCGTTGGCTCAGGTTTTCTAGGTCTCTATATTTTCGGTTGGATAGGTTTCTCAATTTCTTTCATAGGTTTTTGCATTCTTCATCAAACCATTTGTCATTGTTGTTACTTTTCTTCGGTTTTCTGTTAGAGATTTTTAGATTTGATAGGGAAGCTGAGAGGTCAAATATACTGTTTAGGTTTTCTACTGCCAAGTTTACACCTCCACTATTACAGTGGAACATTTTGTCCAGTAAGTTGTCTAAAAGGGATTGAATTTGTTGTTGCCTAATTGTTTTTGGTAGGTTTTGACACTACTTTCCTTCCATCTATGGCATTTCTTAATATTGTTCAGTTCCTTTGGCTTTGATGCCTCATGATTGAGTATTGCTCTGTTCAAGTAGACTGTGATTTTGCTGTGGTCTGATAGGGGTGTCAGTGGGCTGACTGTGAACGCTCTGAGAAACTCTGGGTTGAGGTCAGTGATAAAGTAGTCTACAGTACTACTGCCAAGAGATGAGCTATAGGTGTACTTACCATAGGAGTCCCCTCAAAGCCTACCATTGACTATTTACATACCCAGCGTGCAAGAGAGCTGCAGGAGTTGTGACCTGTTTTTGATGGTTATGTTGTCGTAGTTGTGCCTAGGGGTCAAATGGGGGAGGGAATGCTGTCACCTCCAGGTAGGTGTTTGTCCCCCTGTGTGCTGAGGAAGTCAGGTCTTGACCAGTTCTGGCATTTAGGTCACCACAGACTAGTACATGTCCCTGGGTCTGGAAATTATTGATTTCCCCCTCCAGGATGGAGAAGCTGTCTTCATTAAAGTATGGGGATTCTAGTGGGGGGATATAGGTAGCACACAGGAGGACATTTTCTCTGTTGAGATAATTTCCTTTTGAATTTCTAGCCAAATTTAAAATGTTCCTGTTTTGATGAATTGAATGAAGTGAGTTAGGTCTGCTCTATACCAAATTAGCATACCCCCTGAGTCCCTTCCCTGTTTCACACCTGGTAGTTTGGTGGATGGGACTACCAGCTCTCTGTAACCTAGAGGGCAACCAGTGGGTCCGTCTCCTCTATACCATGTTTCTTGTAGGATGACAATGTCTGTATTTCCGATTTCTTTGGTGAAGTCCAGGTTCCTGCTCTTTAGGCCAAAGGCAGATGACCTCTGGCCTTGGATATTCCAGGATGAGATAGGACATATTCCAGGATGAGATAGGACATCTACTCTCTATGCTCTGCTCTTCTTTGGCCATTGGAACTGTTCTGTCACTGTACATACTGTTTAGGGAGAATGATGAACCCTGTCACCCTCATCAACCCCCTGGACCCCCAGGACCACCAGGACCACAGCTTACAAAGGACGAAACAACACAAACACCATTGGGTAACTAATAAAATATAGGTTTTACAGTCCTCTCTCTCCATTTTCCTCCCTCTCTATATCCCCCATTGTCAGTGCCTCAATTACACACATCTGAAGTACGCTCTACACTCCCCTACCCGGCTAGCACTCAGCTCAGCCCATTATGCATGAGGCCTGGGCCCTGTGTTCCATGGCTTTATTCATGTTGTTAGGGGAAGAACATCGGGAGTCATTAAGACTGTGTCATTTTAACAAGCCTGTTTCAATAGCCTCTGTACCTGTGCCTTGATCTCAACCTAGCATACTGTATGTGACACAGGCGGTTTGCCTGTTTGTCTAGAGATGTGTTGGTTTTTACTCTTACTGCAATTAGAGCATCAGGCAGCTGTACTAGACACAGATGGACATGTAATGTTTTGTTAATCTGTGCGTATCCTTCTGGTGCAGGAGAGTACGACCCTGCCTTACACAGGAAGCGGCACAGGTCCTAATCCAGGCACTTGTCATCTCCCGTCTGGATTACTGCAACTCGCTGTTGGCTGGGCTCCCTGCCTGTGCCATTAAACCCCTACAACTCATCCAGAATGCCGCAGCCCGTCTGGTGTTTAACCTTCCCAAGTTCTCTCACGTCACCCCCCTCCTCCCGCACACTCCACTGGCTTCCAGTTGAAGCTCGCATCCGTTACAAGACCATGGTGCTTGCCTATGGAGCAGTGAGGGGAACGGCACCTCCGTAACTTCAGGCTCTGATCAGTCCCTACACCCAAACGAGGGCATTGCGTTCATCCACCTCTGGCCTGCTGGCTCCCCTTCCTCTGCGGAAGCATAGTTCCCGCTCAGCCCATTCAAAACTGTTTGCTGCTCTGGCACCCCAATGGTGGAACAAGCTCCCTCACGACGCCAGGACAGCGGAGTCACTCACCACCTTCCGGAGACATTCGAAACCCCACCTCTTTAAGGAATACCTGGGATAGGATGAAGTAATCCTTCTAGCCCCCCCCCCCCCCCCCCCCCCCCCCCCCAAAAAAAAAAAAGTTGTAAAGTGGTTAACCCACTGGCTATAGGGTGAATGCACCAATTTGTAAGTCGCTCTGGATAAGAGCGTCTGCTAAATGACTTAAATGTTAAATGTTAAATGATAGTACAATGTTAAAACAGGTAGACCAAAGAGAGGAGGGCTTTGAAACGTTCCTGAATTTGACATGACTTTACTGGACTTACAGTTAGTGAGTACATACATTTTTCATACTGGCCCCCCGTGGGAAACGAACCCGCAACCCTGGCATTGCAAGCGCCATGCTCTACCAACTGAGCTACAGGGGACTACAATAACACCTGTTGTAGCACACCTGTGCATAGCGTATATTAACAGCCATGAAGACAGCCAGCACCCTGTCAACTGTAGCTGTTACATCACTGAAGCTGGAGAATAAAGACATAAATGGAAGGAATGAGACAATGGAAGACAGAGAGAGAAATTGAGGTTGAGAAAGATAAAGAGAGAATGCGGGAGGGAAAGTGAAAGAGAGAGCGCAGTGATATGGGTTAGTTAGGTAAGCGGTACAACCAGGAGTAGGGCAGATTTGATCAGGGTACATAAACTGAGTGTACAAAACATTAGGAACTTTCCATGACATAGCTCTTTCCATGACATAGACTGACCAGGTGAATCCAGGTGAAAGCCCAAATCCCTTATTGATGTCACTTGTTAAATTCACTTCAATCAGTGTAGATGAGGGGGTGGAGACAGGTTAAATAAGGATTTTTAAGCCTTGATACAATTGAGACATAGATTGTGTACAGTGAGGGACAAAAAGTATTTGATCCCCTGCTGATTTTGTACATCTGCCCACTGACAAAGACATGATCAGTCTGTAATTTTAATGGTAGGTTTATTTGAACAGTGAGAGACAGAATAACAAGGGACAAGATTGTAGACCTACACAAGGCTGGAATGGGTTACAAGACCATCGCCAAGCAGCTTGGTGAGAAGGTGATAACAGTTGGTGCGATTATTCGCTAATGGAAGAAACACAAAATAACTGTCAATCTCCCTCGGCCTGGGGCTCCATGCAAGATCTCACCTCGTGGAGTTGCAATGATCATGAGAACGGTGAGGAATCAGCCCAGAACTACACAGGAGGATCTTGTGAATGATCTCAAGCCAGCTGGGACCATAGTCACCAAGAAAACAATTGGTAACACACTACGCCGTGAAGGACTGTAATCCTGCAGCGCCCACAAGGTCCCCCTGCTCAAGAAAGCACATATACAGGGCCGTCTGAATTTTGCCAATGAACATCTGAATGATTCAGAGGAGAACTGGGTGAAAATGTTGTGGTCAGATGAGAACCAAATCGAGGTCTTTGGCATCAACTCAACTCGCCGTGTTTGGAGGAGGAGGAATGCTGCCTATGACCCCAAGAACACCATCCCCACCGTCAAACATGGAGGTGGAAACATTATGCTTTGGGGGTGTTTTTCTGCTAAGGGGACAGGACAACTTCACCGCATCAAAGGGACGATGGACGGGCCATGTACTGTCAAATCTTGGGTGAGAACCTCCTTCCCTCAGCCAGGGCATTGAAAATGGGTCATGGATTGGTATTCCAGCATGACAATGACCCAAAACACACGGCCAAGGCAACAAAGGAGTGGATCAAGAAGAAGCACATTAAGGTCCTGGAGTGGCCTAGCCAGTCTCCAGACCTTAATCCCATAGAAAATCAGTAGAGGGAGCTGAAGGTTTGAGTTGCCAAATGTCAGCCTCGAAACCTTAATGACTTGGAGAAGATCTGCAAAGAGGAGTGAAACAAAATCCCTCCTGGGATGTGTGCAAACCTGGTGGCCAACTACAAGAAATGTCTGACCTCTGTGATTGCCAACAAGGGTTTTGCCACCAAGTACTAAGTCATGTTTTGCAGAGGGGTCAAATACTTATTTCCCTCATTAAAATGCAAATCAATTTATAACATTTTTGACATGCGTTTTTCTGGATTTCTTTGTTGTTATTCTGTCTCTCACTGTTCAAATAAACCTACCATAAAAATTATAGACTGATCATTTCTTTGTTAGTGGGCAAACGGACAAAATCAGCAGGGGATCAAATACTTTTTTCCTTCACTGTATGTGTGCCGTTCACAGGGTGAATGGGCAAGACAAAACATTTAAGCGCCAGTTTACATTTTACATTTTAGTCATTTAGCAGACACTCTTATCCAGAGCGACTTATAGTTAGTGAGTGCATACATTTTCATACTGCCCCCCCCGTGGTAATCGAACCCACAACCCTGCCGTTGCAAGAGCCATGCTCTACCAACTGAAATGCAATGTTGCTGTGTTTTTCACACTCAACAGTTTCCCATGTGTATTTAGAATGGTCCACCACCCAAAGGACATCCAGCCAACTTGACACAACCATGGGAGGGATTGGAGTCAACATGGGCCAGCATCAATAATAGAAAAGTATTCTTAATTTGATCACTCTTTTGTTGCTGAGAATTTTCCTTCATTGCATTTTTCATGTAGCCTAATTTTGGCCAGCCAATAGCCTAACCACCGATCAAGCAACAATATTGACTAAACGTTAAAATCATTTTGCTGCTGCGACAATACTGGTCAAATTAAGATCCTTCATCTGTATGTTTTGCTCTCACAATAACAACAGTCAGGTCTCGAGGCTGGTCTCTTTTTCGCTGCAGAAGACTGCTGTTACTGACACACACACATACACACAAACTCTCACACTCTCACACACACACACTCCTCCAAGCACCGTCATCTACAGGACTCACTGGATATGTTTGTGTTTCAGGGTATTACTGGTTGCTCTCCCTATTTCCTTCTCTCTCCTTCTCTCTGTTTCTGGTGAATGATGCAAGGTGACAGCATAGCAGCAGGGTGAAGGGGGCGAAAGAGAGAGCAGAGAGTATGGGTTGTTACTGGCAGGGCCCATCCAGGGTCCTATAGAGTCACCCCAGGGTGCATAATTCAATTACTTCACAACCCTGAGAGAAACAGAGAGATGGATGGAGAGAAACAGAGAGATGGAGAGAAACAGAGAGATGGAGAGAAACAGAGAGAGATGGAGAGAAAAAGAGAGAGATGGAGAGAAACAGAGAGAGAGAAGGAGAGAAACAGAAAGGTGGAGAGAAATAGAGAGATTTAGAGAAACAGAGAGATGAGAGAAACAGAGAGATGAGAGAAACAGAGAGATGAGAGAAACAGAGAGAGATTAGAGAAATGAGAGAGATGAAGATAAACAGAGAGAGAAGGAGAGAAACAGAGAGAGATGGAGAGAAACAGAAAGGTGGAGAGAAACAGAGAGAGATGGAGAGAAATGGAGAGAAACAGAGAGAGATGGAGAGAAAAAGAGAGAGGTGGAGAGAAACAGAGAGAGATGGAGAGAAACAGAGAGATGGAGAAAAACAGAGAGAGAGATGGACAGAAACTGAGAGATTGAGAGAAACAGAGCGAGATTGAGAGAAACAGAGAGAGAATGAGAGAAACAGAGAGAGATGGAGAAAAAAAGGTTGAGAGAAACAGAGAGATGGAGAGAAACAGAGAGAGATGGAGAGAAACAGAGAGAGATGGAGAGAAAAAGAAAGGTGGAGAAACAGAGAGATGAAGAGAAATAGAGAGCGATGGAGAGAAACAGAGAGAGATGGAGAGAAACAGAGAGAGATGGAGAGAAAAAGAGAGATAGGGAGAGAAACAGAGAGAGATGGAGAGAAACAGAGAGAGATGGAGATAAAGAGAGAGAGATGGAGAGAAACAGAGATATGGAGAGAAACAGAGAGAGATGGAGATAAAGAGAGAGAGATGGAGAGAAACAGAGATATGGAGAGAAAAAGAAAGGTGGAGAAACAGAGAGATGAAGAGAAATAGAGAGATGGAGAGAGAAACTGAGAGATGGAGAGAGAAACTGAGAGATGGAGAGAAACAGAGAGATGGAGAGAAACAGAGAGATGGAGAGAAACAGAGAGCGATGGAGAGAAACAGAGAGAGATGGAGAGAAATAGAGAGATGGAGAGAGAAACTAAGAGATGGAGAGAGAAACTGAGAGATGGAGAGAAACAGAGAGATGGAGAGAAACAGAGAGATGGAGAGAAACAGGGAGAGATAGAGAGAAACAGGGAGCGATTGAGAGAAACAGAGAGCGATGGAGAGAAAACGAGAGAGATGGAGAGAAAAAAAGGTGGAGAGAAACAGAGAGAGATGGAGAGAAATAGAGAGAGATGGAGAGAAACAGAGACAGATGGAGAGAAACAGAGAGAGATGGAAAGAAACAGAGAGATGGAGAGAAACAGAGAGAGATGGAGAGAAAGAGAGATGGAGAGAAACAGAGAGAGATGGAGAGAAACAGAGAGAGATGGAAACAGAGAGAGATGGAGAGAAACAGAGAGAGATGGAGAGAAACAGAGAGAGATGAAGAGAAACAGAGAGAGATGGAGAGAAAAAGAAAGGTGGAGAAACAGAGAGATGAAGAGAAATAGAGAGCGATGGAGAGAAACAGAGAGAGATGGAGAGAAACAGAGAGAGATGGAGAGAAACAGAGAGAGATGGAGAGAAACAGAGAGAGATGGAGAGAAAGAGAGAGAGATGGAGAGAAACAGAGATATGGAGAGAAAAAGAAAGGTGGAGAAACAGAGAGATGAAGAGAAATAGAGAGCGATGGAGAGAAACAGAGAGCGATGGAGAGAAACAGAGAGAGATGGAGAGAAATAGAGAGATGGAGAGAGAAACTAAGAGATGGAGAGAGAAACAGAGAGATGGAGAGAAACAGAGAGATGGAGAGAAACAGAGAGATGGAGAGGAACAGGGAGAGATGGAGAGAAACAGGGAGAGATGGAGAGAAACAGGGAGCGATTGAGAGAAACAGAGAGCGATGGAGAGAAACAGAGAGAGATGGAGAGAAATAGAGAGATGAGTGAAACAGAGAGATGAGTGAAACAGAGAGAGATGGAGAGAAATGGAGAGAAACAGAGAGCGATGGAGAGAAAGAGAGATGGAGAGAAACAGAGAGAGATGGAGAAAAATAAATGTGGAAACAGAGAGACTGAGAGAAACAGAGAGACGGAGAGAAACAAAGAGACGGAGAGAAACAGAGAGAGATGGAGATAAACAGAGAGAGATGGAGAGAAACAGAGAGAGATGGAGAGAAACAGAGAGAGATGGAGAGAAACAGAGAGAGATGGAGAGAAACAGAGAGAGATGAGAGAGAAGAAGAGAAACACAGAGAGAGATGGAGAGAGAGAGAGAAACACAGAGAGAGGTGGAGAGAGAAACAGAGAGAGATGGAGAGAGAAACAGAGAGAGATGGAGAGAGAAACAGAGAGAAATGGAGAGAGAAAGAGAGAAATGGAGAGAGAAACAGAGAGATGGAGAGAGAAACAGAGAGATGGAGAGAGAAACAGAGAGATGGAGAGAAACAGAGAGATGGAGAGAAACAGAGAGATGGATGGAGAGAAACAGAGAGATGGATGGAGAGAAACAGAGAGATGGATGGAGAGAAACAGAGAGAGAAGGAGAGAAACAGAGAGAGATGGAGAGAAACAGAGAGAGATGGAGAGAAACAGAGAGATATGGAGAGAAACAGAGAGAGAGAAACAGAGAGAGATGGAGAGAAACAGTGAAATGGAGAGAAACAGAGAGAAATGGAGAGAAACAGAGAGAAATGGAGAGAAACAGAGAGAAATGGAGAGAAACAGAGAGAGATGAAGAGAAAAAAAACGGTGGAGAGAAACAGATAGATGGAGAGAAACGGAGAGAAAGAGAGAAACGGAGAGAAAGAGAGAAACAGAGAGATGGAGAGGATAAGAGAGAGATGGAGAGAAAAGGAGAGAGATGGAGAGAAACGGAGAGAGATGGAGAGAAACAGAGAGAGATGGAGAGAAACAGAGAGAGATGGAGAGAAACAGAGAGAGATGGAGAGAAACAGAGAGAGATGGAGAGAAACAGAGAGAGATGGAGAGAAACAGAGAGAGATGGAGAGAAACAGAGAGATGGAGAGAAACAGAGAGAGATGGAGAGAAATTGAGAAATTGAGAGGAACAGATAGAGAGATGGAGAGAAAAAGAGAGAAAAAGAAAGGTGGAGAGAAACAGAGAGATGGAGAGAAATAGAGCGATTGAGAGAAACAGAGAGAGATGGAGAGAAACAGAGAGAGATGGAGAGAAACAGAGAGAGATGGTGAGAAAAGGAAAGGTGGAGAGAAACAGAGAGATGGAGAGAAATAGAGAGATTGAGAGAAACTGAGAGATGGAGAGAAACAGAGAGATAAAGAGAAACAGAGAGATGGAGAAAAACAGAGATATGGAGAGAAACAGAGAGATGGAGAGAACCACAGAGATGGAGATAAACAGAGAGAGATAGAGAGAAACAGAGAGAGATGGAGAGAAACAGAGAGAGATGGAGAGAAAAGGAAAGGTGGAGAGAAACAGAGAGAGATGGAGAGAAATAGTAAAATGGAGAGGAACAGATAGAGATGTAGAGAAAAAGAAAGGTGGAGAGAACCAGAGAGATGGAGAGAAATAGAGAGATTGAGAGAAACAGAGAGATGGAGAGAAACAGAGACAAACAGAGAGAGATGGAGAGAAAAATATAGGTGGAGAGAAACAGAGAGATGGAGAGAAACAGAGAGAGGTGGAGAGAAACAGAGAGAGGTGGAGAGAAACAGAGATAGATGGAGAGAAACAGAGAGAGATTGAGAGAAACAGAGCGAGATTGAGAGAAACAGAGAGAGAAGGAGAGAAACAGAGAGAGATGGAGAAAAAAAGGTTGAGAGAAACAGAGAGATGGAGAGAAACAGAGAGAGATGGAGAGAAACAGAGAGAGATGGAGAGAAAAAGAAAGGTGGAGAAACAGAGAGATGAAGAGAAATAGAGAGCGATGGAGAGAAACAGAGAGAGATGGAGAGAAACAGAGAGAGATGGAGAGAAAAAGAGAGATAGGGAGAGAAACAGAGAGAGATGGAGAGAAACAGAGAGAGATGGAGATAAAGAGAGAGAGATGGAGAGAAACAGAGATATGGAGAGAAACAGAGAGAGATGGAGATAAAGAGAGAGAGATGGAGAGAAACAGAGATATGGAGAGAAAAAGAAAGGTGGAGAAACAGAGAGATGAAGAGAAATAGAGAGATGGAGAGAGAAACTGAGAGATGGAGAGAGAAACTGAGAGATGGAGAGAAACAGAGAGATGGAGAGAAACAGAGAGATGGAGAGAAACAGAGAGCGATGGAGAGAAACAGAGAGAGATGGAGAGAAATAGAGAGATGGAGAGAGAAACTAAGAGATGGAGAGAGAAACTGAGAGATGGAGAGAAACAGAGAGATGGAGAGAAACAGAGAGATGGAGAGAAACAGGGAGAGATAGAGAGAAACAGGGAGCGATTGAGAGAAACAGAGAGCGATGGAGAGAAAACGAGAGAGATGGAGAGAAAAAAAGGTGGAGAGAAACAGAGAGAGATGGAGAGAAATAGAGAGAGATGGAGAGAAACAGAGACAGATGGAGAGAAACAGAGAGAGATGGAAAGAAACAGAGAGATGGAGAGAAACAGAGAGAGATGGAGAGAAAGAGAGATGGAGAGAAACAGAGAGAGATGGAGAGAAACAGAGAGAGATGGAGAGAAACAGAGAGAGATGGAGAGAAACAGAGAGAGATGAAGAGAAACAGAGAGAGATGGAGAGAAAAAGAAAGGTGGAGAAACAGAGAGATGAAGAGAAATAGAGAGCGATGGAGAGAAACAGAGAGAGATGGAGAGAAACAGAGAGAGATGGAGAGAAACAGAGAGAGATGGAGAGAAACAGAGAGAGATGGAGAGAAAGAGAGAGAGATGGAGAGAAACAGAGATATGGAGAGAAAAAGAAAGGTGGAGAAACAGAGAGATGAAGAGAAATAGAGAGCGATGGAGAGAAACAGAGAGCGATGGAGAGAAACAGAGAGAGATGGAGAGAAATAGAGAGATGGAGAGAGAAACTAAGAGATGGAGAGAGAAACAGAGAGATGGAGAGAAACAGAGAGATGGAGAGAAACAGAGAGATGGAGAGGAACAGGGAGAGATGGAGAGAAACAGGGAGAGATGGAGAGAAACAGGGAGCGATTGAGAGAAACAGAGAGCGATGGAGAGAAACAGAGAGAGATGGAGAGAAATAGAGAGATGAGTGAAACAGAGAGATGAGTGAAACAGAGAGAGATGGAGAGAAATGGAGAGAAACAGAGAGCGATGGAGAGAAAGAGAGATGGAGAGAAACAGAGAGAGATGGAGAAAAATAAATGTGGAAACAGAGAGACTGAGAGAAACAGAGAGACGGAGAGAAACAAAGAGACGGAGAGAAACAGAGAGAGATGGAGATAAACAGAGAGAGATGGAGAGAAACAGAGAGAGATGGAGAGAAACAGAGAGAGATGGAGAGAAACAGAGAGAGATGGAGAGAAACAGAGAGAGATGGAGAGAAACAGAGAGAGATGGAGAGAGAAGAAGAGAAACACAGAGAGAGATGGAGAGAGAGAGAGAAACACAGAGAGAGGTGGAGAGAGAAACAGAGAGAGATGGAGAGAGAAACAGAGAGAGATGGAGAGAGAAACAGAGAGAAATGGAGAGAGAAAGAGAGAAATGGAGAGAGAAACAGAGAGATGGAGAGAGAAACAGAGAGATGGAGAGAGAAACAGAGAGATGGAGAGAAACAGAGAGATGGATGGAGAGAAACAGAGAGATGGATGGAGAGAAACAGAGAGAGAAGGAGAGAAACAGAGAGAGATGGAGAGAAACAGAGAGAGATGGAGAGAAACAGAGAGATATGGAGAGAAACAGAGAGAGAGAAACAGAGAGAGATGGAGAGAAACAGTGAAATGGAGAGAAACAGAGAGAAATGGAGAGAAACAGAGAGAAATGGAGAGAAACAGAGAGAAATGGAGAGAAACAGAGAGAGATGAAGAGAAAAAGAACGGTGGAGAGAAACAGATAGATGGAGAGAAACGGAGAGAAAGAGAGAAACGGAGAGAAAGAGAGAAACAGAGAGATGGAGAGGATAAGAGAGAGATGGAGAGAAACGGAGAGAGATGGAGAGAAACGGAGAGAGATGGAGAGAAACAGAGAGAGATGGATAGAAACAGAGCGAGATGGAGAGAAACAGAGAGAGATGGAGAGAAACAGAGAGAGATGGAGAGAAACAGAGAGAGATGGAGAGAAACAGAGAGAGATGGAGAGAAACAGAGAGATGGAGAGAAACAGAGAGAGATGGAGAGAAATAGAGAAATGGAGAGGAACAGATAGAGAGATGGAGAGAAAAAGAGAGAAAAAGAAAGGTGGAGAGAAACAGAGAGATGGAGAGAAATAGAGCGATTGAGAGAAACAGAGAGAGATGGAGAGAAACAGAGAGAGATGGAGAGAAACAGAGAGAGATGGTGAGAAAAGGAAAGGTGGAGAGAAACAGAGAGATGGAGAGAAATAGAGAGATTGAGAGAAACTGAGAGATGGAGAGAAACAGAGAGATAAAGAGAAACAGAGAGATGGAGAAAAACAGAGATATGGAGAGAAACAGAGAGATGGAGAGAACCACGGAGATGGAGATAAACAGAGAGAGATAGAGAGAAACAGAGAGAGATGGAGAGAAAAGGAAAGGTGGAGAGAAACAGAGAGATGGAGAGAAATAGAGAGATTGAGAGAAACTGAGAGATGGAGAGAAACAGAGAGATAAAGAGAAACAGAGAGATGGAGAAAAACAGAGATATTGAGAGAAACAGAGAGATGAGAGAACCACGGAGATGGAGATAAACAGAGAGAGATAGAGAGAAACAGAGAGAGATGGAGAGAAACAGAGAGAGATGGAGAGAAATAGAGAAATGGAGAGGAACAGATAGAGATGTAGAGAAAAAGAAAGGTGGAGAGAACCAGAGAGATGGAGAGAAATAGAGAGATTGAGAGAAACAGAGAGATGGAGAGAAACAGAGACAAACAGAGAGAGATGGAGAGAAAAATATAGGTGGAGAGAAACAGAGAGATGGAGAGAAACAGAGAGAGGTGGAGAGAAACAGAGAGAGGTGGAGAGAAACAGAGATAGATGGAGAGAAACAGAGAGAGATGGAGAGAAACAGAGAGAGATGTAGAGAAACAGAGAGAGGTGGAGAGAAACAGAGAGAGGTGGAGAGAAACAGAGATAGATGGAGTGAAACAGAGAGAGATGGAGAGAAACAGAGATTGAGAGAAACAGAGAGATGGAGAGAAACAGAAAGAGATGGAGAGAAACAGAGAGATGGAGAGAAACAGAGATTGAGAGAAACAGAGAGATGGAGAGAAACAGAGATTGAGAGAAACAGAGAGATGGAGAGAAACAGAAAGAGATAGAGAGAAACAGAGAGAGATGGAGAGAAACAGAGAGAGATGGAGAGAAACAGAGAGATGGAGTGAAACAGAGAGAGATGTAGAGAAACAGAGATTGAGAGAAACACAGAGATGGAGAGAAACAGAAAGAGATAGAGAGAAACAGAGAGAGATGGAGAGAAACAGAGAGAGATGGAGAGAAACAGAGAGAGATGGAGAGAAACAGAGAGATGGAGAAAAACAGAGAGAGATGGAGGGAAACTGAGAGAGATGGAGAGAAACAGAGAGATGGAGAAAAACAGAGAGAGATGGAGAGAAACTGAGAGAGATGGAGAGAAACAGAGAGATGGAGAAAAACAGAGAGAGATTGAGAGAAACAGAGAGAGATGGAGAGAAACAGAGAGTTGGAGAGAGAAACTGAGAGAGATGGAGAGAAACAGAGAGAAATGGAGAGAAACAGAGAAATTGAGAGAAGTGTGAGATGAATGTGAGAGGCGAGGAGAGGAGAGGAGAGAATCATATTATGTACAGAAGCGTAAGGAATTAAGTCCCCATGCAGCTCTGCTCTCCCTCCTGACCCTGCAGAGATGGGAGATGTGTGTCTGAGACGAGAGCAGAGATGAGAGGCATTGGTCATGCTTGGAGTGAGAGAGCGCTGAATATTTTCCATTCGCTCGTGTTGAATAACTTTGGTTGCCTATGTCCGCGGACGTGGCAGCACCGGGGAAAAAGCTCAAAAGTAAATTTCTTCATCAGTTTTATGCAAGCAAGAAATATGATTGCACTTGCTGCCTGGGGCTGTGTGTGTGCATGGCGAGGTTGTCATCCACTGTTGTAGCACAGTCCTGACACAAGTCATTTCACCTCAGCTGTTCCTGTTCTGTCCCCTCATACACATTCATATGATGCTAATCTGGCCCTGTCTTTCTCAGTGCCCCGGCAAAACCTTGCAGCGAATCATGCGGGTGATTATGAAATTAAAAAGTACAATGGAACAATGACTGCCTAAGTACTCACTGTCCCCATTTGTCAAGTATAGGGTGGAGAGGGGTTAGCAGGGTGGTGGGGTGGATGGGGGTTAACAGGGTGGTGGGTGGAGAGGGGTTAGCAGGGTGGTGAGGTGGAGGGGTGGAGGGGGGTTAACAGGTTGGTGGGGTTAGCAGGGTGGAGGGGGATTTGCAGGGTGGAGTGGGTTTAGCAGGGTGGATGGGATGGAGAGGGGATAGCAGGGTGGAGGGGGGTTAGTAGGGTGGAAGGGTGAAGGGGTGGAATGGGTTAGCAGGGGGGAGGGGTTAGCAGGGGGGAGGGTGGTTAGGAGGGGGGAGGGGGGTTAGGAGGTTGGAGGGGGGTTAGCAGGGTGGAGGGGCTTTAGCAGGGTGGAGGTGGGTTAGGAGGGTGAAGGGGGGTTAGGAAGGTGGAGGGGGTCTAGCAGGATGGAGCGGGGTTTGCAGGTTGGAGGGGGGTTAGCAAGGGGGGGTTAGGAGGGTGGAGGGGGGTTAGCAGGGTGGAGGGGGGTTTGCAGGGTGGAGGAGCGTTAGGAGGGTGGAGGGGGGCTAGCAGGGTGGAGGGGGGTTAGGAGGGTGGAGGGGGGTTAGGAGGTTGGAGGGGGGCTAGCAGGGTGGAGAGGGGTTAGGAGGGTGGAGGGGGGGTTAGGAGGGGGGAGGGGGGTTAGCAGGGTGGAGGGGGGTTAGGAGGGTGGAGGGGGGTTAGGAGGGTGGAGGGGGGCTAGCAGGGTGGAGGGGGGTTAGGAGGGTGGAGGGGGTTAGCAGGGTGGAGGGGGGTTAGGAGGTTGGAGTGGTGCTAGCAGGTTGGAGAGGGGTTAGGAGGGTGGAGGGGGGCTAGCAGGGTGGAGGGGTGTTAGGAGGGTGGAGGGGGGCTAGCAGGGTGGAGGGGGGCTAGGAGGGTGGAGGGGGGCTAGGAGGGTGGAGGGGGTTAGCAGGGTGGAGAGGGGTTAGGAGGGTGGAGGGGGGCTAGCAGGGTGGAGGGGGGTTAGGAGGGTGGAGGGGGGTTAGGAGGGTGTGTGCTCTCTATATGAGGTCTTTATATCGCTCTTGCTTTCCCTCCGCTCCCCCTGTCTCCCTCCTCTTTCCCTCCACTCCCCCTGTCTCCCTCCTCTATCCCTCCGCTCCCCCTATCTCCCTCCTCAATCCCTCCGCTCCCCCTGTCTCCCTCCTCTATCCCTCCGCTCCCCCTGTCTCCCTCCTCTATCCCTCCGCTCCCCCTGTCTCCCTCCTCTATCCCTCCACTCCCCCTCTCTCCCTTCTCTATCCCTCCACTCCCCCTATCTCCCTCCTCTATCCCTCCCCTCCCCCTGTCTCCCTCCTCTATCCTTCCGCTCCCCCTGTCTCCCTCCTCTATCCCTCCGCTCCCCCTGTCTCCCTCCTCTTTCCCTCCACTCCCCCTGTCTCCCTCCTCTATCCCTCCGCTCCCCCTCTCTCCCTCCTCTATCCCTCCACTCCCCCTGTCTCCCTCCTCTATCCCTCCGCTCCCCTCTCTCCCTCCTCTATCCCTCCCCTCCCCCTGTCTCCCTCCTCTATCCTTCCGCTCCCCCTGTCTCCCTCCTCTATCCCTCCACTCCCCCTCTCTCCCTTCTCTATCCCTCCACTCCCCCTATCTCCCTCCTCTATCCCTCCCCTCCCCCTGTCTCCCTCCTCTATCCCTCCGCTCCCCCTGTCTCCCTCCTCTATCCCTCCGCTCCCCTCTCTCCCTCCTCTATCCCTCCGCTCCCCCTGTCTCCCTCCTCTATCCCTCCGCTGCCCCTCTCCCCCTCCTCTATCCCTCCGCTCCCCCTGTCTCCCTCCTCTATCCCTCCGCTCCCCTCTCTCCCTCCTCTATCCCTCCACTCCCCCTCTCTCCCTCCTCTATCCCTCCGCTCCCCCTCTCTCCCTCCTCGACTGCGAGCCAGGCCTAATCGCCCAACATCAGTGCCCGACCTCAGTAATGCTCTTGTGGCTGAATGGAAGCCAGTCCCCGCAGCAACGTTCCAGCATCTAGTGGAAAGCCTTCCCAGAAGAGTGGGGGCTGTTATAGCAGCAAAGGGGGGACCAACTCCATAATAATGACCATGATTTTTGGAATGAGATGTTCGACGAGCAGGTGTCCACATACCTTTGGTCATGTAGTGTATGCCCAGATTTTTTCACTGTAGTTTTTACAACTTGTATATTGTTAAATATTATCCACTGTCGGTAGCCACCGTCAGTTATACCAACATACATTTATAACTGTTACTTCATTACTTTTGTTATCATTCCCTTCCTATTACAGTTATTGATCCAAATAAATAAACCCACCCAAGTTTCTGTTTACGCACAAACACACTACTACTAACTGCTGCTGTATATGACATTAGGCCTACCTCCTCCTGACCACTGCTGCTGTAGATGACGTTAGGCCTACCTCCTCCTGACCACTGCTGCTGTAGATGACGTTAGGCCTACCTCATCCTGACCACTGCTGCTGTAGATGACGTTAGGCCTACCTCCTCCTGACCACTGCTGCTGTAGATGACGTTAGGCCTACCTCCTCCTGACTACTGCTGCTGTAGATGACGTTAGGCCTACCTCATCCTGACCACTGCTGCTGTAGATGACGTTAGGCCTACCTCATCCTGACCACTGCTGCTGTAGATGACGTTAGGCCTACCTCATCCTGACCCCTGCTGCTGTAGATGACGTTAGGCCTACCTCATCCTGACTACTGCTGCTGTAGATGACGTTAGGCCTACCTCATCCTGACCACTGCTGCTGTAGATGACGTTAGGCCTACCTCATCCTGACCACTGCTGCTGTAGATGATGTTAGGCCTACCTCCTCCTGACCACTGCTGCTGTAGATGACGTTAGGCCTACCTCATCCTGACCCCTGCTGCTGTAGATGACGTTAGGCCTACCTCATCCTGACCACTGCTGCTGTAGATGACGTTAGGCCTACCTCATCCTGACTACTGCTGTTGTAGATGACGTTAGGCCTACCTCATCCTGACCACTGCTGCTGTAGATGACGTTAGGCCTACCTCATCCTGACCACTGCTGCTGTAGATGACGTTAGGCCTACCTCATCCTGACCACTGCTGCTGTAGATGACATTAGGCCTACCTCATCCTGACCCCTGCTGCTGTAGATGACATTAGGCCTACCTCATCCTGACCACTGCTGCTGTAGATGACATTAGGCCTACCTCATCCTGACCCCTGCTGCTGTAGATGACATTAGGCCTACCTCATCCTGACCCCTGCTGCTGTAGATGACATTAGGCCTACCTCATCCTGACCACTGCTGCTGTAGATGACATTAGGCCTACCTCATCCTGACTACTGCTGCTGTAGATGACGTTAGGCCTACCTCATCCTGACCACTGCTGCTGTAGATGACGTTAGGCCTACCTCATCCTGACCACTGCTGCTGTAGATGACGTTAGGCCTACCTCATCCTGACCACTGCTGCTGTAGATGACGTTAGGCCTACCTCATCCAAACAACCAAGGCTTGAATTTACAGGGGGTTTTATCCGCTTTGGTTCTATTTTCACAAGTATGTGGTAAGATTTCACAACTCTTAGTACAAAACTCAAAGCAGATCATCATAAAGGCTGTTTTTTCAAAACTTTAAGCACATTTTCAATTGATTAAGTACAACACACAAAACCTTACAGTAACTTGTTCACCAAACCTAATCAGTGTTTCATCTAGAAATACCGTTCATATAAAGTAATTGCCTTTTACAATGCAATGCTCACAATACTTTTCATATGATTCTCTTCTCATTTGTCTAAATACATTTGACCATCACTTAATCCAACTGCGCTTAATGGTTAATTGCTTAACCGTTTGATAAACCTATAGATTGTAAACTGGTTTGTCTACTATATATGGATTTTGAGAAGTATAGAAATAAACTGTGTCCTCCCGAGTGGCGCAGCGGTCTAGGGCACTGTATCGCAGTGCTAGAGATGTCACTACAGACCCGGATTCGATCCCAGGCTGTCGCAGCCAGCCGCAACCGGGAGACCCATGAGGCGGCGCACACCAAAGCGATAAAATAAAAATAAAACAAATGTTCAGGAGGACAGGCTGTAACCCAGGGGGAGCTGAACAAGTTTGTAGTAGAGGAAATGCCCCTCTTTCAGACAGATACTGATGAATGTGTTGGTGTATAGGTCTACGTAATGTTTACATTATTTACATTTGTTGAGGACGAGCACCGTTTTGGGATGTAACACAAAATATAATGAATAGCGTAATGAATTACTATTCCCAGGGAGTAATAGGTACAGTTATTGGTTACTGTTGAAAGAAGTAACAAGTAATACATAATATGTAAAAAAAAATTGTAAAGAGCCCAACACTGGTCCTGGTACAGTGTCATGGAGCAGCGGGACTGTTTTTGCCACACACATGCAGGCAGGAACACACTCACACACACTGTAAACACAGATGCACACACACGCTACCAGACACACACACACACACTCCATGTTGAGTGGTATATTCTACACTGTGAGGACTGAGTGGTAATGTGATGTCAGTAAGTCACCAGTATGACGGCTTATTTACCAGGCCTGCCTATATGACTGGCTGGGGGAACAGAATGGTGTTCAATAATGAATTGGCAGGTTCCCTCGATCTGTCATTCTGTGAGTCACACTGTATTTGGATGACACGACACACACTCTCTCTCACACACATACACACACACACACACGTGTGAATGCACGCACAAACAGGAGGTTAAGAGCACCATCTGTGAATGTTTAATAGTTAATTAGTTGAATCACTGAATTATACATTCTGGGGCAGAACATAGCCCAGAGTTTGGGGAATACCTGAGATTTCTGACACATGTTCTGCTGTAGAAATCATTACATCTACTCCCCTCAGAAAATGTTTGAACAAACTCATATCGTAGTGCATGTTCAAAATTGTGGAGAACACATCCACAGAAAGAACCCCTACTAATCATTATCATTTTGTGTTGCAATGCCACTTGATACGTTTTGTCTTGTATAAATGTTAGTTTGAGGATCTTTGAGGAGCTGTTGAATCACACAGAGAAAGGAGAACATACTTCAATATGACTAATGCCTCTCCAATCTTCATGTAGACCTTTGTTAAACTGTATCAGCGCCTAATACAGCTTATATAAAAACGATTTGTCAGCCTTGTAGAGATTACATTGTCGGCTGGAATCTTTATCAAGAAGAACCCCACATAACAATGTCTGCTTGCAGAACAACCTAGAAGAATGGGGAGAAAGAAGAGAAGATTTGAAGTGACGATGGCTTTGGTCCTTGTTGTTGACATTGACAGGCTGGCTGGTAAAAACACAGGGCCTCGTTTGAATCACACAGGAAATGGCCCACACAATCCTGTCCTACAAATGGAGAGGACAACGCACGCTGCCTGTCTTCTGATTGGGCTGGGAACGATGGTTTTCACCCGTTGCTACAAAGACGACCGTGGGCTCCATCAATTATCAAAGGGACTAAAAAACTTAGACAGAGAGCCCACAGATCTTCCCTCGGCTCAGACATGAAAAGCTCCCGACGACAGCGCTTAGCCTTAGATATATCACTCCACCTGACGCACACACACACACAAACATACACACATATACACACACACATAAGCAAACACACAAAAACACACACACACACACATGTATACACACGCACACACACATGCACACGCACGCACACACACACACACAGACAGACAGAGCTCCCAGTGACAGCTATTGCCTTAACTACATCACTTCATATGGCAGGCAGGCTCCTCTGTGATTGGACTTTATGGCAGGCTCTGTTTTCTTGTTCCTCCGTTGGTTCTGTCTGTCTCCCTCTACTGTGATGTTCTCTGTCTGTCTCCCTCTACTGTGTTGTTCTCTGTCTGTCTCCCTCTACTGTGTTGTTCTCTGTCTGTCTCCCTCTACTGTGTTGTTCTCTGTCTGTCTCCCTCTACTGTGTTGTTCTCTGTCTGTCTCCCTCTACTGTGTTGTTCTCTGTCTGTCTCCCTCTAATTCTTTGTGGAGCTGTGTAATCTGAGGGAAATATATGTCTATAATATGGTCATACATTTGGCAGGAGGTTAGGAAGTGCAGCTCAGTTTCCACCTCATTTTGAGGGCAGTGTGCACATAGCCTGTCATCTCTTGAGAGCCAGGTCTGCCTACGGTGGCCTTTCGCAATAGCAAGGCTATGCTCACTGAGTCTGTACATAGTTAAAGCTTTCCTTAAATTTGGGTCAGTCACAGTGGTCAGGTATTCTGCTATACTCTCTGTTTAGGGCCAAATAGCATTCTAGTTTGCTCTGTTTTGTTTGTTAATTCTTTCCAATGTGTCAAGTAATTATCTTTTTGTTTTCTCATGATTTGGTTTGGTCTAATTGTGTTGCTGTTCTGGGACTCTGTGGGGTCTGTTTGTGTTTGTGAACAGAGCCGCAGGACCAGCTTGCTTAGGGGACTCTTCTCCAGGTTCATTTCTTTGTAGGTGATGGCTTTGTTATGGAAGGTTTAGGAATCGCTTCCTTTTAGGTGGTTGTAGAATTTAACGGCTCTTTTCTGGATTTTGATCATTAGCGGGTATCGGCCTAATTCTACTCTGCATGCATTATTTAGTGTTTTACGTTGTACACAGACGATACCTCATCCAGACTGAATTCTGCATGCAGAGTCTCAATTTGGTGTTGTCCCATTCTGTGAATTCTTGGTTGGTGAGCAGACCCCAGACTTCACAACCACAAAGGGCAATATGTTCTATAACTGATTCAAGTATTTTTTGCCAGTTCCTAATTGGTATGTCGAATTTTATGTTCCTTTTGATGGCATAGAAGGCCCTTCTTGCCTTGTCTCTCAGATCGTTCACAGTTTTGTGGAAGTTACCTGTGTCGCTGAAGTTTAGGCCGAGGTATGTACAGTGAGGGAAAAAGGTATTTGATCCCCTGCTGATTTTGTATGTTTGCCCACTGACAAAGACATGATCAGTCTATAATTTTAATGGTAGGTTTATTTACGTTTTACATTTACATTTTAGTCATTTAGCAGACGCTCTTATCCAGAGCGACTTACAGTTAGTGAATACATTTTTTTTTTTTATACTGGCCCCCCGTGGGAATCGAACCCACAACCCTGGCGTTGCAAACACCATGCTCTATCAACTGAGCTACATCCCTGCCGGCCATTCCCTCCCCTACCCTGGACGACGCTGGGCCAATTGTGCGCCGCCCATGAGTCTCCCGGTCGCGGCCGGCTGCGACAGAGCCTGGATTCGAACCAGGATCTCTAGTGGCACAGTTAGCACTGCGATGCAGTGCCTTAGACCACTGCGCCACTCGGGAGACTTGAACAGTGAGAGACAGAATAACAACAAAAGAATCCAGAAAAACGCATGTCAAAAATGTTATAAATTGATTTGCATTTTAATGAGGGAAATAAGTACTTGACCCCTCTGCAAAACATGACTTAGTGCTTGGTGGCAAAACCCTTGTTGGCAATCACAGAGGTCAGACGTTTCTTGTAGTTGGCCACCAGGTTTGCACACGTCTCAGGAGGGATTTTGTTCCACTCCTGTTTGCAGATCTTCTCCAAGTCATTAAGGTTTCGAGGCTGACGTTTGGCAACTCTAACCTTCATCTCCCTCCACAGATTTTATATGGGATTAATGTCTGGAGACTGGCTAGACCACTCCAGGACCTTTAATGTGCTGCTTCTTGAGCCACTCCTTTGTTGCCTTGGCCGTGTGTTTTGGGTCATTGTCATGCTGGAATACCCATCCACGACCCATTTTCAATGCCCTGGCTGAGGGAAGGAGGTTCTCACCCAAGGTTTGTCGGTACATGGCCCCGTCCATCGTCCCTTTGATGCGGTGAAGTTGTCCTGTCCCCTTAGCAGAAAAACACCCCCAAAGCATAATGTTTCCACCTCCATGTTTGACGGTGGGGATGGTGTTCTTGGGGTCATAGGCAGCATTCCTCCTCCTCCAAACACGGTGAATTGAGTTGATGCCAAAGAGCTCGATTTTGGTCTCATCTGACCACAACACTTTCACCCTGTTCTCCTCTGACTCATTCAGATGTTAATTGGCAAACTTCAGACGGCCCTGTGGGGAAAAAAAGTATTTAGTCAGCCACCAATTGTGCAAGTTCTCCCACTTAAAAAGATGAGAGAGGCCTGTAATTTTCATCATAGGTACACGTCAACTATGACAGACAAATTGAGAGAAAAAAATTCCAGAAAATCCCATTGTATGAATTTATTTGCAAATTATGGTGGAAAATAAGTATTTGGTCACCTACAAACAGGCAAGATTTCTGGCTCTCACAGACCTGTAACTTCTTCGTTAAGAGGCTCCTCTGTCCTCCATTCGTTACCTGTATTAATGGCACCTGTTTGAACTTGTTATCAGTATAAAAGACACCTGTCCACAACCTCAAACAGTCACACTCCAAACTCCACTATGGCCAAGACCAAAGAGCTGTCAAAGGACACCAGAAACAAAATTGTAGACCTGCACCAGGCTGGGAAGACTGAATCTGCAATAGGTAAGCAGATTGGTTAGTTCTGGGCTGATTCCTCACCATTCTCATGATCATTGCAGCTCCACGAGGTGAGATCTTGCATGGAGCCCCAGGCCGAGGGAGATTGACAGTTCATTTGTGTTTCTTCCATTTGCCAATAATCGCACCAACTGTTGTCACCTTCTCACCAAGCTGCTTGGCGATGGTCTTGTAGCCCATTCCAGCCTAGGTCTACAATCTTGTCCCTGACATCCTTGGAGAGCTCTTTGGTCTTGGCCATGGTGGAGAGTTTGGAATCTGATTGATTGATTGCTTCTGTGGACAGGTGTCTTTTATACAGGTAACAAACTGAGATCAGGAGCACTCCCTTTAAGAGTGTGCTCCTAATCTCAGCTCGTTACCTGTATAAAAGACACCTGGGAGCCAGAAATCTTTCTGATTGAGAGGGGGTCAAATACTTATTTCCCTCATTAAATTGCAAATCAATTTATAACATTTTTGACATGCATTTTTCTGCATTATTTTGTTGTTATTCTGTCTCTCACTGTTCAAATAAACCTACCATTAAAATTATAGACTGATCATTTCTTTGTCAGTGGGCAAACATTCAAAATCAGCAGGGGATCAAATACTTTTTTCCCTCACTGTATAGCGTTTTGTGTGCTCTAGGGCAACGGTGTCTAGATGGAATTTGTATTTGTGGTCCTGGCATCTGGACCTTTTTTGGAACTGTCAGGGCCCAGGTCTGACAGAATCTGTTCAGGAGATCTAGGTGCTGCTGTAGGCCCTCCTTGGTTGTAGACAGAAGCACCAGATCATCAGCAAACAATAGACATTTGACTTCAGATTCTAGTAGGGTGAGGCTGGGTGCTGCAGACTGTTCTAGTGCCCTCGCTAATCATTGATATAGAGCTGCGGAAAAAATTAAGAGTTTTACTATTTATAGGTATGTGTTTGGGTAAAAATAACATTTTTGTTTTATTCTATAAACTACTGACAACATTTCTCCCAAATTCCAAATTAAAAGATTGTCATTTAGAGCATTTATTTGCAGAAAATGACAACTGGTCAAAATAACAAAAAAGATGCAGTGTTGTCAGACCTCGAATAATGCAAAGAAAATAAGTTCAAGTTAATTTTTAAACAACACAATAGTAATGTTTTAACTTAGGAAGAGTTCAGAAATCAATATTTGGTGGAATAACCCTGATTTTCAATCACAGCTTTCATGTGTCTTGGCATGCTCTCCACCAGTCTTTCACATTGATGTTGGATTAATTTATGCCACTCCTGGCGCAAGATTTCAAGCAGCTCGGCTTTGTTTGATGGTTTGTGACCATCAATCTTCCTCTTGAACACATTCCAGAAGTTTTCAATGGGGTTCAGGTCTGGAAATTGGGCTGGCCATGACAGGGTCTTGATCTGGTGGTCCTCCATCCACACCTTGATTGACCTGGCTGTGTGGCATGGTGCATTGTCCTGCTGGAAAAATCAATCCTTAGAGTTGGGGAACAATGTCAGAGCAAAAGGAAGCAAGTTTTCTTCCAGGACAACCTTGTACGTGGCTTGATTCATTCGTCCTTCACAAAGACAAATCTGCCCGGTTCCAGCCTTGCTGAAGCACCCCCAGATCATCACCGATCCTCCACCAAATTTCACAGTGGTTGCGAGACACTGTGGCTTGTAGGCCTCTCCAGGTCTCCGTCTAACCATTAGATGACCAGGTGTTGGGCAAAGCTCAAAATTGGAGTTGGCGGTCATCCCGGTCAGTAGAGAGTCGTTTTTGCCCTCTGCCGGTCTGTAGCTTTGTTGTCTCCAATGTCTGCTGCTTGACCTTGTTCTTATGAACTGCTGTCTTTGAAATTTTAAGGATAGAAGCAACCTGACGCTCACTGTATCCCTCTGCCAGTAAAGCCAGAATTGAACCCTTCTTTTCCTCAATCAAAACTTTCCTTATAGTCCAAGTTATTTTTTGATTAATATTACTTTTGAGGTACTATTAGCACTGTTTTTGCCATCCAGCTGGTCCTATATTGCAAGAGGATAGTGATGACCACAGCAGTGGTTTATATAATTTTCCTGGTTAAATAAGATTTGGTTCATGTGATCACCTAATCAGTACCTAATTCAGTAGAATGAGGGGTGCCTGTGTTGGAATTCAACAGACACTGGAATGGAATGGCTGTCATACATGTAGAGATTCTGATTTAAGAAAAATTTGCAGTGGTCTCTTAATTTTTTCCACAGCTGTATATGTTGAAGAGGGTGGGGCTTAAACTGCATCCCTGTCTCACCCCACGGCCCTGTGGAAAGAAATGTGTGTGTTCTTTTACCAATTTTACCGCACACTTGTTGTTTGTGTACATGGATTTTATAATGTCGTATGTTTTTCCCCCAACACCACTTTCCATCAATTTGTATAGCAGACCCTCATGCCAAATTGAGTCAAAAGCTTTTTTTAAATCAAGAAAGCATGAGAAGACTTTGCCTTTGTTTTGTTTTGTTTGTTTGTCAATTGGGGTGTGCAGGGTGAATACGTGGTCTGTCCTCTCTCTCTCTCTCTGCATGCTGGGAGTGTTGGTGCATGCTGGGAATTGTATGAGCGAGTGCAAGTGGTGTCTGGAATGTCAAGGCGTCAGTGTAATGCGGTAGGCTAAGTCAGGCGCAGGACACAGAGCTAGGCGTACATTACTCATAGGTAAAAGAATGAACAACAACCTCCACGCAGGGAGGGAACAAACCTGCACACTAACGACAACCGAAACATGAACAAACATGCACAACACACAGTGAGAGACAGAGGGTTAAATAGGGAAGACATAACTACATAATGGGAAACAGGTGTGACCAATTAAGACAAAACAAGTTGAACATAGATACATGGATCGGTAGCAGCTAGTACTCCGGTGACGATGAACAACGAAGCCTGCCCGAGCAAGGAGGGGCAGCCTTGGCTGAATCCATGACAGTACCCCCCCCCCCCCCCTTGACGCGCGGCCACAGCCGTGCGCCGAACCCGGCCTCGGGGACGACCAGGATGACACGGAGCAGGGCGGGTCGGATGACTCTGGTGGAAATCCCTCAACATGGAGGGATCGAGGATGTCCCTCCTAGGGACCCAGCACCGTTCCTCCGGACCGTACCCCTCCCACTCCATGAGATACTGCAGGCCCCCCACCCGACGCCTCGAATCTAAGATGGACTGGACCGAGTACGCCGGAGCCCCCTCGATGTCCAGTGGGGGCGGAGGAACCTCCCGTACCTCAGACTCCTGGAGTGGACCAGCTACTACCGGCCTGAGGAGAGACACATGGAACGAGGGGTTCATACGGTAATTAATAGGAAGTTGTAACCTATAACAAACCTTGTTCAATCTCCTCAGGACTTTAAATGGCCCCACAAATCGCCAACCCAGCTTCCGGCAGGGCAGGCGAAGGGGCAGGTTTCGGGTCGAGAGCCAGACCCGGTCCCCCGGTGCATACACCGGGGCCTCACTGAGGTGGCGATCGGCGCTCGCCTTTTGTCGCCTTATTGCCCGCTGCAGGTGTACATGAGCAGCGTTCCAGGTCTCTTCAGAGCGCCGAAACCACTCATGCACCACAGGAGCCTCGATCTGGCTCTGATGCCAAGGTGCCAGGACCGGCTGATAACCTAACACACACTGGAAAGGCGTAAGGTTAGTAGAGGAGTGGCGGAGTGAGTTTTGGGCTATCTCTGCCCAGGGGATATAACCTGACCACTCCCCCTGCTGGTCCTGGCAATAGGACCTCAGAAACCTACCCACATCCTGGTTAACTCTCTCCACCTGCCCATTACTCTCGGGGTGAAAACCTAAAGTAAGGCTAATCGAGACCCCCAGACGTTCCATGAACGCCCTCCAGACCCTTGAGGTGAACTGGGGACCCTGATCCGACACAATATCCTCAGGTACCCCGTAGTGCCGGAAGAAGTGTGTAAACAGGGCCTCAGCAGTTTGTAGGGCTGTAGGGAGACCTGGCATAGGAATGAGATGGCAGGACTTTGAAAACCGATCCACAATGACCAGGATCGTGGTGTTCCCTTGTGAGGGGGGAACGGCCGTTGTGGAACGGGTAGGGGTTGTAATTTCCCTCTGGGCAGGTGTCTAGGTGCCTTACACTGGGCGCTCACCGAGCAGGAGGAAACATAAACTCTCACGTCCTTGGCTAAAGTGAGCCACCAGTACTTCCCACTAAGACCGATGCCAGGATGACCAGAGGAGGGTGACGTGTGAGCCCAATAGATCAATCGATCACGAACCTCGAGCGGCACGTACATCCGACCATCTGGACACTTGGGGGGAGTGGGCTCTGTACGTAACGCCCGCTCCATGTCCGCGTCAACCTCCCACACCACCGGTGCCACCAGACACGATGCCGGGAGTAAGGGAGTGGGCTCAATGAACCTCTCCTCTGTGTCATACAGTCGGGACAGGGCGTCTGCCTTAGCGTTCTGGGAACCTGGTCTGTAAGTGAGAGTAAACACAAAATGAGTGAAGAACATGGCCCACCTTGCCTGACGAGGGTTCAGCCTCCTCGCCGCCCGGATGTACTCCAGATTACGATGGTCAGTCAAAATGAGAAAAGGGTGTTTAGCCCCCTCAAGCCAATGCCTCCACACTTTCAGAGCTTGAACCACAGCTAACAGCTCCCGGTCCCCCACATCATAATTACACTCCGCCGGACTGAGCTTCTTAGAAAAGAAAGCACAGGAGTTTTGGTGCCGTACCCGAGCGCTGAGACAGCCTCAACCTGGAATGCCAAGAAAGGATCCGGATGAGCCTGCACCGGAGCCGAAGTAAACAGGTCCTTCAGATGCCCAAAAGCCCTGTCCGCCTTAACTGACCACTGTAGACACACCGGTCCTCCCTTAAGCAAGGAGGTAATGGGAGCCGCTAGCTGACCAAAGCCCTGGATAAACCTCCGGTAGTAATTGGCAAAACCCAAGAATCGCTGCACCTCCTTCACCCCGTGGTTGGAGTCGGCCAATTACGCACGGCCGAAATGCGGTCAATCTCCATCTCCACACCTGACGCGGACAGGCGGTGTCCTAGGAAGGAGATGGACTCTTGAAAGAACAGATATTTCTCCGCCTTCACATACAGGTCATGCTCCAACAGTCTACCAAGCACCTGACGCACCAGGGACACATGCTCGGCCCGTGTAGCGGAGTATATGAGAATGTCATCAATATACACCACTACACCCTGTCCATGCAGGTCCCTGAAAATCTCATCAACAAAAGATTGGAAGACTGAAGGAGCATTCATCAAACCATATGGCATGACGAGGTACTCATAGTGCCCCGAGGTGGTACTAAATGCTGTCTTCCACTCATCTCCCTCCCGGATACGCACCAGGTTGTACGTGCTCCTGAGATCCAATTTCGTGAAGAAGCGCGCCCCGTGCAATGACTCCGTCATACTCGCAATCAGAGGTAATGGATAGCTGTATTTTACAGTGATCTGATTTAGACCATGGTAGTCAATGCACGGGCGTAAGCCACCATCCTTCTTCTTCACAAAAAATAAACTCGATGACACAGGGGAAGTGGACGGCCGAATGTATCCCTGTCTCAGAGATTCGGTGGCATATGTTTCCATAGCCGCCGTCTCTTCCTGTGACAGAGGATACACGTGACTCCGGGGAAGTGCAGCGCCTACCTGGAGGTTTATCGCACAATCCCTCTGTCGATTGGGTGGTAATTGAGTCGCCTTCTTTTTACAGAGGGCGAGAGCCAAATCGGCATATTCAGGCGAAATGTGCATGTTGGGAACCTGGTTTGGACTTTCCACCGTAGTTGCCCCTACGGAAAAACCTACACACCTCCCCAAGCACTGACATGACCATCCCTTGAGAGCCCTCTGTTGCCATGAAATAGTGGGGTCATGAGAAGTTAACCAGGGAAGCCCCAACACCACTGGAAACGCAGGAGAATCAATCAGATATAAACTAATTATATCCTCATGCCCCTCCTGCGTCTTCATCCAGAGTGGCGCTGTGACCTCCCTAATCAGACCGGACCCTAAAGGGCGACTATCTAGGGCATGGATAGGGAAGGGCACATCGACTGGCACAATAGGAATCCATAACCTAAGGGTAAACTGACGATCAATAAAGTTCCCAGCTGTGCCTGAATCTACTAGCGCCTTATGCTGGGAATGAGAAGAAAACTCAGGAAATACAACATTAATACACATATGCGCAACAGGGAGCTCTGGGTGAGTTGGGTGCCTACTCACCTGAAACGGTTCATCAGTGCGCTACCTACTGCCTCGACTCCTTGAAGGCCCTCCCCAGCACCGACCAGCAGTGTGTCCTCTGCGGCCACAGTTGGTGCAGGGGACGGCCCCTCTACCGGTCTCCCTCATAGCAGCACCTCCGAGCTCCATAGGGGTAGGGTCGGAGGTGCTGGGGGAATGAATGGACGGCCCCTGATCCGGATGTCCGCGGGTAGCCAACAGGTTATCCAGTCGAATTGACATATCCACCAGTTGGTCCAGGTTTAGGTTGGTGTCCCTGCAGGCCAATTTCCGACGAACGTCCTCCCTTAAGCTGCAACGGTAGTAGTCGATGAGGGCCCTCTCATTCCATCCTACGCTGGCAGCCAGAGTCCGAAAGTCCAGTGCAAATTCCTGCGCGCTCCTCTTCCCCTGTCTGAGGTGGAATAGATGCTCACCCGCCGCTCTCCCCTCTGGTGGATGATCGAATACCGCCCTAAAGCGGCTGGAAAACTCTGCATAGCTTACAGTTGCGGCGTCTATTCCCCCCCACTCGGCGTTGGCCCACTCCAGCGCTTTACCGGACAGACAGGAGATGAGGGCGGACACGCTCTCGTATCCCGAGGGAGCCGGGTGGATGGTTGCCAGGTAGAGCTCTACCTGGAGCAGAAAACCCTGACACCCGGCAGCTGTACCGTCATAAGCCCTCAGGAGCGAGAGCCGAATCCCACTGGACCCAGAGGGTGAAGCGATGGACATCGGTGTAGGTGGTGGTGTAATCGCTCCATAGTATTCACTACTCGTTCCACAGCGGTGCCGAGAGCCTGGATCATGGCCGCTTGTTGTTGGACGCGTTCCTCCATCGATCCAGCTGGCATAGCTGTATCTGCTGACTCCATGTAGATGATGCGTGTTTCTGTCAAGGCGTCAGTGTAATGCGGTAGGCTAAGTCAGGTGCAGGACACAGAGCTAATCAAAAGGCGTACTTTACTCATAGGTAAAAGAATGAACAACAACCTCCACGCAGGGAGGGAACAAACCCGCACACTAACGACAACCGAAACATGAACAAACACGCACAACACACAGTGAGAGACAGAGGGTTAAATAGGGAACACATAACTACATAATGGGAAACAGGTGTGACCAATTAAGACAAAACAAGTCGAACATAGATACATGGATCGGTAGCAGCTAGTACTCCGGTGACGACGAAAGCCGAAGCCTGCCCGAGCAAGGAGGAGGGGCAGCCTCGGCTGAATCCGTGACATGGAGTTAGATTGCCTGTGTATATTTTTGTTTATTTTTCTTGGTGGTTTTCCTTGTGATGATTAAAGGTTTTTTCAGTGGTAGAATTAGGTATATTGTATTTCTTGTTGGAATTGCCCTGGTTTTGGTGGGGATGGCGACCCACATGGGGACGCCATCCCTGTCACTTCAGCATGGCTTCAGGTGTGTTACTGAAGCTACTGTCACTGTGGAGGAGATTCTGGTCGCCATAGGAGAGAAGGTAGGATATGAAAATATTTCTTATGCGTCGCGGATTAATAAAGAGGTGGTGGTTTTTCTTAAAAAGTTTGGACACACCTACTCATTCAAGGATTTTTCTTTATTTTTAATATTTTCTACATTGTAGAATAATAGTGAAGACATCAAAACTATGAAATAACACATATGGAATCATGTAGTAACCAATGTAGGCTGCAATATCTCTCTAATTAACTTATCCTCTGCAGCAGAGGTAACTCTGGGTCTTCCTTTCCTGTGGCGGTCCTCATGAGTGCTAGTTTCATCATAGCGCTTGATGGTTTTTGCGACTGCAATTGAAGAAACTTTCAAAGTTCTTGAAATGTTCCGTATTGACTGACCTTCATGTCTTAAAGTAATGATGGACTGTCATTTCTCTTTGCTTATTTGAGCTGTTCTTGCCATAATATGGACTTGGTCTTTTACCAAATAGGGCTATCTTCTGTATACCCCACCCTACCTTGTCACAACACAACTGATTGTCTCAAACGCATTAAAAAGGAAAGAAATTCCACAAATGTTTGAAATGCATTCCAGGTGACTACCTCATGAAGCTGGTTGAGAGAATGCCAAGAGTGTGCAAAGCTGTCATCAAGGCAAAGGGTGGCTACTTTGAAGAATCTCAAATATAAAAGGTATTTTTGATTTGTTTAACAATTTTTTGGTTACTACATGATTCCATGTGTTATTTCATATTTTTGATGTCTTCACTATTATTCTACAATGTAGAAAACTATAAAAATAAAGAAAAACCCTTGAATGAGTAGGTGTTTCCAGGAGAGGGAGTTGCAGCAATGGGACAAGACTGTAACTACCGATTGGATATGATTAAAGGGGGTAAAAAATTCAACTTTTTGGATGGGTATGTATAATAGTAATATTTAAAATTACTAAATCGGGTAATTTTGTATACATTTATTTGAATTTGCATTGGCCCGCTTCTGGGGGGATTCTGGTAAGAAGCCGGCTGAATTTCGGTAGACGGAAACGGGCCGATGTACTTGGGCCGATTCTGGGCAGTCATTCATTTTGATTCCGGGCCGAGTCCGACACCCGATCCCGGGCCGATTCATTCAGTTCCGGGCCGCTTCTGGGCCGATTCCTCATTGCTAGCTGGGGAGTGATGGGGTACAGGAGGTGGTTCAGGTGGGGCTAGTCTCCCAGGCAGTGGAGATGCCCGGTACAAGTTATGGGGTGCAAGTGGGGAGTGTTGAGAGGAATGTGGCAGAGGAGAGTCAGGGGTCTGTGGCGTCAGTTGAGGAGGATCAGGAGGATCTGGACATTTCTGATATCCCTGTTGACATGATAGCAGCTGGCGATGACTTAATTTACAATCTAGATGAGATAAATTGGTTCCTGGACCAGACTTTTGGGAAATCTGTTAAATTAGCAGTTTTTTATGTTGATAAATTTGTGAGGTCAGCTGTGATGTTACAGAAGACGGTGGGGTGTGAAGAAGCATTTCTGGTTGAGGAAATGTGTTACTGCTGTCACGGCAGCAAAAGGTAGTGGGAAACGTGGTAAGGTTAAGAGAAAATAAAACAGTGGTGTTGCAGACTCTGGGGCATTTCAGAACAGGTGTATATATACTGAGATCATGTGACGGATCATGTGACACTTAGATTGCATACAGGTGGACTTTATTTAACTAATTATGTGACTTCTGAAGGTAATTGGTTGCACCAGATCTTATTTTGGGGCTTCATAGCAAAGGGGGTGAATACATATGCACACACCACTTTTCCGTTATTAATTTGTTTTTGTTTTTTGAAACAAGTTCTTTTTTTTCATTTCACTTCACCAATTTTGACTATTTTCTATATGTCCATTACATGAAATCCAAATAAAAATCAATTTAAATTAAAGGTTGTAATGAAACAAAATAGGAAAAACGCCAAGGGGGATGAATACTTTTACAAGGCACTGTATACTTAGTCATGGTACTAATTTCAGTGCTGGGGTGGCAATTTTATTTTGCTCAGGCTTAAGGGTGACTGTGGTATCTACAACAGAGATTGTCAAGGGTCGAGTTTTATTGGTCAAGGCGGATGTTATGTATATATATTTTTTGTGTGAATGTTTATGCTCCTAATGAGGGTACAGAGCGTATTGCTGTTTTTGATCAAATAAAGGAAACCTTAAGACAGTGTGACCAAGAGGGGTGTGTGGTTTTAGGTGGGGTCTGGAACTGTACAGTACACATTTTACTCTTGATCACACTGCTGAAGAACCTCACCTGCGATCAGCTACTTGTCTGGTCTATTAACTGAGTTTGAGCTTTCTGATGTGTGGAGAGTAAGAAATGCAAAAGTTAGGCAGTACACATGGCTAAAAGTTAATGAAGGTCGTGTCAGTGCAGCAAGGTTAGACAGGTTGTATGTATCTCAGTACTACTGTGGTAGGGTTGTAAGGTGCTTTGTGAAAAGCTTTGAGGGTTATTCAATTTAATTTTGAGTCCTTGAGACAATGGTGGGAGGTTGGGAAGGTCCAAATACGTGTGTTTTGTCAACAGTATACTGCTCTGTCTAGTATTGAAGTTAAAGAGACTATCAGGGCCCTTGAACAGGACATAAAATCTATTGAATTGAAGTTGCTCACTCAGAATGACTCCGGACTAGTCATGAACTTCCAGGACAAGAGACATGAACTGACGTCATTTTTACATGGAAGAGTGAAGGGTGCCTTGATTAGGTCTCACTTTGCTACCTTCAACGATATGGATGCTCCTAGCACTTTTTTTTTTTAAACCTAGGGCAGTCGACATTGCAACGCAAACAGATGGTCTGCCTTCGTCTCCCTGATGGGAAGGTGATCACGGATGATGGTGTCATGCGCCAACATACTGTGTCCTCTCTGTCCTCTATAAGGCGGAGGATTGTGATCCTCTGTGTGCCTCTGTGTGCTGAACAGTCTTGGATGAGTTTACTGTATGCTGGGGCCTCATGTATGGTGAAGGCAGGGGGTGGTTTGAGCTGCCCCATCCCGTCCATAGGGGTATTAGGCAGGGATGCCCAATTTCAGGACAGTTATATTGTCTGGCAATTGAACCAATGCTTTGTTTTTTAAGAGCGAGGCTTACTGGTTTCTCTGTGCCAGGGGTTATGAAGGGTCCCACGATAGCACTCTCTGCGTATGCAGATGACGTGACCATTTTTATTACAGGGGGTGAGGATGTTAAGGTTCTCTCAAACGCTCTAGAGATGTATGAGGGGGCCTCCTCAGCTAGAGTCAATTGGGAAAATAGTGAATCGCTGTGGGCAGGTCAGCTTCAGATAGGGTCCGCTCCAAGGT
>NC_140016.1:16175832-16196658 GCF_964263955.1 Coregonus lavaretus
CCTCTCGTGTCAGTAAGACTTGCATGCATTTAGCCGTGCAATTAGCAATATACCTCATATTCAGTGGTCATTGCGATGTACCCACTGGCTCAAATAACTGCCATTTCACTACAATAGTCATAACACAGACTGGAGTCTGACTGCTTCCTCTGAATCACCACACAAACAGAGATATAAAAAGAAAGGTGAATGTAAAGAGGACCTGCAGACCTCTGAGTGCACTCATTATCCTCTGTTCTGCATCTCTCTCTCTCTCTCTCTCTCTCTCTCTCTCTCTCTCTCTCTCTCTCTCTCTCTCTCCTCTCTCTCTCTCATCTCTCTCTCTCTCTCTCTCTCTTCTCTCATCTCTCTCTCTCTCTCTCTCTCTCTCTCTCTCTCTCTCTCTCTCTCTCTCTCTCTCTCTCTCTCTCTCTCTCTCTCTCTCTCTCTCTCTCTCTCTCTCTCTCTCACTCTCTCCTCTCCCTCTTTCCTTCTCTCTCTTTCTCTGTCTCTCGACCCTAAGATAGTGCTATAGCCGCTCCTCAGTGAATCACTCTGTTTCATTACATTCTTCAAACTTTGTTTAACGAGTTGAAAAATATGCTAATGTTATGGAGAGATGGGGGGAGAAAAGAAGAGTGAATAATAGAACTCCGTGGGATGACCCACTTAGCCTAATCATTGCTAACGAACACTGGAGACTTCTGAGACAGGGGGAAACACACAGGCCTAAATGCCTTAAATTAATCCAGATAATTCAATATACGATGATAAAACGCCACAATCAAGTCTTCTCTGGCTCTTGTGTTTGACTGATAATGCACTGAGCTGTTTCCTAATGACAAGTGTGTGTTTTTCTCATAACCTCTTCTTCTCTGTGTCACTGGAGATGGCTGTGGTCGACAGCGCTGGGATAGACATTGTTTATGTTTGTCCATAGAAAGCAACACATACACTCACACAAACACACACAAACACACACACATATTGTCATCCTTGGACATATCCACAGCCTGATATCAGATTCATACAAAGCGCTCAACCATAGCTTCTCCGAAGGGGATGCTAGAGTGTACTGTCTATGGTTTGAAACAAGATCATTAAAATAATCTAATTATGGTAAGAGAGAGTCAGCCATGCTGAAAGTTGTTTGGAGACCATTAGAAGAGATGCTGTTAGTGTGAGACAGAGAGTAAAGTAGTCAAGGCAGGGAATCATTGACCATCAACAGCTGACAGCATGCGAAAGAGCCTGAGGTGGACTGTATTTCTACTACAATAACCACCATTTATCATAACACAAACAACGGCATCGTCGGAAAAACAAAAGTTATATTTTCGCAAGTCTAACTGTCCTGTTTTCTCTGAGGGGGAAATGTAGAATGTAGAATCTCCAGTTGTCTGATTATTTATCTTAATATCGTGTCGGGAAGATGCCTCTGGATGATACACACACAAACACCTCATTAGCATTCTACACAATGTTATTGTTCCTTCAGCTATACAATGCAACAGTCTCTCACTAACTCTCCTCTTGTGAGTATATCACGTGTACTGGACTGTTCATAGGTGTGAAAACTGAGAAGCACCAAGCGTCATCATCATACCAGCAATAACTGCACCTCCGTCTGTGTGTGTCTGCAGTTCAAACACTTATTTAATGAAAAATATATTATTCTACCTTTAATTACAAAGTGCTTTTCTACCTCTACTTACAAACATCTCCTCTGAGACACGTCCTCTTAGCGGTTTAATCTATCTGGGAATTAGTGCTGCCCTAATTAGTTTATACTGGAGTCTAATTGTCTTATTGTGTTTTTAAAAACACTGCTTCTCATCTCCTCAGGAACTTTGAAAGTAGGATAATGTGTTCTCTCCCCGGTTTCCCCCATCAACTTCTCTTCGTGCTGGGCCACACCGCGCCGTGATACAACAAAACTATTCATTTAAACCAATCATCTCTAAGTCATTACCACTTATCAAAAGAGCTGCAAATTAATTATGTTAACTGCAAAAATAATCATTAGATCTTTCAATTTGTACACTTCATCAGTTCTGAGGGCTCAGCAATTTGATTAGAGTTGATTCTGTGTTATTTAATGACTCAAGCATTTATTTTTTCTCTCTCTCTCCCACTCTTTCATTTAATTGGATTATGATCAACGCAGATCATTAATGTTATGATGTCAAACTTTACTCACGCCATATCTGTTATGATAGTTTTTTTTGTTCAAAGATTAAGAAATCAGTATCTTCATTTGTGGAATATCAAACTAAACTGTCCTCTAAATGATGAGAGAAGACACTGTAATCATCAGTGAAGAACGCAACGAAACGCTTCTGCTTGACTCAGATAATAAGTCTACTATTGCCAGTGTCAAATACAGAAACAAACAGCCAGGGAGATATGGAGGGAGGGAAAGATAGTGAAAGAAAGGAATAGAAAGAGGAGAACAGAGACAGATAGGCAGGACAGAAGAACAAGAGAAAGGAAGCAAGAAAAAAGTCAGTGAAAGTAGGAGAATAAGCGAGGGAGAGAGAGAGAGAGAGAGAGAGAGAGAAAGGAGGGGAGGAGGGAGGGTCAGCCATTCGTTAAGGTTAACCTACTTAACGATGGGGTTAACCTAAATTTAGCTGTGAGACAAAGCGACAGACTCAGAGATATCTGAAAGACACCGTCAGTCTCCACAGGAAGGAAGGTGTGAAAGAAAGAGAGAGAGGGAAGAAGGGAGAGGGACGGAGGAGCGAAGGAAAGGAGATATAAAATCACTTCTCTATTCTAATGGTCAGAGCAGGCACTGGTGATTGGAGCTGTGGAGAGTCTATATTTTAATGGTCAGAGCAGGCACTGGTGATTGGAGCTGTGGAGAGTCTCTATTCTAATGGTCAGAGCTGGTACTGGTGATTGGATCTGTGGAGAGTCTATATTCTAATGGTCAGAGCTGGTACTGGTGATTGGATCTGTGGAGAGTCTCTATTCTAATGGTCAGAGCAGGTACTGGTGATTGGATCTGTGAAGAGTTTATATTTTAATGGTCAGAGCAGGTACTGGTGATTGGATCTGTGGAGAGTTTCTATTCTAATGGTCAGAGCAGGTACTGGTGCTTGGAGCTGTGGAGAGTCTATATTCTAATGGTCAGAGCAGGTACTGGTGATTGGATCTGTGGAGAGTCTCTATTCTAATGGTCAGAGCAGGTACTGGTGATTGGATCTGTGGAGAGTTTCTATTCTAATGGTCAGAGCAGGTACTGGTGATTGGATCTGTGGAGAGTTTCTATTCTAATGGTCAGAGCAGGTACTGGTGCTTGGAGCTGTGGAGAGTCTATATTCTAATGGTCAGAGCAGGTACTGGTGATTGGATCTGTGGAGAGTCTCTATTCTAATGGTCAGAGCAGGTACTGGTGATTGGATCTGTGGAGAGTCTCTATTCTAATGGTCAGAGCAGGTACTGGTGATTGGAGCTGTGGAGAGTCTCACAGTCTAGTTTCTAAAACTACCTGTTAAAGCTATCACCATGCACGACTAGATAGGTCATCTTTACTGGACTAACATACATGGGTTCACTTTTACAATTTACATTTCTAAATGTATTGAATATTAAACTTTATATATTATAGATGTATGTATATCCACACAAATGTACTAATATACAGTACATACTGTACACACAGTAAATACTGTACATACTATTCATACTATTCATACTATTCATACTATTCATACTATTCATACTATACATACTGTAAATAATGTTCATACTATACATACTGTAAATACTGTTCATACTATACATACTGTACATACTGTTCATATTATACATACTATACATACTGTTCATACTGTACATACTATTCAAACTATACATACGATACATACTGTTCATACTATACATACTATACATACTGCTCATACTATACTGTTCATACTATACATACTGTACATACTGTTCATACTATGCATACTGTACATACTGTTCATACTATACATACTGTACATACTGTTCATTCTGTACATACTGTTCAAACTATGCATACTGTACATACTGTTCATACTATACATACTGTACATAATGTTCATACTATACATAATGTACATACTGTTCATACTATACATACTGTTCATACTATGCATACTGTACATACTGTTAGTACTATACATACTGTACATACTGTTCATTCTGTACATACTGTTCAAACTATACATACTGTACATACTGTTCATACTATACATAATGTACATACTGTTCATACTATACATACTATACATACTATACATACTATACATACTGTACATACTGTTCATACTATACATACTGTACATACTGTTCATACTATGCATACTGTTCATACTATACCTACTGTACATAGTATACATACTGTTCATACTATACACACTATACATACTTTACATACTATACATACTGTATATACTGTTCATACTGTGCATACAATACATAATACACATACTGTACATACTATACATATTATACATACTATACATACTGTACATAATGTTCATACTATACATACTATAGATACTGTACATACTGTTCATTCTATACATTCTATACATACTGTTCATACTATACATACTGTTCATACTGTACATACTGTTCATACTATACATTCTGTACATACTGTTCAAACTAAACATACTGTACATACTGTTCATACTAAACATAATGTTCATACTATACATACTAAAAATACTATACATACTGTCTATACTGTTCATACTATACATACAATACATAATACACATACTGTACATACTATACATATTATACATACTATAAATACTGTTCAAACAATACATACTATACATACTGTTCATACTATACATACTATACATATTGTTCATACTATACATACTGTTCATACTATACATAATACACATACTGTACATACTGTACATACTATACATACAATACATACTATACATACTCTTTATACTATGTAGAATATACATACTATTCATACTATATATACTGTTCATACTATAGATACTGTACATATTGTTCATACTATACATACTGTTCATATTGTTCATACTATACATAATACACATACTGTACATAATACACATACTATACATACTATACATACTATACATACTATACATACTATACATACTATACATACTATACATACTATACATACTATACATACTATACATACTATACATAATGTACATACTCTTTATACTATGTATAATGTACATACTCTTCATACTGTACATACTCTTCATACTCTTACATTTACATTTACATTTAAGTCATTTAGCAGACGCTCTTATCCAGAGCGACTTACAGTTAGTGAATACATTTTTTTTTTTATACTGGCCCCCCGTGGGAATCAAACCCACAACCCTGGCGTTGCAAACGCCATGCTCTATCAACTGAGCTACATCCCTGCCGGCCATTCCCTCCCCTACCCTGGACGACGCTGGGCCAATTGTGCGCCGCCCATGAGTCTCCCGGTCGCGGCCGGCTGCGACAGAGCCTGGATTCGAACCAGGATCTCTAGTGGCACAGTTAGCACTGCGATGCAGTGCCTTAGACCACTGCGCCACTCAGGAGTACAAAAACTATACTATACATACTATATATACTATACATACTATACATGCTAGACATACTGTTCAAACAATACATACTATACATAATGTTCATGTATACCATACCTGGCGGCAGGTAGCTTAGTGGTTAAGAGCGTTGTGCCAGTAACCGAAAGGTCTCTGGTTCTAATCCCCGAGCCGACTAGGTGAAAAATCTGTCGATGTGCCCTTGAGCAAGGCACTTAACCCTAATTGCTCCTGTAAGTCGCTCTGGATAAGAGCGTCTGCTAAATGACCAATTTTTTATAATATAGATACTGTACATACTGTTCATACTATACATTCTATACTTACTGTTCATACTATACATTCTATACTTACTGTTCATACTATATATACTGTTCATACTCTACATACTGTTCATACTATACATTCCGTACATACTGTTCAAACTATACAGACTGTACATACTGTTCATACTATAAATACTGTACATACTGTTCATACGATACATACTATACATACTATACATACTATACATACTGTACATACTGTTCATACTATACATACTGTTCAAACTACACATACTGTACATACTGTCTGTACTATACATACTGTATATACTGTACATACTGTACATACTGTTCATACTATACATACTGAACATACTGTTCATACTATACATACTATACATACTATACATACTGTACATACTGTTCATACTATACATACTAAACATACTGTTCATACTATACATACTATACATACTGTTCATACTATGCATACTATACATACTGTTCATACTATACATACTATACATACTGTACATACTTTTCATACTATATATACTGTACATACTGTACATACTGTTCATACTATACATACTGTACATACTGTTCATACTTTACATACTGTACATACTACACATACGGTATATACTGTCCGTACTAAACATACTGTACATACTGTACATAATGTACATACTGTTCATACTATACATACTGTACATACTGTTCATACTATACATATTGTACATACTGTTCATACTATACATACTGTACATACTGTTCATACTGTTCATACTATACATACTGTACATACTGTTCATACTATACATACAGTACATATTGTTCATACTATACATACTATACATACTGTACATACTATACATACTATACATACTATACACACTGTACATACTGTTCATACTATAAATACTGTACATACTGTTCATTCTATACATACTGTACATACTTTTCATACTATACATACTGTACATACTGTTTATACTATGCATACTGTACATATTGTTCATACTATACATACTGTACATACTGTTCATACTATACATACTATACATACTGTACATACTGTTCATACTATACATTCTGTATATACTGTTCATACTATACATACTATACATACTGTTCATACTATACATACTATACATACTGTTCATACTAACCATACTGTACGTACTGTTCATACTATACATACTATATATACTGTTCATACTATACATACTGTACATACTATACATACTGTATATACTGTTCATACTATACATACTATACATACTGTACATACTATACATACTATACATACTATACACACTGTACATACTGTTCATACTATAATTACTGTACATACTGTTCATTCTATACATACTGTACATACTTTTCATACTATACATACTGTACATACTGTTTATACTATGCATACTGTACATAGTGTTCATACTATACATACTGTACATACTGTTCATACTATACATACTATACATACTATACATACTGTTCATACTATACATACTATACATACTGTTCATACTATACATACTGTACGTACTGTTCATACTATACATACTATATATACTGTTCATACTATACATACTGTACATACTATACATACTGTATATACTGTTCATACTATACATACTATACATACTACACATACTGTACATACTATACATACTATACGTACTGTATATACTGTTCATACTATACATACTATACATACTGCACATACTGTTAATACTATACATACTATACATACTGTACATACTCTTCATAATATACATACTATACATACTGTTCAAACTATACATACTGTACATACTGTTCATACTATAAATACTATACATACTGTATACATACTGTTCACACTATACATACTATACATGCTGTACATACTGTACATACTATACATACTGTTCATACTGTACATACTATTCATACTATACATACTATACATACTGTACATACTGTTCATACTTTACTTATTGTACATACTGTACATACTGTTCATACTATACATACTATACATACTGTACATACAGTACATACTGTACATACAGCTGTGCCTTGTAGTCTAGCACTTCTGAAATGTCTCACACACTGAGCTGCTGGGAGAACCGTGGGGGGAGGTGGGAGCTCCTCACACACTGAGCTGCTGGGAGAACCGTGGGGGAGAGGTGAAAGTTCCTCACACACTGAGCTGCTGGGAGAACCGTGGGGGATATTTGGAAGCTCCTTACACACTGAGCTGCTGGGAGAACCGTGGGGGAGAGGTGGGAGCTCCTCACACACTGAGCTGCTGGGAGAACCATGGGGGAGAGGTGGAAGCTCCTAACACATTGAGCTGCTGGGAGAACCGTGGGAGAGATTTGGAAGCTCCTTACATACTGAGCTGCTGGGAGAACCGTGGGGGAGAGGTGGGAGCTCCTCACACACTGAGCTGCTGGGAGAACCGTGGGGGAGAGGTGGAAGCTCCTCACACACTGAGCTGCTGGGAGAACCATGGGGGAGAGATGGAAGCTCCTCACACACTGAGCTTCTGGGAGAACCGTGGAGGAGCACCTCACACACTGAGCTGCTGGGAGAACCGTGGGGGAGAGGTGAAAGCTCCTCACACACTGAGCTGCTGGGAGAACCGTGGGGGAGAGGTGGAAGCTCACCTCGCATGGCCGAGTGGAAAACCTGATCTTCTTACCTCAGCAACTTCAGATGGAGGGACTCAGTGGAGGGACATTTGTGTGTTTGTGTGTGTGTGTGTGTGTGTGTGTGTGTGTGCGTGCATGTGTGTGTGTGTGTGTGTGTGTGTGCGTGCGTGTGTGCGTATGTGCTCAAGCGTGCGTGTGTGTGTGCTTGTGTGACACTGAGAGGGAAAGAGAGAGAGATACAGCGAGAGAGAGGGCGGGCGGAAGAGGAAAAGCCTTTTAACCGTTGCCATCAACAACTTGCTCCCTGTCCTCTCTTATGACTTATGACTCTACATGTACAGCATCTCGGTATCCAGTGGTCCTCAGGGAACCCAGGTGTTCATCTTTAACATCAAATGACCCTAATGAGGCAATTAGATTCTGACCACTCTGTAACAATACGCCATCATCTGAACGACTCTGTAACAATATGCCAGAAAGATGAGTAAACGCCACTGAATTATGTAAAAATTTACAGGCCATCAGTTTATAGTATAATATATAGGCCATCAGTTTATAGTACAATATATAGGCCATCAATTTATAGTATAATATATATGCCGTTAGTGTAGAGTACAATACATAGGCCATCAGTTTATAGTACAATATATAGGCCATCAGTTTATAGTACAATATATACAGTGGGGGAAAAAAGTATTTAGTCAGCCACCAATTGTGCAAGTTCTCCCACTTAAAAAGATGAGAGTGGCCTGTAATTTTCATCATAGGTACACGTCAACTATGACAGACAAAATGAGGGGAAAAAATGAATTTATTTGCAAATGATGGTGGAAAATAAGTATTTGGTCAATAACAAAAGTTTCTCAATACTTTGTTATATACCCTTTGTTGGCAATGACACAGGTCAAACGTTTTCTGTAAGTCTTCACAAGGTTTTCACACACTGTTGCTGGTATTTTGGCCCATTCCTCCATGCAGATCTCCTCTAGAGCAGTGATGTTTTGGGGCTGTCGCTGGGCAACACGGACATTCAACTCCCTCCAAAGATTTTCTATGGGGTTGAGATCTGGAGACTGGCTAGGCCACTCCAGGACCTTGAAATGCTTCTTACGAAGCCACTGCTTCAGTGCCCGGGCGGTGTGTTTGGGATCATTGTCATGCTGAAAGACCCAGCCACGTTTCATGCTGTCATTTGACAGCTCTTTGGTCTTGGCCATAGTGGAGTTTGGAGTGTGACTGTTAAGGTTGTGGACAGGTGTCTTTTATACTGATAACAAGTTCAAACAGGTGCCATTAATACAGGTAACGAGTGGAGGACAGAGGAGCCTCTTAAAGAAGAAGTTACAGGTCTGTGAGAGCCATAAATCTTGCTTGGTTGTAGGTGACCAAATACTTATTTTTTTTCCTCAATTTGTCTGTCATAGTTGACGTGTACCTATGATGAAAATTACAGGCCTCTCTCATATTTTTAAGTGGGAGAACTTGCACAATTGGTGGCTGACTAAATACTTTTTTTCCCCACTGTAGGCCATCAGGGTAGAGTACAATATATAGGCCATCAGGGTAGAGTACAATATATAGGCCATCAATTTATAGTACAATATATAGGCCATCAGTTTATAGTACAATATTGGCCATCAAGGTAGAGTACAATATATAGGCCATCAGATTATAGTACAATATATAGGCCATCAGTTTTTAGTACAATATATAGGCCATCAGGGTAGAGTACAATATATAGGCCATCGGTTTATAGTACAATATATACGCCATCAAGGTAGAGTACAATATATAGGCCATCAGTTTAAAGTACAATATTGGCCATCATGGTAGAGTACAATATATAGGCCATCAGTTTATAGTACAATATATAGGCCATCAGAGTAGAGTACAATATATAGGCCATCAATTTATAGTACAATATATAGGCCATCAATTTATAGTACAATATATAGGCCATCAGTTTATAGTACAATATATAGGCCATCAGTTTTTAGTACAATATATAGGCCATCAGTTTTAAGTACAATATATAGGCTATCCGTTTTTAGTACAATATATAGGCCATCAGTTTTTAGTACAATATATAGGCCATCAGTTTTTAGTACAATATATAGGCCATCAGGGTAGAGAACAATATATAGGCCATCAATTTATAGTACAATATTTAGGCCATCAGTTTATAGTACAATATTGGCCATCAAGGTAGAGTACAATATATAGGCCATCAGATTATAGTACAATATATAGGCCATCAGTTTTTAGTACAATATATAGGCCATCAGGGTAGAGTACAATATATAGGCCATCGGTTTATAGTACAATATATAGGCCATCAAGGTAGAGTACAATATATAGGCCATCAGTTTAAAGTACAATATTGGCCATCAAGGTAGAGTACAATATATAGGCCATCAGTTTATAGTACAATATATAGGCCATCAGAGTAGAGTACAATATATAGGCCATCAATTTATAGTACAATATATAGGCCATCAATTTATAGTACAATATATAGGCCATCAGTTTATAGTACAATATATAGGCCATCAGTTTTTAGTACAATATATAGGCCATCAGTTTTTAGTACAATATATAGGCTATCCGTTTTGAGTACAATATATAGGCCATCAGTTTTTAGTACAATATATAGGCCATCAGTTTTTAGTACAATATATAGGCCATCAGTTTTTAGTACAATATATAGGCCATCAGGGTAGAGTACAATATATAGGCCATCAATTTATAGTACAATATATAGGCCATCAGTTTATAGTACAATATTGGCCATCAAGGTAGAGTACAATATATAGGCCATCAGTTTATAGTACAATATATAGGCCATCAGTTTTTAGTACAATATATAGGCCATCAGGGTAGAGTACAATATACAGGCCATCAATTTATAGTACAATATATAGGCCATCAGTTTATAGTACAATATATAGGTCATCAGGTTAGAGTACAATATATAGGCAATCAGGGTAGAGTACAATATATAGGCCATCGGTTTATAGTACAATATATAGGCCATCAAGTTAGAGTACAATATATAGGCCATCAGTTTTTAGTACAATATATATGCCATCAGTTTTTAGTACAATATATAGGCTATCCGTTTTTAGTACAATATATAGGCCATCAGTTTTTAGTACAATATATAGGCCATCAGTTTTTAGTACAATATATAGGCCATCAGGGTAGAGAACAATATATAGGCCATCAATTTATAGTACAATATATAGGCCATCAGTTTATAGTACAATATTGGCCATCAAGGTAGAGTACAATATATAGGCCATCAGATTATAGTACAATATATAGGCCATCAGTTTTTAGTACAATATATAGGCCATTAGGGTAGAGTACAATATATAGGCCATCGGTTTATAGTACAATATATAGGCCATCAAGGTAGAGTACAATATATAGGCCATCAGTTTAAATTACAATATTGGCCATCAAGGTAGAGTACAATATATAGGCCATCAGTTTATAGTACAATATATAGGCCATCAGAGTAGAGTACAATATATAGGCCATCAATTTATAGTACAATATATAGGCCATCAATTTATAGTACAATATATAGGCCATCAGTTTATAGTACAATATATAGGCCATCAGTTTTTAGTACAATATATAGGCCATCAGTTTTTAGTACAATATATAGGCTATCCGTTTTTAGTACAATATATAGGCCATCAGTTTTTAGTACAATATATAGGCCATCAGTTTTTTGTACAATATATAGGCCATCAGGGTAGAGAACAATATATAGGCCATCAATTTATAGTACAATATATAGGCCATCAGTTTATAGTACAATATTGGCCATCAAGGTAGAGTACAATATATAGGCCATCAGATTATAGTACAATATATAGGCCATCAGTTTTTAGTACAATATATAGGCCATCAGGGTAGAGTACAATATATAGGCCATCGGTTTATAGTACAATATATAGGCCATCAAGGTAGAGTACAATATATAGGCCATCGGTTTATAGTACAATATATAGGCCATCAAGGTAGAGTACAATATATAGGCCATCAGTTTAAAGTACAATATTGGCCATCAAGGAAGAGTACAATATATAGGCCATCAGTTTATAGGACAATATATAGGCCATCAGAGTAGAGTACAATATATAGGCCATCAATTTATAGTACAATATATAGGCCATCAATTTATAGTACAATATATAGGCCATCAGTTTATAGTACAATATATAGGCCATCAGTTTTTAGTACAATATATAGGCCATCAGTTTTTAGTACAATATATAGGCTATCCGTTTTTAGTACAATATATAGGCCATCAGTTTTTAGTACAATATATAGGCCATCAGTTTTTAGTACAATATATAGGCCATCAGGGTAGAGAACAATATATAGGCCATCAATTTATAGTACAATATTTAGGCCATCAGTTTATAGTACAATATTGGCCATCAAGGTAGAGTACAATATATAGGCCATCAGATTATAGTACAATATATAGGCCATCAGTTTTTAGTACAATATATAGGCCATCAGGGTAGAGTACAATATATAGGCCATCGGTTTATAGTACAATATATAGGCCATCAAGGTAGAGTACAATATATAGGCCATCAGTTTAAAGTACAATATTGGCCATCAAGGTAGAGTACAATATATAGGCCATCAGTTTATAGTACAATATATAGGCCATCAGAGTAGAGTACAATATATAGGCCATCAATTTATAGTACAATATATAGGCCATCAATTTAAAGTACAATATATAGGCCATCAGTTTATAGTACAATATATAGGCCATCAGTTTTTAGTACAATATATAGGCCATCAGTTTTTAGTACAATATATAGGCTATCCGTTTTTAGTACAATATATAGGCCATCAGTTTTTAGTACAATATATAGGCCATCAGTTTTTAGTACAATATATAGGCCAACAGTTTTTAGTACAATATATAGGCCATCAGGGTAGAGTACAATATATAGGCCATCAATTTATAGTACAATATATAGGCCATCAGTTTATAGTACAATATTGGCCATCAAGGTAGAGTACAATATATAGGCCATCAGTTTATAGTACAATATATAGGCCATCAGTTTTTAGTACAATATATAGGCCATCAGGGTAGAGTACAATATACAGGCCATCAATTTATAGTACAATATATAGGCCATCAGTTTATAGTACAATATATAGGTCATCAGGTTAGAGTGCAATATATAGGCCATCAGGGTAGAGTACAATATATAGGCCATCGGTTTATAGTACAATATATAGGCCTTCAAGGTAGAGTACAATATATAGGCCATCAGTTTTTAGTACAATATATAGGCCATCAGTTTTTAGTACAATATATAGGCTATCCGTTTTTAGTACAATATATAGGCCATCAGTTTTTAGTACAATATATAGGCCATCCGTTTTTAGTACAATATATAGGCCATCAGGGTAGAGAACAATATATAGGCCATCAATTTATAGTACAATATATAGGCCATCAGTTTATAGTACAATATTGGCCATCAAGGTAGAGTACAATATATAGGCCATCAGATTATAGTACAATATATAGGCCATCAGTTTTTAGTACAATATATAGGCCATCAGGGTAGAGTACAATATATAGGCCATCGGTTTATAGTACAATATATAGGCCATCAAGGTAGAGTACAATATATAGGCCATCAGTTTAAAGTACAATATTGGCCATCAAGGTAGAGTACAATATATAGGCCATCAGTTTATAGTACAATATATAGGCCATCAGAGTAGAGTAGAATATATAGGCCATCAATTTATAGTACAATATATAGGCCATCAATTTATAGTACAATATATAGGCCATCAGTTTATAGTACAATAAATAGGCCATCAGTTTATAGTACAATATATAGGCCATCAGTTTTTAGTACAATATATAGGCTATCCGTTTTTAGTACAATATATAGGCCATCAGTTTTTAGTACAATATATAGGCCATCAGTTTTTAGTACAATATATAGGCCATCAGGGTAGAGAACAATATATAGGCCATCAATTTATAGTACAATATATAGGCCATCAGTTTATAGTACAATATTGGCCATCAAGGTAGAGTACAATATATAGGCCATCAGATTATAGTACAATATATAGGCCATCAGTTTTTAGTACAATATATAGGCCATCAGGGTAGAGTACAATATATAGGCCATCGGTTTATAGTACAATATATAGGCCATCAAGGTAGAGTACAATATATAGGCCATCAGTTTAAAGTACAATATTGGCCATCAAGGTAGAGTACAATATATAGGCCATCAGTTTATAGTACAATATATAGGCCATCAGAGTAGAGTACAATATATAGGCCATCAATTTATAGTACAATATATAGGCCATCAATTTATAGTACAATATATAGGCCATCAATTTATAGTACAATATATAGGCCATCAGTTTTTAGTACAATATATAGGCCATCAGTTTTTAGTATAATATATAGGCCATCAGTTTTTAGTACAATATATAGGCTATCCGTTTTTAGTACAATATATAGGCCATCAGTTTTTAGTACAGTATATAGGCCATCAGTTTTTAGTACAATATATAGGCCATCAGTTTTTAGTACAATATATAGGCCATCAGGGTAGAGCACAATATATAGGCCATCAATTTATAGTACAATATATAGGCCATCAGTTTATAGTACAATATTGGCCATCAAGGTAGAGTACAATATATAGGCCATCAGTTTATAGTACAATATATAGGCCATCAGTTTTTAGTACAATATATAGGCCATCAGGGTAGAGTACAATATACAGGCCATCAATTTATAGTACAATATATAGGCCATCAGTTTATAGTACAATATATAGGTCATCAGGTTAGAGTACAATATATAGGCCATCAGGGTAGAGTACAATATATAGGCCATCGGTTTATAGTACAATATATAGGCCATCAAGGTAGAGTACAATATATAGGCCATCAGTTTTTAGTACAATATATAGGCCATCAGTTTTTAGTACAATATATAGGCCATCCGTTTTTAGTACAATATATAGGCCATCAGTTTTTAGTACAATATATAGGCCATCAGGGTAGAGAACAATATATAGGCCATCAATTTATAGTACAATATATAGGCCATCAGTTTATAGTACAATATTGGCCATCAAGGTAGAGTACAATATATAGGCCATCAGATTATAGTACAATATATAGGCCATCAGTTTTTAGTACAATATATAGGCCATCAGGGTAGAGTACAATATATAGGCCATCGGTTTATTGTACAATATATAGGCCATCAAGGTAGAGTACAATATATAGGCCATCAGTTTAAAGTACAATATTGGCCATCAAGGTAGAGTACAATATATAGGCCATCAGTTTATAGTACAATATATAGGCCATCAGAGTAGAGTACAATATATAGGCCATCAATTTATAGTACAATATATAGGCCATCAATTTATAGTACAATATATAGGCCATCAGTTTATAGTACAATATATAGGCCATCAGTTTTTATTACAATATATAGGCTATCCGTTTTTAGTACAATATATAGGCCATCAGTTTTTAGTACAATATATAGGCCATCAGTTTTTAGTACAATATATAGGCCATCAGGGTAGAGAACAATATATAGGCCATCAATTTATAGTACAATATATAGGCCATCAGTTTATAGTACAATATTGGCCATCAAGGTAGAGTACAATATATAGGCCATCAGATTATAATACAATATATAGGCCATCAGTTTTTAGTACAATATATAGGCCATCAGGGTAGAGTACAATATATAGGCCATCAGATTATAATACAATATATAGGCCATCAAGGTAGAGTACAATATATAGGCCATCAGTTTAAAGTACAATATTGGCCATCAAGGTAGAGTACAATATATAGGCCATCGGTTTATAGTACAATATATAGGCCATCAGAGTAGAGTACAATATATAGGCCATCAATTTATAGTACAATATATAGGCCATCAATTTATAGTACAATATATAGGCCATCAGTTTATAGTACAATATATAGGCCATCAGTTTTTAGTACAATATATAGGCCATCAGTTTTTAGTACAATATATAGGCTATCCGTTTTTAGTACAATATATAGGCCATCAGTATTTAGTACAATATATAGGCCATCAGTTTTTAGTACAATATATAGGCCATCAGTTTTTAGTACAATATATAGGCCATTAGGGTAGAGTACAATATATAGGCCATCAGGGTAGAGTACAATACAGTGGGGAGAACGATTTTGCAGGTTTTCCTACTTACAAAGCATGTAGAGGTCTGTAATTTCTATGATAGGTACACTTCAACTGTGAGAGACGGAATCTAAAACAAAAATCCAGAAAATCACATTGTATGATTTTTAAGTAATTAATTTGCATTTTATTGCATGAAATAAGTATTTGATCACCTACCAACCAGTAAGATTCCGGCTCTCACAGACCTGTTAGTTTTTCTTTAAGAAGCCCACCTGTTCTCCACTCATTACCTGTATTAACTGCACCTGTTTGAACTCGTTACCTGTATAAAAGACACCTGTCCACACACTCAATCAAACAGACTCCAACCTCTCCACAATGGCCAAGACCAGAGAGCTGTGTAATGACATCAGGGATAAAATTGTAGACCTGCACAAGGCTGGGATGGGCTACAGGACAATAGGCAAGCAGCTTGGTGAGAAGGCAACAACTGTTGGCGCAATTATTAGAAAATGGAAGAAGTTCAAGATGACGGTCAATCACCCTCGGCCTGGGGTTCCATGCAAGATCTCACCTCGTGGGGCATCAATGATCATGAGGAAGGTGAGGGATCAGCCTAGACCTACACGGCAGGACCTGGTCAATGACCTGAAGAGAGCTGGGACCACAGTCTCAAAGAAAACCATTAGTAACAAATTACGCCGTCATGGATTAAAATCCTGCAGCACACGCAAGGTCCCCCTGCTCAAGCCAGCGCATGTCCAGGCCCGTCTGAAGTTTGCCAATGACCATCTGGATGATCCAGAGGAGGAATGGGAGAAGGTCATGTGGTCTGATGAGACAAAAATAGAGCTTTTTGGTCTAAACTCCACTCGCCGTGTTTGGAGGAAGAAGAAGGATGAGTACAACCCCAAGAACACCATCCCAACCGTGAAGTATGGAGGTGGAAACATCATTCTTTGGGGATGCTTTTCTGCAAATGGGACAGGACGACTGCACCGTATTGAGGGGAGGATGGATGGGGCCATGTATCGCGAGATCTTGGCCAACAACCTCCTTCCCTCAGTAAGAGCATTGAAGATGGGTCGTGGCTTGGTCTTCCAGCATGACAACGACCCGAAACACACAGCCAGGGCAACTAAGGAGTGGCTCCGTAAGAAGCATCTCAAGGTCCTGGAGTGGCCTAGCCAGTCTCCAGACCTGAACCCTATAGAAAATCTTTGGAAGGAGAAAGTCCGTATTGCCCAGCGACAGCCCCGAAACCTGAAGGATCTGGAGAAGGTCTGTATGGGGGAGTGGGCCAAAATCCCTGCTGCAGTGTGTGCAAACCTGGTCAAGACCTACAGGAAACGTATGATCTCTGTAATTGCAAACAAAGGTTTCTGTACCAAATATTAAGTTCTGCTTTTCTGATGTATAAAATACTTATGTCATGCAATAAAATGCAAATTAATTACTTAAAAATCATACAATGTGATTTTCTGGATTTTTGTTGTAGATTCCGTCTCTCACAGTTGAAGTGTACCGATCATAAAAATTATGGACCTCTACATGCTTTGTAAGTAGGAAAACCTGCAAAATCGGCAGTGTATCAAATACTTGTTCTCCCCACTGTATATAGGCCATCAGGGTAGAGTACAATATATAGGACATTAGGGTAGAGTGGAACACAGCAAGAGCACACTCTAGTCACGGCAACCTGGGCAAGGTCAAACAGCATGTTGACACAGCCTTAGGGCTCAGCCTTAGGGGTCTGGTCAAAACTAGTACACAAATGAGGAAATAGGGCAGTGTTTTGTTTATTCATGGATGACAAGGGCAGCCAGGCTTCCTAAAAGAATGCACCAATTAAAAAACATACAATTATTTATCTTTCATCTCTCTGTGTTTCATAATTTTCCTTCAATTCGCAAGAGGCTGAATTTATCTCACAGGAGAAAGCACCGAGCAAGTGACACGGTGCCCCTCTGTCTCTCTACGTGTAGGCCATCTGTCTGATGCTGTCTGGTCCAAACCAGTATGATATTGTTGCCACCCGTAGCATTGAAGGCAAGTGAAGCCAGCGAGCAGTTGGCCTCCCTTGATAAAAAAAAGTATATAAAATTAGCCAATCAGCGTTGAGCTAAACGGAGCGAGCTCAACTGTGAATGTTCCTGGTTTACCAAAAAAAAGTGTCAAGGGAAGCCAACATGGATTTTGGCGTCACTCCTATCAAATCCCATTGAGAGCATACATTATTGACAGAAAACATTTAATTGTTGCATCTCGTTCTGTTGTTGTCCTCCGGTGGCTAGCTAGCAAGCTAGCTAAAATTGGCCCTAAATTAGCCATGGATGGAGATATGGATTTGAACTTGTGGTTTTACTTAATTCTCTGTACTGGCCAATGATTATAATGGTGATTCTGATCCAACCATTAATTCATACATTGTTGTGCCCCTGGACTGAAAAGATGGAAGTTCAATATGTAGCTAGATGTAGAAGGTTAATGTTAACTAATGTTGACTTCCCCAGTGATTTTACCCACGCACCGCTACTGGAATAGGGTGCCATTTGAGATGCGGACACAGTGCTGTATTAGGCCCTGGACACAGTGCTGTATTAGGCCCTGGACACAGTGCTGTATTAGGCCCTGGACACAGTGCTGTAAATAAGCCCTGGACACAGTGCTGTATTAGGCCCTGGACACAGTGCTGTATTAGGCCCTGGACACAGTGCTGTATTAGGCCCTGGACACAGTGCTGTATTAGGCCCTGGACACAGTGCTGTATTAGGCCCTGGACACAGTGCTGTATTAGGCCCTGTACTCTGTCTGTTTATGGCTGAACCATGAAATGAGATCCAACAGGCGATTACATCTATCTCCATCTCTGGCCACCCACTATCTCCATCACCATCTCTGAGGCTGGCTCTGTTGTCATGGTCGTCATGTGGATTACCATGCTGGTTGTTACAGTAGCTGTGGATGGGATTATCATTAGTGTTATGATAGAGATTGCTGCTGCTCTCGTTGAATAGATAATTAGACAGGTACTGTAGGGTGGCGGGTGAGATGGTAGCACGGTGATAGTGCAGACGTAGTACTACAACCAATTACTGTACTGTATGGACCTGAGGTGGGTTTATCTGGCTGGCTGTGTAGGAATGAATATAGATTGGATCAGGATAATGATAGGGGTGATTGATGGTGAGGAGGAGGAGGAGAAGTTTGATAATGACAATTTTGATGTTGATAATGGTGATGATGAAGATGTAATTTCTTTCCTAATTTTCTTATCTGCTTAGAGGATTCTTAAATACCATATCTGAAGGATCAAAGTGACAGTAAGTGTGTGCCTGGGTGTGAGAGAGCTCTTCTTACCCCTTTAAATTGGTAGCTGTGTAGACACGCTGTAAAGTGGTTTATGTTTGAAGGAATGGAAGTGGTAAAATATTTAGCCTCATTCCTAAGGTCTGCAGACATTGGGACAATGTCACTATGACAATATTTGTCACTAATTCAACAATATGAGTCCTGGTTGTAAGTAGTCAGTGTTTGTCTATTAATGACATTACATTTGACATTTTAGTCATTTAGCAGATGCTCTTATGCAGAGTGACATATAAGACCAATTATGGTTAAGTGCCTTGCTCAGGGGCTCATCGGCAGATTTGTCACCTAGTTGGCTCAGGGTTTCGAACCAGTGACCTGGTTTTGAACCAGACATAATGTTGGAGCAACATTTTGCCCAGTGGAAGATAGAAATGCATAACTTAGTAACAATCAGTAGTGGTCTTTTCTTACCCCCACTCCCTCACTTTCCTCTCCCCCTGAGTCGAGGACAGACAGACATGAATGATCATCTTCAGATGTACTAAACTGTGCGTCTGTCTGTGCTAATCATTTCAGTGACAAACCTGGGTCTCTGAGACTCCTCAGCAGTCGTAACTTCTGTGATGATCAGACGAGGCAGGATGACTCTCTGCTAATTGTCTTGTCATGTCATCCGGGTGGATTCAACACTTCACATGAAAGGGATGTTCTGTTTGACACTCAAAGGGACATGAAGGGGAGAAATAAAGGATACATCAGTAATAGAGACACATATTCAGTTGAAGTTTGAAGTTGTTGGATTTAACTTTTTT
>NC_140016.1:16196858-16362582 GCF_964263955.1 Coregonus lavaretus
GCTATCATAGAAGTAGCGTTGTCGGCATATGAGCGTTGATAGTCTTCCGTGCCAACAGAAAGTGGTGTGTGAACACACTTTGACCTGTCCAAGTCTCAGGTATGCAGTATTACTGTATTAGTCCCAGGTCCAGCAGGCAATGTCTGTCTATGGAGACTCAGATGGTGTTCTCATCTTCTTAATAAACTGTGTACATGGTGGGACTCAGGCTCTCTCCTGCCATTTAGATGTAATAATGATCTCCCCCTCAGAGAGAGAGGAAGAAGGGGGAGCTGAAAGCCTCTGTGAGTGTTATAGGAGATTACTGCCTTATTGCTCTGAGACTCCTCTCTGGCATGAGCTGTGACGCCATGTGGATGCCTGACCCTACACACACACACAGAGCACACACCATTCCCTGAGAAGGTAACAATAAATCAGTCCAGATTCTGCGCAAGTGACACAGACAGAATAACAGGCCAAGGTTGAGAAAGAAAGGAAGAGAGAGATAAATATATTGGGAGGATGACAAACAAGAAAACACAACAGGGTCTCCTAGTTTCCCTTGGAAATTTGACATATTATAGACAAACGTCTTTTTTCATGCATACATTCTGCATGGTTACAGGGTTAATTCCATGTGGTTACAGGGTTAATTCCATGTGGTTACAGGGTTAATTCCATGTGGTTACAGGGTTAATTCCATGTGGTTACAGGGTTAATTCCATGTGGTTACAGGGTTTATTCCATGTGGTTACAGGGTTAATTCCATGTGGTTACATGGTTCATTCTGCGTGGTTACAGGGTTAATTCCATGTGGTTACAGGGTTCATTCTGCGTGGTTACAGGGTTAATTCCATGTGGTTACAGGGTTAATTCCATGTGGTTACAGGGTATAAGCAGAAACAACCCCAAGGTTAACAGTTTAGGCATTCATTTGAGTGGTTAAGGGGGCAATCAGCAGATGTTACATCCATTTTTTGACTTAGAAATGATGATATGTACCCATTGATTCTTGAAGAATATAACTTCTAAATATAACTTATATAAGTCGCTTTGTTATTATTTCTACTGCTGATTGTCACTTTAAAGGGATACTTCAGGATTTTGGCAATGAAGCCCTTTATCTACATCCCCAGAGTCAGATGAACATTTATGTCTGTGTGCTGGGAAAGTAGATGAAGGGCTTCATTGCCAAAATCCCGAAGTAAATCCCCAAAGTATCCCTTTAAGGTTAGGGCTATGAGGAAGGCTTAAAACAAAATAATAAAAAACGACTCATTATTACCATCAAGTATCATCAAGTATTCTCACGGCTCGCTAGAGCATTGTGAACTGCGGTGGGGCAGTGGTCTGAGCAGCACTTTCCGGCTCTGAAAATCATGAGTTTGTGCCCAGTGCTGGGCAATTGTATTTATTTATTTATTGCAGATAAAGGAATATATCGACGTTCTCAGGACCTTTTCAAACGCCCGAAATCGAAGTATATTTCTAGTGATCAGGCAGAGAAAACAAACAACGGGAAGAAAAGCTGAGAAAACCAGAGCTGACAGACTGAGTGGAGAGGAAGAAAGAGAAAGAGACAGGAAGAGAGAGAGGAGGCAGCCCTATCGCCCCCTCAGAAAAACGATAGGGGGAGAGAGAGAGACAGAGAAAGAGGTAGCGGCAGGTAGACTAGCGGTTAAGAGTGTTGGGCCAGTAAGCGAAAACTGAGCAAGGCAGTTAAACAACAACAACAACTACTCCCTGGGCAGCGATGACTTGGACGTCCATTAAGGCAGACCCCAGCACCTGATTCAGAAGGGTTGTGTTAAATGCAGAAGACACATTTTGGTTGAATGCATTCAGTTGTGCAACTGACTAGGTATTCCCTTTCCATTGCCCCTGAGAGAGAGAGAGAGAGAGAGAGAGAGAGAGAGAGAGAGAGAGAGAGAGAGAGAGAGAGAGAGAGAGAGAGAGAGTTTGACCCCAAATTTGACCCCAATAACTACCGTGGGATATGCGTCAACAGCAACCTTGGGAAAATCCTCTGCATTATCATTAACAGCAGACTAGTTCATTTCCTCAGTGAAAACAATGTACTGAGCAAATGTCAAATTGGCTTTTTACCAAATTACCGTACGACAGACCACGTATTCACCCTGCACACCCTAATTGATAAACAAACAAAACAAAACAAAGGCAAAGTCTTCTCATGCTTTGTTGATTTCAAAAAAGCTTTTGACTCAATTTGGCATGAGGGTCTGCTATACAAATTGATGGAAAGTGGGGTTGGGGGAAAAACATACGACATTATAAAATCCATGTACACAAACAACAAGTGTGCGGTTAAAATTGGCAAAAAACACACACATTTCTTTCCACAGGGCCGTGGGGTGAGACAGGGATGCAGTTTAAGCCCCACCCTCTTCAACATATATATCAACGAATTGGCGAGGGCACTAGAACAGTCTGCAGCACCCGGCCTCACCCTACTAGAATCTGAAGTCAAATGTCTTCTGTTTGCTGACGATCTGGTGCTTCTGTCACCAACCAAGGAGGGCCTACAGCAGCACCTAGATCTTCTGCACAGATTCTGTCAGACCTGGGCCCTGACAGTAAATCTCAGTAAGACAAAAATAATGGTTTTCCAAAAAAGGTCCAGTTGCCAGGACCACAAATACAAATTCCATCTAGACACCGTTGCCCTAGAGCACACAAAAAACTATACATACCTCGGCCTAAACATCAGCGCCACAGGTAACTTCCACAAAGCTGTGAACGATCTGAGAGACAAGGCAAGAAGGGCCTTCTATGCCATCAAAAGGAACATAAAATTTGACATACCAATTAGGATCTGGCTAAAAATACTTGAATCAGTTATAGAACCCATTGCCCTTTATGGTGCTGAGGTCTGGGGTCCGCTCACCAACCAAGAATTCACAAAATGGGACAAACACCAAATTGAGACTCTGCATGCAGAATTCTGCAAAAACATCCTCCGTGTACAACGTAAAACACCAAATAATGCATGCAGAGCAGAATTAGGCCAATACCCACTAATTATCAAAATCCAGAAAAGAGCCGTTAAATTCTATAACCACTTAAAAGGAAGCGATTCCCAAACCTTCCATAACAAAGCCATCACCTACAGAGAGATGAACTTGGAGAAGAGTCCCCTAAGTAAGCTTGTCCTGGGGCTCTGTTCACAAACACAAACAGACCCCACACAGCCCCAGGACAACAACAACAACAACAACACAACTAGACCCAACCAAATCATGAGAAAACAAAAAGAGAATTACTTGACACATTGGAAAGAACAAACAAAAAAACAGAGCAAACTAGAATGCTATTTGGCCCTAAACAGAGAGTACACAGTGGCAGAATACTTGACCACTGTGACTGACCCAAACTTAAGGAAAGCTTTGACTATGTACAGACTCAGTGAGCATAGCCTTGCTATTGAGAAAGGCCGCCGTAGGCAGACCTGGCTCTCAAGAGAAGACAGGCTATGTGCACACTGCCCACAAAATGAGGTGGAAACTGAGCTGCACTTCCTAACCTCCTGCCAAATGTATGACCATATTAGAGACACATATTTCCCTCAGATTACAGCGATCCACAAAGAATTCGAAAACAAACCCAATTTTGATAAACTCCCTTATCTACTGGGTGAAAAACCACAGTGTGCCATCACAGCTGCAAGATTTGTGACCTGTTGCCACAAGAAAAGGGCAACCAGTGAAGAACAAACACCATTGTAAATACAACCCATATTTATGTTTATTTATTTTCCCATTTGTACTTTAACTATTTGCACATTGTTACAACACTGTATATATACATAATATTACATTTGAAATGTCTTTATTCTTTTGAAACTTCTGAGTGTAATGTTTACTGTTAATATTTATTGTTTATTTCACTTTTGTTTACTATCTACTTCACTTGCTTTGGCAATGTTAACACACGTTTCCCATGCCAATAAAGCCCTTAAATTGAAATTGAAATTGAATTGAGAGAGAGAGAGAGAGAGAGAGAGAGAGAGAGAGAGAGAGAGAGAGAGAGAGAGAGATGCTTCTATCCTCCCACACTGCTGTACCAGCATACTAATGCAATGCAGGCAGTTACTATAAGATAGTATATACTGAATACTGTAGTTTCCAGGCTCCCGAGTGGCGCAGTGGTCTAAGGCACTGCATCTCAGTGCTTGAGGCGTCACTACAGACCCCCTGGTTCTATTCCAGGCTGTATCACAACCGACCGTGATTGGGAGTCCCATAGGGCGGTGCACAATTGGCCCAGCGTCGTCCGGGTTTGCCGGTGTAGGCCGTCATTGTAAATAAGAATTTGTTCTTAAATGACTTGCCTAGTTAAATAAAAGTAAAATAAAAATACATGCTCATTCTAACTCTTAGACAGCTATAGTTCAGTGTTTATCATCATGGTGAAGTGGGATTTCTGCCATAACAGAGGACCCTGCAGTAGTCAGAAGACAGACTGTAAAGAGTTATCTTTTCCCTTGGCTTGTAGATCACAATACATACAGTATAGGAGAGAGAGAGGGGAAGATAAGGAAACATTAAACTGATATTGACTGGAAAGAGAGTGATAAACAGATCTAGAATCTGAAGTTTGTTAGTTAGAGTACACACACACTGTGACACAGGGAGGTATACCTTGGAACAGCGAGTAGGTTGGGTGGTAAGCCTTTAGGTTCTCCCCGGTAACAAGTTTCAAGTTTTTATTGTCAAGTGCACAAGTACAGTGAAATACCTTTCTTGCTCTATCCCAACAATGCCCAACAATGCAGTAATCAATATCAGTCTCTGCCTCATTGCAAAAGCAAGCTGGGACGCCTGCTATCATACAAAGGTATCAGAACAAACAACACCTCTATTAGCAGACACACACATCCATAATTTACACACTGTGGGTGTGTGTGTGTGTTTGTGTGTGTGTGTGTGTGTTTCTGGACCTCGCACTGCCAAACAACACACAAGTTGTGCTAGTTGTGCTGAAGTAACATGGAGAGTGGAGAGGTGTGTGTTGTGGTCGAGGAGACGGGAACACAGGGAGGAGGAGAGGAGCACTAGGCTGGATTACAAGGAGGGAAACATTAACGGCACATTATTGATGAAATATTTATGAATTCATATCAAGAGATTCTTGTTACATTATTCAGAGTTACATGGGGATGTGGGACGTGGGTGGAAAGGGGGATGAGTGGAGGGGGGAAAGGGGGGTGAGTGGAGGGGGGAAAGGGGGATGAGCGGAGGGGGGAAAGGGGGATGAGTGGAGGGGGGAAAGGGGGGTGAGTGGAGGGGGGAAAAGGGGATGAGTGGAGGGGGGAAAGGGGGATGAGTGGAGGGGGGAAAGGGGGGTGAGTGGAGGGGGGAAAGGGGGATGAGTGGAGGGGGGAAAGGGGGGTGAGTGGAGGGGGGAAAGGGGGATGAGTGGAGGGGGGAAAGGGGGGTGAGTGGAGGGGGAAAGGGGGGTGAGTGGAGGGGGAAAGGGGGATGAGTGGAGGGGGGAAAGGGGGATGAGCGGAGGGGGGAAAGGGGGGTGAGTGGAGGGGGAAAGGGGGATGAGTGGAGGTGGGAAAGGGGGATGAGTGGAGGGGGGAAAGGGGGGTGAGTGGAGGTGGGAAAGGGGGATGAGCGGAGGGGGGAAAGGGGGATGAGTGGAGGGGGGAAAGGGGGATGAGTGGAGGGGGGAAAGGGGGGTGAGTGGAGGGGGAAAGGGGGGTGAGTGGAGGGGGAAAGGGGGATGAGTGGAGGTGGGAAAGGGGGATGAGTGGAGGGGGGAAAGGGGGATGTGGGACGTGGGTGGAAAGGGGGATGAGTGGAGGGGGGAAAGGGGGATGAATGGAGGGGGGAAAGGGGGATGTGGAACGTGGGTGGAAAGGGGGATGAGTGGAGGGGGGAAAGGGGGATGTGGGACGTGGGTGGAAAGGGGGATAAGTGGAGGGGGGAAAGGGGGATGAGTGGAGGAAAATAACACATAATTGATCACATTTCTACATCATTTTTACTATAACAGAAAGATGAGTGTACAGCTCTCTGCACCTCTAAATATAAATGTTCTACTCTCTCTCGTTTCACCACCTCCTACCTTTTCTCCTCCCTCCCTCCTTCTTGTCTTGCCTAGTTCCTGTCCTTCTGGCTGGGTACAGCTCAGCGGTGGCCCTGTGCTCTAGTGACTCACTCTGTTAATTTCTCTGGAATTGGAAACAAACTGGTTTATTTTCACTTCTCTGCTCCGTACCTTTTTCTAGGCAACTGTCAGAACGCAGCTATGTCACTCACATACCCTTAAGCAAGCTTCCCTCCGCATGACTGTGTGCATGTGTGACCGTATTTGTGTATGTGTGCGCATGTGTGTGTGTGTGTGTGTGTGTGTGTGTGTGTGTGTGTGTGCGTGTGTGTGTGAGGACAGATCTGTGAGGCTGTGTAAAGTCAGAACAGCAGGTTAGAGTCTACAGTAGCCTCCAGGTCTAGCACAGCCAGATTCATACTGCAACACCTTATATCTGGCCTGTTTATTGGCTGCTCCAGATCATCTAAATGATGGTAAGAGCACCTGTATAAGAATGCTTCTGCTCCTCTGGTACCTTCCCTACGGTCATGGGGCTGTGTTACTAGCTCTTGACATAGTGTAGGTTTGTAGTGTAATTATTGTTATAGGATCAAATAGAAACCTTTTATCTTTCTAGGTGTTTCATTTCTCCTGCACTTGTTCCCATGGTGCTCAGCTCACAGCCGCGGGCATGGAGGAAACCTGGGTCTGCCCTCATTCCCAACCTCCCCTAGTGCACACACACTTCCAGGAGGAGAGGAACTATCCCACCACCAACACACACATTTCCCTCCCACCCCTCCCTGTTCATCTGTGTCAGCTATGTAAAAAGCAGCGGTGATATGAGAAAGGTCCCTGGAGACTGAGTTTGTCATCATACATTAAACAGCACCCCGGGTCTGACTAAACACCTCTCAGTAGTAAACAATGAAGAGCTGTTAAATATAGATCCCGTCCCCCTCCCTCTATGCTTCCCCCTCCATCACATATGGAAAACAGAGGTGTGTGTGTGTGTGTGTGTGTGTGTGTGTGTGTGTGTGTGTGTGTGTGTGTTGACAGCACGCCAGGTGTCCTCTCAGTATGTGTTCCACAGTAAACACAGAGGCTGATGACGATAATGATGTCAAACCCACACCTGACCTTCTCTCCTCTTACAATCCCTCTTTCCATCTCTGGTTCTCTCCATCCCATCTGATTCTCCATCTCTCTCCCTCACCCCATCCATCTCTCTCTCTATCTCTAGTTCTCTCCAACCCATCTGATTCTCCATCTCTCTCCCTCACCCCATCCATCTCTCTCTCTATCTCTAGTTCTCTCCAACCCATCTGATTCTCCATCTCTCTCCCTCACCCATCCATCTCTCTCTCTATCTCTAGTTCTCTCCAACCCATCTGATTCTCCATCTCTCTCCCTCACCCCATCCATCTCTCTCTCTATCTCTAGTTCTCTCCAACCCATCTGATTCTCCATCTCTATCCCTCACCCCATCCATCTCTCTCTCTATCTCTAGTTCTCTCCAACCCATCTGATTCTCCATCTCTCTCCCTCACCCCATCCATCTCTCTCTCTATCTCTAGTTCTCTCCAACCCATCTGATTCTCCATCTCTATCCCTCACCCCATCCATCTCTCTCTCTATCTCTAGTTCTCTCCAACCCATCTGATTCTCCATCTCTCTCCCTCACCCATCCATCTCTCTCTCTATCTCTAGTTCTCTCCAACCCATCTGATTCTCCATCTCTCTCCCTCACCCCATCCATCTCTCTCTCTATCTCTAGTTCTCTCCAACCCATCTGATTCTCCATCTCTATCCCTCACCCCATCCATCTCTCTCTCTATCTCTGGTTCTCTCCAACCCATCTGATTCTCCATCTCTCTCCCTCACCCCATCCATCTCTCTCTCTATCTCTAGTTCTCTCCAACCCATCTGATTCTCCATCTCTCTCCCTCACCCCATCCATCTCTCTCTCTATCTCTAGTTCTCTCCAACCCATCTGATTCTCCATCTCTCTCCCTCACCCCATCCATCTCTCTCTCTATCTCTAGTTCTCTCTAACCCATCTGATTCTCCATCTCTCTCCCTCACCCCATCCATCTCAAGTTATCTCATCCCATCTCTCTCTCCATCTCTCTTCTCCCTCACCCCATCCATCTCTCTCTCCATCTCAAGTTATCTCATCCCATCTCTCTCTCCATCTCTCTCCCTCACCCCATCCATCCATCTCTCCCTGTATTGCTGCATCCCCTTTTCCATCACTCACTTTCTCTACCTATCCTCTCTTTACAAAACCTTTCCTCCATCCATATTCTCTACTCTACCACTCCACTCCACCCCTCAACCTCTATCCTCTCCTCCCTCACTCTCTCATGCCTTCTTTGTCTCTCATCCTCCATCACTCTCTCTCTTGCTCTTTCCATCCCACTTCTCCATCCTCTCCTCTACCCTCCTCTACTCTCCTCTACTAAACATTCCTTCCCTTTCTCAATCAACTCTGTCCTTTGCTGAACTCCCAGACTCTCTCAATCACCTATTTCTCTCTTTTTTCCACAGGTCTCCTACCCATCCATTCCTCTCTGTGTAGGGTTGTTTCTCCCCTCCTTCCTAAAGGGCAGATATATCTATTTTCTCCTTCCTAAAGGGCAGATATATCTATTTTATCCTTCCTAAAGGGCAGATATATCTATTTTTTCCTTCCTAAATGGCAGACATATATATTTTATCCTTCCTAAAGGGCAGATATATTTATTTTCTTCTTCCTAAAGGGCGGATATATCTATTTTCTCCTTCCTAAAGGGCAGATATATTTATTTTCTCCTTCCTAAAGGGCACATATATATATATATTATCCTTCCTAAATGACAGATACAGTGGGGGAAAAAAGTATTTAGTCAGCCACCAATTGTGCAAGTTCTCCAACTTAAAAAGATGAGAGAGGCCTGTAATTTTCATCATAGGTACACGTCAACTATGACAGACACATTGAGGAAAAAAAATCCAGAAAATCACATTGTAGGATTTTTTATGAATTTATTTGCAAATTATGGTGGAAAATAAGTATTTGGTCACCTACAAACAAGCAAGATATCTGGCTCTCACAGACCTGTAACTTCTTCTTTAAGAGGCTCCTCTGTCCTCCCCTCGTTACCTGTATTAATGGCACCTGTTTGAACTTGTTATCAGTATAAAAGACACCTGTCCACAACCTCAAACAGTCACATTCCAAACTCCACTATGGCCAAGACCAAAGAGCTGTCAAAGGACACCAGAAACAAAATTGTAGACCTGCACCAGGCTGGGAAGACTGAATCTGCAATAGGTAAGCAGCTTGGTTTGAAGAAATCAACTGTGGGAGCAATTATTAGGAAATGGAAGACATACAAGACCACTGATAATCTCCCTCGATCTGGGGCTCCACGCAAGATCTCACCCCGTGGGGTCAAAATGATCACAAGAACTGTGAGCAAAAATCCCAGAACCACACGGGGGGACCTAGTGAATGACCTGCAGAGAGCTGGGACCAAAGTAACAAAGCCTACCATCAGTAACACACTACGCCGCCAGGGACTCAAATCCTGCAGTGTGCCCCTGCTTAAGCCAGTACATGTCCAGGCTAGTCTGAAGTTTGCTAGAGAGCATTTGGATGATCCAGAAGAGGATTGGGAGAATGTCATATAGTCAGATGAAACCAAAATAGAACTTTTTGGTAAAACTCAACTCGTCGTGTTTGGAGGACAAAGAATGCTGAGTTGCATACAAAGAACACCATACGTACTGTGAAGCATGGGGGTGAAAACATCATGCTGTGGGGCTGTTTTTCTGCAAAGGGACCAGGACGACTGATCCGTGTAAAGGAAAGAATGAATAGGGCCATGTATCGTGAGATTTTGAGTGAAAACCTCCTTCCATCAGCTAGGGCATTGAAGATGAAACGTGGCTGGGTCTTTCAGCATGACAATGATCCCAAACACACCGCACGGGCAACGAAGGAGTGGCTTCGTAAGAAGCATTTCAAGGTCCTGGAGTGGCCTAGCCAATCTTTGGAGGGAGTTGAATGTCTGTGTTGCCCAGCGACAGCACCAAAACATCACTGCTCTAGAGGAGATCTGCATGGAGGAATGGGCCAAAATACCAGCAACAGTGTGTGAAAACCTTGTGAAGACTTACAGAAAACGTTTCACCTGCGTCATTGCCAACAAAGGGTATAAAACAAAGTATTGAGAAACTTTTGTTATTGACCAAATACTTATTTTCCACCATAATTTGCAAATAAATTCATTAAAAATCCTACAATGTGATTTTCTGGATTTCTTTTTCTTATTTTGTCTGTCATAGTTGACGTGTACCTATGATGAAAATTACAGGCCTCTCTCATCTTTGTAAGTTGGAGAACATGCACAATTGGTGGCTGACTAAATACTTTTTTTCCCCACTGTATATATTTTTTCATGAGACCAGAGAGAATGAGAGAGAGAGAGGTGTGGAGGCCAGAGAGATATCATTTGAGACAGACAAATATATAGAGATTGGGTAAATGAATGGACAGATACGATTCTGTACAGTTATGTGAAGGTAAGGACACAGTACATAAGGACACAGTGAATAAGGACACAGTACATAAGAACAGTACATGAGGACACAGTACATACAGATACATTACATAAGGACAGTACACAGGGGCACAGTACATAATGACAGTGCATAAGGACACAGTGCATAAGGACAGTACATAAGGCCACAGTACATAATGACACAGTACACAAGGGCACATTGCATAAGGACACAGTAAATAAGGGCACAGTACATAAGGACACGGTGTGTAAGGACAGTACATAAAGACACCATGCTTAAGGACACAGTGCATAAGGACACAGTGCATAAGGACAGTACATAAGGGCACAGTACATAAGGACACAGTACATAAGGACACAGTACATAAGGACACTATGTATAAGGAAAGTACATAAAGACACAGTAATTAAGGACACAGTACATAAAGGCATAGTAATTAAGGACACAGTACATACGGGTACAGTACATACGGACACAGTACATAAGGACACTGTGTATGAGGACAGTACATAAATACACAGTGCTTAAGGACACAGTGCATAAGGACAGTACATAATGACACAGTGCATTAGGACACAGTGAATAATGACACACTGCATAAGGACAGTACATACGGACACAGTACATAAGGATACAGTGAATAAGGTCACAGTGCATAAGGACAGTACATAAGCTCACAGTGCATAAGGACACCGTTAATAAGGACAGAACATAAGAACACAGTACATAAGAACACAGTGAATAATGACACAGTGCATAAGGACACAGTGAATAATGACAGAGTGCATAAGGACACAGTGAATAATGACACAGTGAATAATGACACAGTGCATAAGGACACAGTACATAAGTGGTCCTCTGTAGCTCAGCTGGTAGAGCACGGCGCTTGTAACGCTAAGGTAGTGGGTTCGATCCCCGGGACCACCCATTCACAAAAAAAAATACAAAAAAATAAAATAAATAATGTATGCACGCGTGACTGTAAGTCGCTTTGGATAAAAGCGTCTGCTAAATGGCATATTATATTTATATTATAAGGACACAGTGCACAAGGACACAGTACATAAGGAGACAGTACATAAGGCCATAGTGCATAAGGACACAGTGAATAATGACACAGTGCATAAGGACACAGTGAATAATGACACAGTGCATAAGGACACAGTGAATAAGGGCACAGTACATAAGGACACAGTGCACAACGACACAGTACATACGGACACAGTACATAATGACACAGTGCATAAGGACAGTACATAATGACACAGTACATAAGGACACAGTGAATAATGACACAGTGCATAAGGACACAGTGAATAATGACACAGTGCATAAGGACACAGTGAATAATGACACAGTACATAAGGACACAGTACATAAGGATACAGTGCATAAGGACACAGCGCATGAGGACAGTACATAAGGTCACAGTGCATAAGGACAGTACATAAGGTCAAAGTGCATAAGGACACAGTGCATAAGGACAAAACATAAGAACACAGTACATAATGTCACAGGCTTATAGGAGAGAGGGTAAGGTGGGATCTATATTTAACAACAAGGGTGAGGGGGTGGGGTAAGGGGTAGAAGGATAGGGGTGAGGGGGTGGGGTAAGGGGTAGAAGGATAGGGGTGAGGGGGTGGGGTAAGGGGTAGAAGGATAGGGGTGAGGGGGTGGGGTAAGGGGTAGAGGGATAGGGGTGAGGGGTGGGGTAAGGGGTAGAGGGATAGGGGTGAGGGGTGGGGTAAGGGGTAGAGGGATAGGGGTGAGGGGTGGGGTAAGGGGTAGAGGGATAGGGGTGAGGGGGTGGGGTAAGGGGTAGAAGATAGGGGTGAGGGGGTGGGGTAAGGGGTAGAGGGATAGGGGTGAGGGGTGGGGTAGAGGGATAGGGGTGAGGTAAGGGGTAGAGGGATAGGGGTGGGGTAAGGGGTAGAGGGATAGGGGTGAGGGGGTGGGGTAAGGGGTAGAGGGTTAGGGGTGAAGGGGCTTCAGGAAGAGAGGGGGTGGGCTGAAGGAGAGGGTGACGGAGTGGGCGAAGAGGAGGTGAGCCAATCATCTTGCTCACTTGATCTCTTCAATTACCAGGGTGACGGTTAATTATCATGGAGGTAAGCTCCAGTAATTACTGCATTGTGTCTCGGACAAAAGGACACACATACACATAAACACACACACACTTGCAGCTCACACACACGTTGCTATGGATACATGCAATCCTCTCTTCCTTGGCACTGGAAGACACAGAGAGAAAGGGAGAAAGGAGAAGATAAAGAGATGAGAGGAGGGAGAAAGAAAGAAGACGGAAAAGAGAGAGAAAGCAAACCAGAGCGTACAAAGGTGGGCTTGATGGTAACAACCTACATCATCCACAGTAGCAGCATGATGGTAACAACCTACATCAGCCTACAGTAGCATTGTGGTGGTAACAACCTACATCAGCCTACAGTAGCATTGTGGTGGTAACAACCTACATCAGCCTACAGTAGCATTGTGGTGGTAACAACCTACATCAGCCTACAGTAGCAGTGTGGTGGTAACAACCTACATCAGCCTACAGTAGCATTGTGGTGGTAACAACCTACATCAGCCTACAGTAGCAGCATGATGGTAACAACCTACATCAGCCTACAGTAGAAGTGTGGTGGTAACAACCTACATCAGCCTACAGTAGCATTGTGGTGGTAACAACCTACATCAGCCTACAGTAGCATTGTGGTGGTAACAACCTACATCAGCCTACAGTAGCATTGTGGTGGTAACAACCTACATCAGCCTACAGTAGCATTGTGGTGGTAACAACCTACATCAGCCTACAGTAGCAGCATGATGGTAACAACCTACATCAGCCTACAGTAGAAGTGTGGTGGTAACAACCTACATCAGCCTACAGTAGCATTGTGGTGGTAACAACCTACATCAGCCTACAGTAGCAGCATGATGGTAACAACCTACATCAGCCTACAGTAGAAGTGTGGTGGTAACAACCTACATCAGCCTACAGTAGAAGTGTGGTGGTAACAACCTACATCAGCCTACAGTAGCAGTGTGATGGTAACAACCTACATCAGCCTACAGTAGCAGCATGATGGTAACAACCTACATCAGCCTACAGTAGCATTGTGGTGGTAACAACCTACATCAGCCTACATTAGCAGTGTGGTGTGTTGTTGGACACAGTATCAGACACTTCAGAAGACAAACTACCAGCTCTGGGGATATAAAGCAGTTTCATTTAAATAAGGTGATCTACATAACCAAACCACCAGACTGTATGGTATAACAGCTTGACTGTGTAATCATTAGCTATGATTTGCATGTGACTGTATAATCAATAACTATGATTTGCATTTACATGTATAGACTATGAGGAGAATGTGTGGACAAGGTAACTCTATGAAATGTAAAGAACACACACACGCACACAATTTAACACTTTTCATTAAAACTCTATTTTTCTCTCTCAGCCATGACCACAGTCGACCAGAGGAAATACTCTCTCTCTCTCTCGTTAGTTGGCAGTAGGTGTTGCGTGGCCCTCCACAGCACAGAGCCCAGTGGCTGACGGGATAGGACAGAGCAGACTACAGTAACTCCACTACACTACATGTTGCCACGAGCAACCAGGAAGACATGTCACAATGTTGCCACGAGCAACCAGGGGGACTTGTCTGGAAGTTTCCAGAAGCAACCAAGAGGACAAAACTATTCAACCAGATACACCCTGGCATATTGACCCTACACACACACACCTCTGAACTTTAAACAGATGGGTTAGAGTGTCAAGACCCATCTCCTTACCCCCATGCCAACACCCTTAAACACACAAACACACACGATAAGCTTGACATGTTGCATAAGCCGTCACTGAGCATATCTCTCCGATCCGGAGTGTAATGGTAACAGTAACGGATGCTCCAAAACAGCACTTCAGATGCAGTTCTAGGAAGTCTATGGCCCACTAGATACGGCATTGCCAATATGATGGCTTGTGGGGTATTTTTTAAGGTAAAAGAAACACAAAGCTTAGCTTAGTTCTTAGCTGGTAGATTATAGATGTTTTGCTAGTAGAATGCTTTTAGGCAAAGGTTAGTTAGACTAAGCAACAAAAGATGCTGCAACAAAGTACCCAATTACCCTGTTCTTGATCCAAACTTCCAGGTAATACTGAGAATAGGCTGTGAAGAGGACTCATTTCATAATTCCAGAGCACACACTTGTTAGGACTTTGTCCAATATACTGGATATATGGATTGCACATGCTAGGGTATATACTGCCACCTAGAGACTACATCACTTCCCTTCCAACTTGCCTCCATTCTCTCTCTCCTTAGCAAAGATCGCCACCCAGTGTTCGCTCTACAAACTGAGTGCTGTGCCGTGGAACTGGGGCTGGGACGATTCAGTCAGTACAGAGCTGAGGCTGGGATGATTCAGTCAGTACAGAGCTGAGGCTGGGATGATTCAGTCAGTACAGAGCTGAGGCTGGGATGATTCAGTCAGTACAGAGCTGAGGCTGGGACGATTCAGTCAGTACCGAACTGTCATTTCAGGAAGTTACTCTTATATTATGAGAATATTTACTAAGAGTTTGCACCAGTACCAATGGACTTAGCGTTTCCACGCTGCTATAGGTGTTATTGTTGTGTTCTGGATTATACCACTGTACTGCTCTAAATCACTGATATGTAGTGCTCTTTCATACACATGGCCTGTAATCATTAAGCTATTTCCACCAAGACAACAGGAGTAGAGAGGTATTGCTACTGTGGACCATTACAAATGTAGACACTTGTAATTACCTTTTCTGTCTGACTGTGTGTGTGTGTGTGCGATGTGCATGTGTGCTTCGGACGTGTGTATATTTTTGGAACATGACCAAGCTTCTTTTTTCCTCTCCTCTGTTGACCCAACTGCATAGAGACAGAATGACATTAGAGTTCTATGACCACTTATAATAACATAACCATCCACAAGCTCTTACACTGCAGCTCATAGCATAGCTAAACAGTTCTGTCCTGTGGCTGACAACCAAAAGTTAATTTAACTTTGTTAGACTTGTTCTTAGGGTTATTTTTGTTTACTCTAAGTTGGCTGACATATAGGATGTACGAGTTGCTTAGTGGTCACCAAGCTAATGTTAATGCTCTGTTGACAGCAGGCTACATTATGGAACACTACTATGGATCCTTGTCTTGTTTCAATGTGTTTATGTTATCAGAGCTGGCTGTGTCAGGCTGGTGTAGCACCCTATTAGGAAGACCTTCATGTGAGTCTGGCTTAGCTACGTCTGGGTCTTACCTGGGTGAGATCACCCCAGTCTGACTAGGCAAATATCTGAGGGGTCTACTACTATTGTATAATATGTGACTGTCACACTAGGTATTGTATAATATATGACTGTCACTTTAAAGTATTTTGTTGAGTGTTTTCACTTATATTCCCGAATGGGTTAGCTATGGACAAGTTATTACATCTTAGTTGGATAAGTAATGCCATCTCCCAATAGGGTTTAAAGCTGTTAAAACGATGTGCTCTGCTAGTATTTTACTTCAGAAAGACACACAGACATTCAACCATCCATAGCATAGTGTTTGGGAAGGCAGCGTACTTAGACAAGTCTCTGTCAAGGCACCTAATCATTACCCCTTGTCTGAAATCTACCCCTAACCTTGTCCCTACCTTCAGACACTTCTTGTCAATCTGTGTGTTTGGAATCAGTATTATTATGTACAGGAACTATCATTGTGAGAGAACAGTCTGCATTAATATATTTTATGCTAACTATTAATACTCCAATGTTATTGTCACAAGTGTAGAGAGGAGTAGGCAGGAGGCAGTTGCAGGTTTAGAACTACTGAGGAAACCCACAGTGCAAAATATTAAGTACTCAGGAAATAGTAGGAGATTCAGGAAAAAAAGCAACATATACAATGACCAACAAAGACAAATGACAAAGGGAGTATATTTACAGTGATAGAGTGGGGATTGGAACCAGGTGTGTGTAATGATGACAAGACAAGTCCGGGGTTGACGAGTGAAGGGCGTTTGCCAGCAGCAGGTTTGGCAGCAGCTAGAAGGCCGGCAACATTGAACACCTGAGCTGGACAGGAGGGAGAGCCAAAGCGAAGGCTTGTGTGATTAGTTATAAAGGATGACGTTTCTGTGCTGAGATAATGGTATTTAACATGGACTGAATGACAGCCCTGTACCAATACCAATGCTACTAATAAAGAAAACAAATGTTTATCTATCATGCATTTTCAATTATCTATTACCTTATTGCCAATAACTAATAACTAATAATTCTTAAGTGAAATTATATTCTAGGCCCAATGCAGCTGTTTTTATTTCAATAGCTTTTCAAATACTTTCTTGGTAACAATTAAGTAAATGCAGAAGTGTCATAGTTTTCCATTAAAATGGTCAAAAAGAAGCAAAACACTATTTCTAGAACTTACTGAAGCTTGACTGCTACTTTCTACTTGAAAAAAATGGCAGTCATTACATAATAATTATTGTTTTTCCCCCCACCAGCCCCGCTTCAGAGGACCAATAGTATTTATAAATCAATACAATGATAGAAATGACGAGTATAAAAAAAGAATGCACATACAGTACAAATGAGGAATTAACTTTTTTTATTAAAGCACAAGTTTACAGTACAGCAATTCACCATAGGGGGAGTGGAGACATCATTATCATGTCCAGCCCCCATACCCATTCCCACCACCTTGAGTCAGTAGGTGTGATCTCCCACAGCAGAGGGTCTGGGTCGCTGCGTGTCCAGCTCCCATACCCATTCCCAACCACTGAGGAGTGAGTGTCTGTGCTATGTGTAGTTAACTAGTATAATTAGTGTTTGTGAAGTAAATATGGAGATTTATTAAGGAGTCCTGTTTGGAGCTGGAATTTTTACTAGGATTAAATGTCAGGAATTGTGAAAAACTGAGTTAAATGTATTTGGCTAAGGTGTATGTAAACTTCCGACTTCAACTGTATATTTGAATAATCTTTAGCTCACAACCTCAATAAATGAATACGCAGCATGTATTCACATGTAGTTATTCAATAGGCTGTGGAAAGTGTTTAGTGGTAAGTGACAAAACTGTAAATATTCTACAGGGTTCGTCCTGATGTGATTGAGGACTGTGATTCTATGATTATCTCCACCAGGACCTCTATCAATGGCTCGTTTAAGAAAAGTAGCCAATTGGTCTTCCATTGTTTTAGTCCACCATTCTATGAACTTTACTTTAGATCGATCTAAATCATTACCAATGTGTTTTACCAAATCAAATTTTTCAGCTAGACACTCCAAAAGTCTTAGAAATTGATTAAGAGTTCCAAAATAGGGTATGGAAAAAGTTAGGTCAAGACTTTTCTTTTCTTTTTTCTTATCGGTTTTCACATTTGTTTTATTTTGATAATTGCTAATTGTCTTGAAAAAAATTGTCACTTTTTTATAGATGTCGTTATATTTTAGCAATCTGAAAGGTACTTCTGAAATGTTATTGGGCAGAAATTGTTTACTAAAATCATAAAGTTCTTTGGGAAGTATTACATCTTTAGAATTCTCATTGAAAATGACAAATTTATCACAATAGTCTGCATAATTAGAACTATTGATTATATAATTAAAGTGACTGAATGAGGGACTATATGTATTCTTATAGATTTTCAAATCTCCAGTCAAACCATACCATTTGCTGTATCCAACAATAGTTTTTATACCATAAGATCTGTTCAGTTCTGCTGAAACATTAACCAGTAATTTCATGCATGACACATGACCATTATTTTGCAAACATGGAGAGTTGTACGTATAGATAAACAATTTAGTATTTCGCAATTTCTCATCGTTTTTCAATATTTTTTGGACTTCCTCAAGAAGTAACTCTTCAGTATGAATAATAAAACATGTGCCCTTATCATTCTTCTTCCTCCCATCTTCTAATTTAAATAATCCAACAAATACAGGTTCTCCACCACAAGGTGACTCTATAAATGCCCATGCATGTTGCGTATCAAACTTTTGCTTGCAATCTGCATTTACTGATGAGTAGAACTTATCAATACATTCTGTAATGTTTTCAAAAGGACTTGGGATGTTTTGGTTTTCCATTGGCCAGTCTGGAACGATAGTTATTTGATACGTGTCTAGTTCTACCGCATCCTTTATTTTATGACCTGTATATTGAGAAGGAGAGTTGAGCAAATAGATGGATTTTTTTTTTTTTTAAACATTTCTTTATATTTCTCAAAAAGAAAGTCTTTGGTATGACTAATATCTATTAGAGGTTTGTTTTTCATATTCTCAAGTTCCAAAATTGCAACATACAGAACACCAGTTGGATTTAAGAATGGCCATGTATATATACTTTTTTTAATGCAAACTTTTTTTTGTAAAATGTAAAATGTTTCACGTAAATAAAAATCAACTTGATTTTGGAGGTCCGTTGGCTGGTCTGGAGCGTTGATGATAGTAGGACTGGGGCTCTCTCTGTAAGGGGAATCAAAATAGCTAAATTAGATGAGCAATTTGCAGCCTGTTAGTGAGCGGTGAAAGAGAGCTAAAGATACAGTGGGGGAAAAAAGTATTTAGTCAGCCACCAATTGTGCAAGTTCTCCCACTTAAAAAGATGAGAGAGGCCTGTAATTGTCATCATAGGTACACGTCAACTATGACAGACAAAATGAGATTTTTTTTCTACAGAAAATCACATTGTAGGATTTTTAATTAATTAATTTGCAAACTATGGTGGAAAATAAGTATTTGGTCACCTACAAACAAGCAAGATTTCTGGCTCTCACAGACCTGTAACTTCTTCTTTAAGAGGCTCCTCTGTCCTCCACTCGTTACCTGTATTAATGGCACCTGTTTGAACTTGTTATCAGTATAAAAGACACCTGTCCACAACCTCAAACAGTCACACTCCAAACTCCACTATGGCCAAGACCAAAGAGCTGTCAAAGGACACCAGAAACAAAATTGTAGACCTGCACCAGACTGGGAAGACTGAATCTGCAATAGGTAAGCAGCTTGGTTTGAAGAAATCAACTGTGGGAGCAATTATTAGGAAATGGAAGACATACAAGACCACTGATAATCTCACTCGATCTGGGGCTCCACGCAAGATCTCACCCCGTGGGGTCAAAATGATCACAAGAACGGTGAGCAAAAATCCCAGAACCACACGGGGGGACCTAGTGAATGACCTGCAGAGAGCTGGGACCAAAGTAACAAAGCCTACCATCAGTAACACACTACGCCGCCAGGGACTCAAATCCTGCAGTGCCAGACGTGTCCCCCTGCTTAAGCCAGTACATGTCCAGGCCCGTCTGAAGTTTGCTAGAGTGCATTTGGATGATCCAGAAGAGGATTGGAAGAATGTCATATGGTCAGATGAAACCAAAATAGAACTTTTTGGTAAAAACTCAACTCGTCGTGTTTGGAGGACAAAGAATGCTGAGTTGCATCCAAAGAACACCATACCTACTGTGAAGCATGGGGGTGGAAACATCATGCTTTGGGGCTGTTTTTCTGCAAAGGGACCAGGACGACTGATCCGTGTAAAGTAAAGAAGGAATGGGGCCATGTATCGTGAAATTTTGAGTGAAAACTTCCTTCCATCAGCAAGGGCATTGAAGATGAAACGTGGCTGGGTCTTTCAGCATGACAATGATCCCAAACACACCGCCTGGGCAACGAAGGAGTGGCTTCGTAAGAAGCATTTCAAGGTCCTGGAGTGGCCTAGCCAGTCTCCAGATCTCAACCCCATAGAAAATCTTTGGAGGGAGTTGAAAGTCCGTGTTGCCCAGCGACAGCCCCAAAACATCACTGCTCTAGAGGAGATCTGCATGGAGGAATGGGCCAAAATACCAGCAACAGTGTGTGAAAACCTTGTGAAGACTTACAGAAAACGTTTGACCTGTGTCATTGCCAACAAAGGGTATATAACAAAGTATTGAGAAACTTTTGTTATTGACCAAATACTTATTTTCCACCATAATTTGCAAATAAATTCATTAAAAATCCTACAATGTGAATTTCTGGATTTTTTTTCTCATTTTGTCTGTCATAGTTGACGTGTACCTATGATGAAAATTACAGGCCTCTCTCATCTTTTTAAGTGGGAGAACTTGCACAATTGGTGGCTGACTAAATACTTTTTCCCCCCACTGTAGTAACATCTTCTAGCAAAGATTCAGAAAATAACTATGAACTCTGGACTTACACATGAAGTGTAAAACAGTAGGACTACCATGTTTAACATTAGTCCACTGTTGGTACAGTGTCAAATTGTGCATGTCAGTATTCAAGACTTCAAAATATATTGCTTTCTGTCTCCTGATGTCCATAAGTATATTGTGAAAATGTTGGACATACCGTTGGTGGATCTCATTCCCCTCACTCTGGGATCTGGTTGATGTAGCAACCACGTCCTCCTCAGGAGGCCCTCCGTTACAAGAACTGTCTGTGTCGGTGGGAAGGTTCACATCATCCTCACAGTACACACGATCCCCTTCCTCATCAGACAGCGATAGGTGCCTCTTCTTACTGTAGAGAAACACGGACAAATAGAATGATGTTATTCACCATCAATGTAACAAACTATTAGTTGTTGAAAACAATTTTAGTGAGTTTTAAATGCTTTTAGATGTGTTCAAATACAACTTGTAAATATTTAGTTTTTATAACAGAGTTTATTTTCGTAAAACTTTCTGTACTCAAGAACAGGTTAAAAAAACACCTCTATGGTGTTCATTGGTTTTAAAATTCATTGCAATTGAACTCAAGGTAAACTTAGAGTTGAGTTGCAACCAGGTAGATTTAGCAACATGACATCAACACACACAGTGTGGTGACTTCCTGCTTACATAATTCATCAACTGAATTCAAATCTGACAAGACTGCCACTATTGTCTGTTCCCAATGTGGGAGGGCGCAAATTGGGCATACCGTTGGTGGATCTCCTTCCCCTCACTGTGGGATCTGGTTGATATAGCAGCCACGTCCTCCTCAGGATGGCAACTATCAGAAGAACCGTCTGTGGTGGGAGAGTTCACATCATGCACTTCAGACAGGAGCCTCTTTTTACTGTAGAGGAGCATGAAGGAGAAATATAAACAAATGTATCATTATTACAAATGTAACTCACTTACAAACACACAGTGCCCCCCTCCTGGCTAAGTAGGTTTCTGTTTTTTTCCTCTATAAAGAAAAGTTGTATATGTAATAAGTCCTTAATTAATACCGTCATAACAAAGAACTATGTGGCAATAGTTTAAAATGCATAATCTGTGTCTTATAAAGATGGTTGTAGCACTTTACATGTGTGGCTCTACAGCGATCTTGGTAGCACTTTACATTACAGTAATAACATGGTAATAGTATAGTAACAATTTATTGTTACTTACAATAAATACATTATTTTGATGGTGAGTAACCATGTGTTACCATGTTATCACCACTTTATGCTGTGCTGTAATTTAAGTGCTACTAAGTGTCACGGATTCAGCCGAGGCTGCTCCTCCTCCTTGCTCGGGCAGGCTTCGGCGTTCGTCGTCCCCGGAGTACTAGCTGCTGCCGATCGATGTTTCGGTGTTTGTCTAGTTTAGCCTTATTGTTTACACCTGTTCCCCGTTATATTTGATTGTATTCCCTATATTTACCCCTGTCTCTCATTTGGTATTTTGTGTGTTATTGTTTGTTGTTACGTGTGTCATTGGTGAGCGGGTTAGTTCCTCCCTGTGTGGAGGTATTCTGTGTTGTGTTCTTTACTTATTTTAGTAAAGTACGTTTTTTAGAGTTCTGTGTCCTGCGCCTGACTTCTATCCACCGCATTACACTGACACTCGTGACACTAAGATGGCGGCAGTGCCCCAAACTGCTGCGTCACTCAGAGATCTTTTCCACTTTCAAGATAACACCAGTGGAGTCAGTACTCAAACTACAGCAGGTGCCGCCATACACACATTTGATCTAGTAAAACATTTTTCAGAAATACAAGGAACACACATGACGTATTCAGAACATCTATCTTTGTCATTTTAGGATTGGTCATAACCACAATCTTTATGATTTCAGATGCTGCAGGACATCCAGCATGAGGGTTCCTTCTATGGTCACTGTAGCGCAGAAGTAAAAATCTGCCCAAGTTTGACCTGTTCAATCACATTCATTCTCTTAAACAAAATATCATTACTGTTTTCTCATTAGTTGGGAATGTTCTTTGAAATGTTTCATACAACATATTTTGCACATCGTTATCAACCTACTGCGTACCCATTGTGTACATGGTATGCTATTAGCATGCTAACACTCATTAAGACAGACTGGTAGCATATCTAGCATAACTAGCCATTGCTAGCATTCACTGGTTGAAGTTGAAGTAACTTTTGAGTGTCATGGAGTTGACTGGTGACTATGACATGAAAATATATTCATTACAACGTTTGTACGGAAGCTATAATCCGGTTATGACACAAAACCATTTGTCATTTTTTGAAAACCCCCGGATAAGATGTCTCGACCAATATGGTCATTTCTCTGGGGTTTTCTGTAAAAAGGAATCAAAGGAAAGATAAATGTATATACTTACGGAAAGCAAGCCATCACAAAACTTTCACTTGCAATCTCGTCCATGTTTGTGTCTTTCGGTTTGAGGTTCACTGTCAGTCTACAACAGGGTTCTTCAATTCCGGTCCTGGATGGCCGAAACACTTCTGTTTTTTATTTCTACCTGGTAGTTAATTGCACTCAGCTGGTGTCCAGGGGCGGCAGGTAGCTTAGTGGTTAAGAGCGTTGTGCCAGTATCCGAAAGGTCGCTGGTTCTAATCCCCAAGCCGACTAGGTGAAAAATCTGTCGAAAAGTGCCTTGCCCTTGAGCAAGGCACTTAACCCTAATTGCTCCGGTAAATCGCTCTGGATAAGAGCGTCTGCTAAATGACTGAAATGTAAATGTAATGTCCAAGGTCTGAATTAGCCCCTGATTAGAAGGAGAGGATGAAAAACAGGTGTTTCGGCCCTCCAGGACAGGAATTGACGAACCCTTGTGTTTTTAATCTCTTCTGAATTTCTCGCTCTCTTCTATCTCTCTTTCTCAAGAAGAGGCATTTTAATTGGTCAGTGATAATCCAATAACAGTTGATTTCCTTGTCCCAGTCCTGTAGGACATTGCTCAGTAGAGAAGGGGATTTCCTCAGCCAGGTATTCTGACATTATGTGTTGGGTTACTACCAAACAGAAGTCATGTAGTCCCAACCTGTCTTTTACACTGGTCTGTTCTTCCCTTACTATCAGGCTGGTTACCTTATCCACGGCAACAAGGCAATTCCTTGTTTCATTTTCTCTATTCTGTTCTGCTACAGTATGCACTGAAGAAAAGATGGCACACTGTCAATACATTCTTGCTGTCATGACAACACTACTTGCCATTATTTTAACAAGTTATTATTTTTTAAATGTTTTATTTTTTGTGTGTGTTTGGAATCAGTATTATTTTGTACAGGAACTATCATTGCGAGAGAACATTCTGCATTAATATATTTTATGCTAACTATTAATACTCCAATGTTATTGTAACAAGTGTAGAGAGGAGTAGGCAGGAGGCAGTTGCAGGTTTAGAACTACTGAATTTATTAAAGCACCATAGCTTTAAGCAGGAGGAAACCCACAGTGCAAAATATAAAGTACTCAGGAAATAGTAGGAGATTCAGGAAAAAAAGCAACATATACAATGACCAACAAAGACAAATGACAAAGGGAGTATATTTACAGTGATAGAGTGGGGATTGGAACCAGGTGTGTGTAATGATGACAAGACAAGTCCGGGGTTGACGAGTGAAGGGCGTTTGCCAGCAGCAGGTTTGGCAGCAGCTAGAAGGCCGGCAACATTGAACACCTGAGCTGGGCAGGAGGGAGAGCCAAAGCGAAGGCTTGTGTGATTAGTTATAAAGGATGACGTTTCTGTGCTGAGATAATGGTATTTAACATGGACTGAATGACAGCCCTGTACCAATACCAATGCTACTAATAAAGAAAACAAATGTTTATCTATCATGCATTTTCAATTATCTATTACCTTATTGCCGATAACTAATAACTAATAATTCTTAAGTGAAATTCTATTATAGGCCCAATGCAGCTGTTTTTATTTCAATAGCTTTTCAAATACTTTCTTGGTAACAATGAAGTAAATGCAGAAGTGTCATAGTTTTCCATTAAAATGGTCAAAAAGAAGCAAAACACTATTTCTAGAACTTACTGAAGCTTGACTGCTACTTTCTACTTGAAAAAAATGGCAGTGATTACATAATAATTATTGTTTTTCCCCCCACCAGCCCCGCTTCAGAGGACCAATAGTATTTATAAATCAATACAATGATATAAATGACGAGTATAAAAAAAGAATGCACATACAGTACAAATGAGGAATTCACTTTTTTTATTAAAGCATAAGTTTACAGTACAGCAATTCACCATAGGGGGAGTGGAGACATCATTATCATGTCCAGCCCCCATACACATTCCCACCACCTTGAGTCAGTAGGTGTGATCTCCCACAGCAGAGGGTCTGGGTCGCTGCGTGTCCAGCTCCCATTCCCATTCCCAACCACTGAGGAGTGAGTGTCTGTGCTATGTGTAGTTAACTAGTATAATTAGTGTTTGTGAAGTAAATATGGAGATTTATTAAGGAGTCCTGTTTGGAGCTGGAATTTTTACTAGGATTAAATGTCAGGAATTGTGAAAAACTGAGTTAAATGTATTTGGCTAAGGTGTATGTAAACTTCCGACTTCAACTGTATATTTGAATAATCTTTAGCTCACAACCTCAATAAATGAATACGCAGCATGTATTCACATGTAGTTATTCAATAGGCTGTGGAAAGTGTTTAGTGGTAAGTGAAAAAACTGTAAATATTTCACAGGGTTCCTCCTGATGTGATTGAGGACTGTGATTCTATTAATATATTCACTAAGACCTCTAAGAATGGCTCGTTTAAGAAAAGTAGCCAATTGGTCTTCCATTGTTTTAGTCCACCATTCTATGAACTTTACTTTAGATCGATCTAAATCATTACCAATGTGTTTTACCAAATCAAATTTTTTAGCTAGACACTCCGAAAGTCTTAGATATTGATTAAGAGTTCCAAAATAGGGTATGGAAAAAGTTAGGTCAAGACTTTTATTTTTTTTTTTCTTATCGGTTTTCACATTTGTTTTATTATGATAATTGCTAATTGTCTTGAAAAAATTTGTCACTTTTTTATTGACATCGTTATGTTTTAGCAATCTGAAAGGTACTTCTGAAATGTTATTGGGCATAAATTGTTTACTAAAATCATAAAGTTCTTTGGGAAGTTCTACATCTTTAGAATTCTCATTCAAATTGACTAATTTATCACAATAGTCTGCATAATTAGAACTACTGAATATATAATTAAAGTGACTAAATGAGGGACTATTTTTATTCTTAAAGGTTTTCAAATCTCCAGTCAAACCGTACCATTTGCTGTATCCAACAATAGTTTCTATACCATAAGATATGTTCAGTTCTGCTGAAACCTTAAACAGTAAATCCATGCATGACTCATGACCATTATTTTGCAAACATGGAGAGTTGTATGTATAGATAAACAATTTAGTATTTCGCAATTTCTCATCGTTTTTCAATATTTTTTGGACTTCATCAAGAAGTAACTCTTCAGTATGAATAATAAAACATGTGCCCTTATCATTCTTCTTCCTCCCATCTTCTAATTTAAATAATCCAACAAATACAGGTTCTCCACCACAAGGTGACTCTATAAATGCCCATGCATGTTGCGTATCAAACTTTTGCTTGCAATCTGCATTTACTGATGAGTAGAACGTATCAATACATTCTCTAATGTTTTTAAAAGGACTTGGGATGTTTTGGTTTTCCATTGGCCAGTCTGGAACGATAGTTATTTGATACGTGTCTAGTTCTACCGCATACTTTATTTTATGACCTGTATATTGAGAAGGAGAGTTGAGCAAATAGATGGATATTTGTTTTTTTTTTAACATTTCTTTATATTTCTCAAAAAGAAAGTCTTTGGTATGACTAATATCTATTAGAGGTTTGTTTTCTATATTCTCAAGTTCCAAAATTGCAACATACAGAACACCAGTTGGATTTAAGAATGGCCATGTATATTTCTTATTCATTTTTTGAATGCAAACTTTTTTTTGTAAAATGCAAAATGTTTCACGTAAATCAAAATCAACTTGATTTTGGGGGTCCGTTGGCTGGTCTGGAGCGTTGATGATAATAGGACTGGGGCTCTCTCTGTAAGGGGAATCAAAATAGCTAAATTAGATGAGCAATTTGTAGCCTGTTAGTGAGGGGTGAAAGAGAGCTAAAGATACAGTGGGGAAAAAAAGTATTTAGTCAGCCACCAATTGTGCAAGTTCTCCCACTTAAAAAGATGAGAGAGGCCTGTAATTGTCATCATAGGTACACGTCAACTATGACAGACAAAATTAGAATTTTTTTTCCAGAAAATCACATTGTAGGATTTTTTATGAATTTATTTGCAAATTATGGTGGAAAATAAGTATTTAGTCACCTACAAACAAGCAAGATTTCTGGCTCTCACAGAACTGTAACTTCTTCTTTAAGAGGCTCCTCTGTCCTCCACTCGTTACCTGTATTAATGGCAACTGTTTGAACTTGTTATCAGTATAAAAGACACCTGTCCACAACCTCAAACAGTCACACTCCAAACTCCACTATGGCCAAGACCAAAGAGCTGTCAAAGGACACCAGAAACAACATTGTAGACCTGCACCAGGCTGGGAAGACTGAATCTGCAATAGGTAAGCAGCTTGGTTTGAAGAAATCAACTGTGGGAGCAATTATTAGGAAATGGAAGACATACAAGACCACTGATAATCTCACTCGATCTGGGGCTCCACGCAAGATCTCACCCCGTGGGGTCAAAATGATCACAAGAACGGTGAGCAAAAATCCCAGAACCACACGGGGGGACCTAGTGAATGACCTGCAGAGAGCTGGGACCAAAGTAACAAAGCCTACCATCAGTAACACACTACGCCGCCAGGGACTCAAATCCTGCAGTGCCAGACGTGTCCCCATGCATAAGCCAGTACATGTCCAGGCCCGTCTGAAGTTTGCTAGAGTGCATTTGGATGATCCAGAAGAGGATTGGGAGAATGTCATATGGTCAGATGAAACCAAAATAGAACTTTTTGGTAAAAACTCAACTCGTCGTGTTTGGAGGACAAAGAATGCTGAGTTGCATCCAAAGAACACCATACCTACTGTGAAGCATTGGGGTGGAAACATCATGCTTTGGGGCTGTTTTTCTGCAAAGGGACCAGGACGACTGATCCGTGTAAAGGAAAGAAGGAATGGGGTCATGTATCGTGAAATTTTGAGTGAAAACTTCCTTCCATCAGCAAGGGCATTGAAGATGAAACGTGGCTGGGTCTTTTAGCATGACAATGATCCCAAACACACCGCCTGGGCAACGAAGGAGTGGCTTCGTAAGAAGCATTTCAAGGTCCTGGAGTGGCCTAGCCAGTCTCCAGATCTCAACCCCATAGAAAATCTTTGGAGGGAGTTGAAAGTCCGTGTTGCCCAGCGACAGCCCCAAAACATCATTGCTCTAGAGGAGATCTGCATGGAGGAATGGGCCAAAATACCAGCAACAGTGTGTGAAAACCTTGTGAAGACTTACAGAAAACGTTTGACCTGTGTCATTGCCAACAAAGGGTATATAACAAAGTATTGAGAAACTTTTGTTATTGACCAAATACTTATTTTCCACCATAATTTGCAAATAAATTCATTAAAAATCCTACAATGTGGATTTCTGGATTTTTTTTCTCATTTTGTCTGTCATAGTTGACGTGTACCTATGATGAAAATTACAGGCCTCTCTCATCTTTTTAAGTGGGAGAACATGCACAATTGGTGGCTGACTAAATACTTTTTTTCCCCACTGTAGTAACATCTTCTAGCAAAGATTCAGAAAATAACTATGAACTCTGGACTTACACATGAAGTGTAAAACAGTAGGACTACCATGTTTAACATTAGTCCACTGTTGGTACAGTGTCAAATTGTGCATGTCAGTATTCAAGACTTCAAAATATATTGCTTTCTGTCTCCTGATGCCCATAAGCATATTGTGAAAATGTTGGACATACCGTTGGTGGATCTCATTCCCCTCACTCTGGGATCTGGTTGATGTAGCAACCACGTCCTCCTCAGGAGGCCCTCTGTTACAAGAACTGTCTGTGTCGGTGGGAAGGTTCACATCATCCTCACAGTACCCATGATCCCCTTCCTCATTAGACAGCGGTAGGTGCCTCTTCTTACTGTAGAGAAACACGGACAAATAGAATGATGTTATTCACCATCAATGTCACAAACTATTAGTTGTTGAAAACAATTTTTGTGAGTTTTAAATGCTTTTAGATGTGTTCAAATACAACTTGTAAATATTTAGTTTTTATAACAGAGTTTATTTTCGTAAAACTTTCTGTACTCAAGAACAGGTTAAAAAAAACACCTCTATGGTGTTCATTGGTTTTAAAATTCATTGCAATTGAACTCAAGGTAAACTTAGAGTTGAGTTGCAACCAGGTAGATTTAGCAGCATGACATCAACACACACAGTGTGGTAACTTCCTGCTTAGATAATTCATCAACTGAATTCAAATCTGACAAGACTGCCACTATTGTCTGTTCCCAATGTGGGAGGGCGCAAATTGGGCATACCGTTGGTGGATCTCCTTCCCCTCACTGCGGGATCTGGTTGATATAGCAGCCACGTCCTCCTCAGGATGGCAACTATCAGAAGAACCGTCTGTGGTGGGAGAGTTCACATCATGCACTTCAGACAGGATCCTCTTTTTACTGTAGAGGAGCATGAAGGAGAAATAGAAACAAATGTATCATTATTACAAATGTAACTCACTTACAAACACACAGTGCCCCCCTCCTGGCTAAATAGGTTTCTGTTTTTTTCCTCTATAAAGAAAAGTTGTATATGTAATAAGTCCTTAATTTATACTGTCATAACAAAGAACTATGTGGCAATAGTTTAAAATGCATAATCTGTGTCTTATAAAGATGGTTGTAGCACTTTACATGTGTGGCTCTACAGCGATCTTGGTAGCACTTTACATTACAGTAATAACATGGTAATAGTATATTAACAATTTATTGTTACTTACAATAAATACATTATTTTGATGGTGAGTAACCATGTGTTACCATGTTATCACCACTTTATGCTGTGCTGTAATTTAAGTGCTACTAAGTGTCACGGATTCAGCCGAGGCTGCTCCTCCTCCTTGCTCGGGCAGGCTTCGGCGTTCGTCGTCCCCGGAGTACTAGCTGCTGCCGATCGATGTTTCGGTGTTTGTCTAGTTTAGCCTTATTGTTTACACCTGTTCCCCGTTATATTTGATTGTATTCCCTATATTTACCCCTGTCTCTCATTTGGTATTTTTTGTGTTATTATTTGTTGTTACGTGTGTCATTGGTGAGCGGGTTAGTTCCTCCCTGTGTGGAGGTATTCTGTGTTGTGTTCTTTACTTATTTTAGTAAAGTACGTTTCTTAGAGTTCTGTGTCCTGCGCCTGACTTCTATCCACCGCATTACACTGACACTCGTGACACTAAGATGGCGGCAGTGCCCCAAACTGCTGCGTCACTCAGAGATCTTTTCCACTTTCAAGATAACACCAGTGGAGTCAGTACTCAAACTACAGCAGGTGCCGCCATACACACATTTGATCTAGTAAAACATTTTTCAGAAATACAAGGAACACACATGACGTATTCAGAACATCTATCTTTGTCATTTTAGGATTGGTCATAATCACAATATTTATGATATCAGATGCTGTAGGACATCCAGCATGAGGGTTCCTTCTATGGTCACTGTAGCGCAGAAGTAAAAATCTGCCCAAGTTTGACCTGTTCAATCACATTCATTCTCTTAAACAAAATATCATTACTGTTTTCTCATTAGTTGGGAATGTTCTTTGAAATGTTTCATACAACATATTTTGCACATCGTTATCAACCTACTGCGTACCCATTGTGTACATGGTATGCTATTAGCATGCTAACACTCATTAAGACAGACTGGTAGCATATCTAGCATAACTAGCCATTGCTAGCATTCACTGGTTGAAGTTGAAGTAACTTTTGAGTGTCATGGAGTTGACTGGTGACTATGACATGAAAATATATTAATTACAACGTTTGTACGGGAGCTATAATCCGGTTATGACACAAAACCATTTGTCATTTTTTTTAAACCCCCGGATAAGATGTCTCGACCAATATGGTCATTTTCTCTGGGGTTTTCTGTAAAAAGGAATCAAAGGAAAGATAAATGTATATACTTACGGAAAGCGAGGCATCACGAAACTTTCACTTGCAATCTCGTCCATGTTTGTGTCTTTCGGTTTGAGGTTCACTGTCAGTCTATAACAGGGTTCTTCAATTCCGGTCCTGGATGGCCGAAACACTTCTGTTTTTTATTTCTACCTGGTAGTTAATTGCACTCAGCTGGTGTCCAGGGGCGGCAGGTAGCTTAGTGGTTAAGAGCGTTGTGCCAGTATCCGAAAGGTCGCTGGTTCTAATCCCCAAGCCGACTAGGTGAAAAATCTGTCGAAAAGTGCCTTGCCCTTGAGCAAGGCACTTAACCCTAATTGCTCCTGTAAATCGCTCTGGATAAGAGCGTCTGCTAAATGACTGAAATGTAAATGTAATGTCCAAGGTCTGAATTAGCCCCTGATTAGAAGGAGAGGATGAAAAACAGGTGTTTCGGCCCTCCAGGACAGGAATTGACGAACCCTTGTGTTTTTAATCTCTTCTGAATTTCTCGCTCTCTTCTATCTCTCTTTCTCAAGAAGAGGCGTTTTAATTGGTCAGTGATAATCCAATAACAGTTGATTTCCTTGTCCCAGTCCTGTAGGACATTGCTCAGTAGAGAAGGGGATTTCCCCAGCCAGGTATTCTGACATTATGTGTTGGGTAACTACCAAACAGAAGTCATGTAGTCCCAACCTGTCTTTTACACTGGTCTGTTCTTCCCTTACTATCAGCCTAGTTACCTTATCCACGGCAACAAGGCAATTCCATTGTTTCATTTTCTCTATTCTGTTCTGCTACAGTATGCACTGAAGAAAAGATGGCACACTGTCAATACATTCTTGCTGTCATGACAACATTACTTGCCATTATTTTAACAAGTTATTATTTTTTAAATGTTTTATTTTTGTGTGTGTTTGGAATCAGTATTATTATGTACAGGAACTATCATTGTGAGAGAACATTCTGCATTAATATATTTTATGCTAACTATTAATACTCCAATGTTATTGTCACAAGTGTAGAGAGGAGTAGGCAGGAGGCAGTTGCAGGTTTAGAACTACTGAATTTATTAAAGCACCATAGCTTTAAGCAGGAGGAAACCCACAGTGCAAAATATAAAGTACTCAGGAAATAGTAGGAGATTCAGGAAAAAAAGCAACATATACAATGACCAACAAAGACAAATGACAAAGGGAGTATATTTACAGTGATAGAGTGGGGATTGGAACCAGGTGTGTGTAATGATGACAAGACAAGTCCGGGGTTGATGAGTGAAGGGCGTTTGCCAGCAGCAGGTTTGGCAGCAGCTAGAAGGCCGGCAACATTGAACACCTGAGCTGGACAGAAGGAAGAGCCAAAGCAAAGGCTTGTGTGATTAGTTATAAAGGATGACGTTTCTGTGCTGAGATAATGGTATTTAACATGGACTGAATGACAGCCCTGTACCAATACCAATGCTACTAATAAAGAAAACAAATGTTTATCTATCATGCGTTTTCAATTATCTATTACCTTATTGCCAATAACTAATAACTAATAATTCTTAAGTTAAATTCTATTCTAGGCCCAATGCAGCTGTTTTTATTTCAATAGCTTTTCAAATACTTTCTTGGTAACAATTAAGTAAATGCAGAAGTGTCATAGTTTTCCATTAAAATGGTCAAAAAGAAGCAAAACACTATTTCTAGAACTTACTGAAGCTTGACTGCTACTTTCTACTTGAAAAAAATGGCAGTGATTACATAATAATTATTGTTTTTCCCCCCACCAGCCCCGCTTCAGAGGACCAATAGTATTTATAAATCAATACAATGATAGAAATGACGAGTATAAAAAAAGAATGCACATACAGTACAAATGAGGAATTAACTTTTTTTATTAAAGCACAAGTTTACAGTACAGCAATTCACCATAGGGGGAGTGGAGACATCATTATCATGTCCAGCCCCCATACCCATTCCCACCACCTTGAGTCAGTAGGTGTGATCTCCCACAGCAGAGGGTCTGGGTCGCTGCGTGTCCAGCTCCCATACCCATTCCCAACCACTGAGGAGTGAGTGTCTGTGCTATGTGTAGTTAACTAGTATAATTAGTGTTTGTGAAGTAAATATGGAGATTTATTAAGGAGTCCTGTTTGGAGCTGGTTCTGGCCTTCTAAGGCAGGGGTACTCAACTCTGACCCTACAATGTCTGGATTCTACTGGTTTACTGTTCTACCTGATAGTTAATTACACATAACTGCTGTCCCAGGTCTAAATTAGTCCTTGATTAGAGGGTGTTATGACGAGTTTCTCTGGTATTGAGTACTTCAGGATGTAAGAGAATAGTTGAACACTTTATATGGAGAGTTGATTCATAGTTATTTAATAGTTACAGTACTGGATTTGTATGACAAGTGGTACGGGCGAAGCCTATTGTCATCCGAATTACTTACATAGAAAATATCTCAGTTTATGTAATGCTTTTCCGAGCTACTTCGATCCAACAGTTGCCAACCATTATTGAGTGTCACTCCTCTCCTACAATAGGATCCCCCTACATGTGTGGCACCCTAGCCAGGCTATTCCATCACACACCCCTTCTAAGATTAGCACAAGTGGCCCCCAATCTATCTTGGCACACAGACCTTCTGTCACCCACCAGTGACATAAATAACACATGGCTTGTCCTTATACTCTCTCCCACCTACAGCTCTGTCAGGAGGAATGGGCCAAAATTCACCCAACTTATTGTGGGAAGCTTGTGGAAGGCTACCCAAAACGTTTGACCCAAGTTAAACAATTTAAAGGCAATGCTACCAAATACTATTGAGTGTATGTAAACTTCTAACACACTGGGAATGTGATGAAATAAATAAAAGCTGAAATAAATCACTCTCTCTACTATTGTTCTGACATTTCACATTCTTAAAATAAAGTGGTGATCCTAACTGACCTAAAACAGGGAATTTTTACTAGGATTAAATGTCAGGAATTGTGAAAAACTGAGTTTGAATGTATTTGGTTAAGGTGTATGTAAACTTCCGACTTCAACTGTATATTTGAATAATCTTTAGCTCACAACCTCAATAAATGAATACACAGCATGTATTCACATGTAGTTATTCAATAGGCTGTGGAAAGTGTTTAGTGGTAAGTGACAAAACTGTAAATATTCTACAGGGTTCCTCCTGATGTGATTGAGGACTGTGATTCTATTAATATCTTCACTAGGACCTCTATCAATGGCTTGTTTAAGAAAAGTAGCCAATTGGTCTTCCATTGTTTTAGTCCACCATTCTATGAACTTTACTTTAGATCAATCTAAATCATTACCAATGTGTTTTACCAAATCAAATTTTTCAGCTAGACACTCCGAAAGTCTTAGAAATTGATTAAGAGTTCCAAAATAGGGTATGGAAAAAGTTAGGTCAAGACTTTTCTTATCTTTTTTCTTATCGGTTTTCACATTTGTTTTATTATGATAATTGCTAATTGACATGAATTTATTTTCCACATGTTTATAGACGTCGTTATATTTTAGCAATCTGAAAGGTACTTCTGAAATGTTATTGGGCAGAAATTGTTTAATAAAATCATAAAGTTAATTGGGAAGTTTTACATCTTTAGAATTCTCATTCAAAATGACAAATGTATCACAATAGTCTGCATAATTACAACTACTGATTATATAATTAAAGTGACTGAATGAGGGACTATGTGTATTCTTAAAGGTTTTCAAATCTCCAGTCAAACCGTACCATTTGCTGTATCCAACAATAGTTGTTATACCATAAGATCTGTTCAGTTCTGCTGAAACCTTAAACAGTAAATTCATGCATGACTCATGACCTATATTTAGCAAACATGGAGAGTTGTACGTATAGATAAACAAATTATTATTTCGCAATTTCTCATATTTTTTCAATATTTTTTTGACTTCCTCAAGAAGTAACTCTTCAGTATGAATAATAAAACATGTGCCCTTATCATTCTTCTTCCTCCCATCTTCTAATTTAAATAATCCAACAAATACAGGTTCTCCACCACAAGGTGACTTTATAAATGCCCATGCATGTTGCGTATCAAACTTTTGCTTGCAATCTGCATTTACTGATGAGTAGAACTTATCAATACATTCTCTAATGTTTTCAAAAGGACTTGGGATGTTTTGGTTTTCCATTGGCCAGTCTGGAACGATAGTTATTTGATACGTGTCTAGTTCTACCGCATACTTTATTTTATGACCTGTATATTGAGAAGGAGAGTTGAGCAAATAGATGGATATGTTTTTTTTTTGTTTTTTTTTATTATATTTCTCAAAAAGAAAGTCTTTGGTATAACTAATAACTATTAGAGGTTTGTTTTTCATATTCTCAAGTTCCAAAATTGCAACATACAGAACACCAGTTGGATTTAAGAATGGCCATGTATATTTCTTATTCATTTTTTGAATGCAAACTTTTTTTTGTAAAATGTCAAATGTATAACGTAAATCAAAATCAACTTGATTTTGGGGGTCCGTTGGCTGGTCTGGAGCGTTGATGATAGTAGGACTGGGGCTCTCTCTGTAAGGGGAATCAAAATAGCTAAATTAGATGAGCAATTTGTAGCCTGTTAGTGAGGGGTGAAAGAGAGCTAAAGATACAGTGGGGAAAAAAAGTATTTAGTCAGCCACCAATTGTGCAAGTTCTCCCACTTAAAAAGATGAGAGAGGCCTGTCATTTTCATCATAGGTACACGTCAACTATGACAGACAAATTGAGAAAAGAAAATCCAGAAAATCACATTGTAGGATTTTTTATGAATTTATTTGCAAATTATGGTGGAAAATAAGTATTTGGTCACCTACAAACAAGCAAGATTTCTGGCTCTCACAGACCAGTAACTTCTTCTTTAAGAGGCTCCTCTGTCCTCCACTCGTTACCTGTATTAATGGCACCTGTTTGAACTTGTTATCAGTATAAAAGACACCTGTCCACAACCTCAAACAGTCACACTCCAAACTCCACTATGGCCAAGACCAAAGAGCTGTCAAAGGACACCAGAAACAAAATTGTAGACCTGCACCAGGCTGGGAAGACTGAATCTGCAATAGGTAAGCAGCTTGGTTTGAAGAAATCAACTGTGGGAGCAATTATTAGGAAATGGAAGACATACAAGACCACTGATAATCTCCCTCGATCTGGGGCTCCACGCAAGATCTCACCCCGTGGGGTCAAAATGATCACAAGAACGGTGAGCAAAAATCCCAGAACCACACGGGGGGACCTAGTGAATGACCTGCAGAGAGCTGGGACCAAAGTAACAAAGCCTACCATCAGTAACACACTACGCCACCAGGGACTCAAATCCTGCAGTGCTAGACGTGTCCCCCTGCTTAAGCCAGTACATGTCCAGGCCCGTCTGAAGTTTGCTAGAGTGCATCCAGAAGAGGATTGGGAGAAAGTCATATGGTCAGATGAAACCAAAATATAACTTTTTGGCAAAAACTCAACTTGTCGTGTTTGGAGGACAAAGAATGCTGAGTTGCATCCAAAGAACACCATACCTACTGTGAAGCATGGGAGTGAAAACATCATCCTTTGGGGCTGTTTTTCTGCAAAGGGACCAGGACGACTGATCCGTGTAAAGGAAAAATGAATGGGGCCATGTATCGTGAGATTTTGAGTGAAAACCTCCTTCCATCAGCAAGGGCATTGAAGATGAAACGTGGCTGGGTCTTTCAGCATGACAATGATCCCAAACACACCGCCCGGGCAACGAAGGAGTGGCTTCGTAAGAAGCATTTCAAGGTCCTGGAGTCTCCAGATCTCAACCCCATAGAAAATCTTTGGAGGGAGTTGAAAGTCTGTGTTGCCCAGCGACAGCCCCAAAACATCACTGCTCTAGAGGAGATCTGCATGGAGGAATGGGCCAAAATACCAGCAACAGTGTGTGAAAACCTTGTGAAGACTTACAGAAAACGTTTGACCTGTGTCATTGCCAACAAAGGGTATATAAGAAAGTATTGAGAAACTTTTGATATTGACCAAATACTTATTTTCCACCATAATTTGCAAATAAATTCATAAAAAATCATACAATGTGATTTTCTGGAATTTTTTTTCTCATTTTGTCTGTCATAGTTGACGTGTACCTATGATGAAAATTACAGGTCTCTCTCATCTTTTTAAGTGGGAGAACTTGCACAATTGGTGGCTGACTAAATACTTTTTTTCCCCACTGTAGTAACATCTTCTAGCAAAGATTCAGAAAATAACTATGAACTCTGGACTTACACATGAAGTGTAAAACAGTAGGACTACCATGTTTAACATTAGTCCACTGTTGGTACAGTGTCAAATTGTGCATGTCAGTATTCAAGACTTCAAAATATATTGCTTTCTGTCTCCTGATGCCCATAAGCATATTGTGAAAATGTTGGACATACCGTTGGTGGATCTCATTCCCCTCACTCTGGGATCTGGTTGATGTAGCAACCACGTCCTCCTCAGGAGGCCCTCCGTTACAAGAACTGTCTGTGTCGGTGGGAAGGTTCACATCATCCTCACAGTACCCATGATCCCCTTCCTCATTAGACAGCGGTAGGTGCCTCTTCTTACTGTAGAGAAACACGGACAAATAGAATGATGTTATTCACCATCAATGTCACAAACTATTAGTTGTTGAAAACAATTTTAGTGAGTTTTAAATGCTTTTAGATGTGTTCAAATACAACTTGTAAATATTTAGTTTTTATAACAGAGTTTATTTTCGTAAAACTTTCTGTACTCAAGAACAGGTTAAAAAAACACCTCTATGGTGTTCATTGGTTTTAAAATTCATTGCAATTGAACTCAAGGTAAACTTAGAGTTGAGTTGCAACCAGGTAGATTTATCAACATGACATCAACACACACAGTGTGGTGACTTCCTGCTTAGATAATTCATCAACTGAATTCAAATCTGACAAGACTGCCACTATTGTCTGTTCCCAATGTGGGAGGGCGCAAATTGGGCATACCGTTGGTGGATCTCCTTCCCCTCACTGCGGGATCTGGTTGATATAGCAGCCACGTCCTCCTCAGGATGGCAACTATCAGAAGAACCGTCTGTGGTGGGAGAGTTCACATCATGCACTTCAGACAGGAGCCTCTTTTTACTGTAGAGAAGCATGAAGGAGAAATAGAAACAAATGTATCATTATTACAAATGTAACTCACTTACAAACACACAGTGCCCCCCTCCTGGCTAAGTAGGTTTCTGTTTTTTTCCTCTATAAAGAAAAGTTGTATATGTAATAAGTCCTTAATTTATACTGTCATAACAAAGAACTATGTGGCAATAGTTTAAAATGCATAATCTGTGGCTTATAAAGATGGTTGTAGCACTTTACATGTGTGGCTCTACAGCGATCTTGGTAGCACTTTACATTACAGTAATAACATGGTAATAGTATAGTAACAATTTATTGTTACTTACAATAAATACATTATTTTGATGGTGAGTAACCATGTGTTACCATGTTATCACCACTTTATGCTGTGCTGTAATTTAAGTGCTACTAAGTGTCACGGATTCAGCCGAGGCTGCTCCTCCTCCTTGCTCGGGCAGGCTTCGGCGTTCGTCGTCCCCGGAGTACTAGCTGCTGCCGATCGATGTTTCGGTGTTTGTCTAGTTTAGCCTTATTGTTTACACCTGTTCCCCGTTATATTTGATTGTATTCCCTATATTTACCCCTGTCTCTCATTTGGTATTTTGTGTGTTATTGTTTGTTGTTACGTGTGTCATTGGTGAGCGGGTTAGTTCCTCCCTGTGTGGAGGTATTCTGTGTTGTGTTCTTTACTTATTTTAGTAAAGTACGTTTCTTAGAGTTCTGTGTCCTGCGCCTGACTTCTATCCACCGCATTACACTGACACTCATGACACTAAGATGGCGGCAGTGCCCCAAACTGCTGCGTCACTCAGAGATCTTTTCCACTTTCAAGATAACACCAGTGGAGTCAGTACTCAAACTACAGCAGGTGCCGCCATACACACATTTGATCTAGTAAAACATTTTTCAGAAATACAAGGAACACACATGACGTATTCAGAACATCTATCTTTGTCATTTTAGGATTGGTCATAACCACAATCTTTATGATTTCAGATGCTGCAGGACATCCAGCATGAGGGTTCCTTCTATGGTCACTGTAGCGCAGAAGTAAAAATGTTGACCTGTTCAATCACATTCATTCTCTTAAACAAAATATCATTACTGTTTTCTCATTAGTTGGGAATGTTCTTTGAAATGTCTTGTCGTATCGGGTGAATGCTGGCAATTATTGCTGTCAACAAAGAGTCCGCTTAGGCTGCACCATGATTAGAGGCTTTTATTAATATCACAAGGTTACAGCATAAGTTACAGACCCGCGATGTCTGGAGAGCAGTGTCCTCGAATTCTAATGGCTGCTCTGCCCTTTCTTTGTCCAGCCCCTATTTATAAACAATGCAAAAAGATGGGTGGCTCCCTCTTCTGGCCAATCACCAGTCTCCCCTGGGGCGTCACCCTCCAAACGGCTACATTTGACCTAACATAAACAACATTCCATTTCTTCAGGAAAAACATTTAACAAAGACATCATCCCAATACACGACATTTCCCCCCTTCGAGACTAAACAGTCTCGAAAACAAACAGAATAGGATTATGACTAGTAACAATTTATCTTATTGAGTATCTTTAACATTAAACCAAAAACATTCTTCTCTAGAGTGTAAATACCTTTCTATGAAATATGAATAACTGTTTATGAAGTGTGAATACATTACTATGAAGTATGAACAAATCTTTATGGAGTGTAAGAGCGAAAAACTGTCTGGCAACCTTCGTTCCAAATCCATCCATCAATCAAGACAGTAAAATTCTCTCACGGTCCCTCTGCCCCAGGCAACCACCTCGGTACTCCAGATAAACTCATAAACAATGTAAATGCATTTGAAACTATGATGCAATTAAATACACATGTAAGCCCCTGCAAACAAAATCCTATCCAAAAAATATCCACTCTAAGGCTGGTCAACCCATTGGACCCTACAGTGGACCTCTCCCTGCCTAGACTCCCTGTCCCTAAGCATTCACGAAATAAACAAAAACATCTAAGATCCTCACATGTATTCAATAACATCAAACATCATTCTACAAAAATTAATACCTAAGAATATGACACAATTATGTATTACACATGCAAATATGTCTATATTTCATTGCAGACACTGGAATGTAGTCCACTACACTTCATCTCCCCGTAGTCTCCTCTTCCAATGCATTGTTGATGATGGAATCGGAATCTCTCCACACCTTCTTTGTTTCATCTCCTCCAGTCATTGTCCCTTCATATTGTCCTTGTTTGAGTATTTCAATCTCCACATGTTACCCCAAATGCTTCTGAAAGAAAAGAAAAGACCAAACAGTATATTTTGCAAAACAACACTTTCAAATTGAACATCAATATCAACTAAGAATATAGAAATGATATATAAATGATGTATGAATCACATTAAATAATAGAATAATGAACTAGGATAATTATTCATTCATACACTTCCCCCCTTTGATTCATAAAATCATACCAAAATCACCCTAATATTGAACAAAAAAATAATAATTTGAAAAATGATCAAATCATCAAAAATGATATTTATCCATTCAGTTCCACTTGTCCATCTTCATCCAGATCAGGAACAGTCAACACCGGCATCTGAGTGTTGTCTCCAGGCATCACTCTCCAACCTATCTCAATATCATAGCTTTCTCAAAGGTCAGTAACAAATTACAAACATCACACACAGTGCTATCAAAGTTGCCATTAAAATCTGAACCATCACTGCCCCTACTGGGCCTACCTGATCTTGCGACCAAGTCTTCGCTGACTTCCGCTCCTTCAGATCTACCAAATGCATCCCTTATATTCTTCAATGCATATATAACCCTAGTGATAATATCTGAACTATCTGGACTCAAAGTATAACTAATATTATCAATATGATCTTCCCAAATGTTACACCATACCATGGAAAAAGTCCCCCCTTCTCCCTTAGATTTATCCTTCAATGATAGGCTTGAAGACTATGACATGTCTCCATGTCTCTTTTCATCCTATTTCCAACCCTAGATTTATCTGTGTCCGGTGGTACCCCTCTTTTAATGGTAGAAACCTCATATGGAAGCTTCAACGTTGACATGTAACAACATCCTGTCCATCCATAGGGTAAGAATATATATGCTTTATCACCACAAACCCTCAAAATAGCTCTAAAATTCCCCATAGTCACATTGTCAGGCAAAAGCTAATATTTTAACCATCAAAGTCCTGCTCTTCTTACTAACTGGTACATAAAAAGTAACATATTATTTGTCATCTCTAACCTTATGTTCATGCTTATCCAAAGTCATCATATAATCATCACAATCTGATATTCCCATAAACATACCCCTTACATCATATGTTTTATTAGAACCAAACAACTTTTAGCCCTCAATGGTTTCACCTCAAATGCTCCAGGGTTTGCTGTTACCTGAGTTTCCTTCCCATCTAACAAATGCACACAAGTTAATTCACTTAACCCAATACCACCTAACCCTAGGCTTAAACAAATGTTTTGACAACGACATTATTTTATCGGTTACTGATTGTTGCTGATACCACAGTCATGACAAAGCATAAGATTGACACATACTTGATAGAGGTCGAGCGACCGTCTCTAACATGTTTGTCTGGAATTCTCAACAGACATGGACCCTCAAGATTCCTCCCTGATCTTACAGAATGAGTTAACCGCTGGAACCAAAGATTCCTACCTGGCCATCTATCTCTAATTTCCACAACAGAAGAATCAAACTACATGCATTTAGTTTCTCTCTTCCCTAACGAGCGGTACTGCAGATACCTCTCCTTGTCTGTCATCAAAATCAAAGACCTCATCCTGTACCTCCATGATGAATCTATATTCTCTCTACTACTATCTGTTCTCCTATTTTAACCCTATTCGTACTATCATTGACAGCACTCTCCATCCGTAACATAAACCCCTGAGTCCTTCTTGCTACCCCCTTTAATTTCAGAAAAGTTGTTGTCGGTGTCATACTTCCTACATTTGCTATTGCCATCGTATCATTAATCTCTTCCAAAGTTACCATTAAAGTAGTTGATCTAGTTGATGTATCAACCTTAATTATTTATAGTAGGAAAGCTACCGATATCCTATGTGCATTATTTACTGTTGGAGTGACTACTGTAATCTATCTACTTCTCCTGAACTCCCTCGGTGACTGTGGAAGCTTCAACAGACTTCAAATCTTCCATTATAAGCGTCACTTTACGAATTACATAGCCCTTTAACCAATCATTCTTAACCGGAACAAATTTTAATGCTTGCACTAGATAAGTATATTCTCCCTGATCTTTCTCTGTAACATTATGCAAAATGAATGAACAATCACTCATAACCCTCTTCCACTTCATATTGTTGTACAAACTATACCTCCTTTGATTAGATGCAACAGCTTGCTTCTACTTCTGGTCCTGATAACAATACTTCTTCTCCATAATTATCTCTCCATGTGGGAGGAACGTCCCCATCCTAACCCTAATACGTCTTTTTCCTCTAAAATTGGTGCTGGAGCCATTGGCTCCCTTATAATCAAATGCGATATATTTATGGCTTTAATAACTATCAATGTTGAAAGAGTTAAATTGCTTCCCACTGTTGTTTTAATAGACTGAAGTGTTAATGTCCTTAGTTACTTCATCAATTTTCCCCAAAGATTTGAAGTCTTTGCTTGTACTTCCATCTATCACCACTAGTGTCACTTTTTCCCAACTCTCAGTCCTACCTCTCAAACTTTTGATTATAAAAATACACCTATAATTACCTTGATCTCCCTGCTGGAACTGTAAATATAGATACTCAATCACCCTCAATCTTCTCTTATTTTTCAGCAACACATACTTTCTCAATGCATCTGCTCCTAACAGATCTAAACTCCTACCATATCTTCCCACTAAACTCTAAAATGTCCTTCACCACTGTTCTCTCTCTTACTACTAACTTTGAAACTTAGCTTACTGTCTTAGAATTCCTTCAACCCTAGTTCTCCTAACTTTTTAATCTAATCTTTTCTCCTAACCTTTAAAAACCTTTTCCCACTGATTTATTCACAAAATCCCTTTACCACCAATTTTTAGGATATGTGATTGGGAAAGTCCCCACCTGCTTCTGACTTCTTTACACACAGACTTGGCAAACGACTAAACACCTTTTAGCCTAGCCTGAAATCCCTTGGTGTAAGAATGTAACCCAGAATAACAGTCACCCCTTTTAACTTTATTTTTCAGACAGATTGTCTAATAGGCAGTCTAATAGATTATCATCCTTCCTATGATATTATCTTTTTAAGCCAATATGATTCCCAAAAACCCTACTTTTTTAAAATCTTCTACCAGACAGCCGTTAGTGTACATCTTATTGTACAATTCAATTTAAACAATGCATCTCTTCCCAACAATGCAATAGGTACTAATATTAGTATGTCTATTTTGATTTCTCTTTGAGTTCTATAGCAGAGCTCAATTGGTTCCTTAAGAGTAGCTGTTTTACTACCTCAAATCCCTATCCTTAGTTGATTTTACATAGTGAGATGTTTAACCTCTTTAGGCTGAACACAGATAAGTTTTTCCACTATTCACTATCACTTCTCATAGTCCTGTTTTTACTTCAATTGTTGGATATTTTCTCTTCTTCTCTAATCGATGCTATCAGCTGACACCCCCCTTCGTATCTTCTAGGCACTCTAGAATCCTTAGGGTTCACCTGGAGAACAGGTGATCTTGACTTGCTCCTTCATCTTCCTTAAAAATGTTCTCTGTTGTTTCCTCCTGACTTGTTGCACTCACAGGTAAAGTGACCAACCTGTCCATAATTATAACAGTCTTCTGAAAGTTGCTGGAAGTGTAGCTGAAATCTTCCTCCTCTTCTAAGCCTTCTCGTCCTCTTCCTCTCCAATTCTGTGTCTGTCCAGAAACTGTCTGTGGATATGAAACACCTGGTACCCCCCTTGGCTGGTACAATTGCATTTGATATTGTTCAGTTGAAGCTGTAGCAGTGATTGTTGATTTGGTTCACTCTGATTCTTCCTAACCAAAGCTTCTCTTCTCCACCATTTGTATGATTGAGTTTTCTGAGAGTTTCTTGATCCTGTTCTTTCTTGCTGTTGACATATCAGGATTCTTCAAAAGCTTATATTCTAAGTTCTGTCCTCGAAATATCATCTTCCATCATCTTCTTCCTTTTCTTCTGTGCCAGTCCTTGTAGGATAAACTCATTTTGAATACACAGCACCTCTAGTCTCCTCTTTATCGCTGTCTTCATCTGAACTCGAATCTCTTGTATCCTTCTTCCTTCAACTTCCATCAGAGATCAAATCTCTAGTATCCTTCTTCTTTCCTCTCTTGCCAACTTCCTTCTGATCACAGAGTCATATCCACCCATGACCTCTTCTCAATCACTCTCATCTTCATCATCCTCGTCTTCTTTAACCTCACTCTTCTCTTCCAGACATCTCATTTTCTTCCTTCTGGAGTTTTGGATTCATCTTTATCGTCGTTTCTGCTTGTCCTCTATCTATTATTCGTTCATCTCCATCTCTGATGCAATAATCACCCTCCTGGATGATCACTGGAAGCTGAGGATAAACATCTCTAAGCTCTACTTCCCTTAGCCTTATCTCTATAGCTTTGTTTATCTTATCGCTGGAATCTTTTATCAGTTTTTGTTTGAGAATGAAGGGCAACTTTTGTTTCACTTGCCGGATAACCTCGCAATACTTTAGTTAAAGGATTACCATTTTGCACTATATCAACCGGTGTAATCACTTTCATAGCCTTGCTGTCCTTTCTCCCCATTGTAACTACTCTTTTATATTCCTTTATTATGAATTATCTTATTTTAGACTATATAGCCTATGGCTTCCCCCCTTTAATTATTAATATAACTAAACAACTCCAAAAAAATAAAAATAAAACATTTTTTTTACCACAATCCATCAGGAAAGTAAATGTAAGTTAGTCAACTTCAAAGCAATCCCAAAAACAAAGCCTTCTAACCTTACAACACTACAATTCCCATAAACTCCATTGTTTAATATGCACCCAAGTATCTTAATTCCAGAATACTGTCAGTACCTGATTTCCAACCGAACTGTAATCCAGCCCAGTGATGCACAGAGACTCCAAAATGCAAATTTTATTCAAATCAGTATTTGCCAAGCCTATGTGAAATTGTCATAACATCACATATCCTGTTAGGGGAAGATTTTGTGAACTAGCCTGATATCTGATCCTCTGTCGCGTCACATGATGTCACGTCAGCACTTCCTGTATCTCCTCTCTCTCTCCTCTCGCTTATCGTTCCTCTCATATGACAGAAGAACAAAGACACAGAATAACATTTTAGTAGTTAATGCAATTACTGAGTATTTCCAACCATTCAATATTCGTTCGTTCTACATTTGCTCTAAGAATTAACTCAGGAATAATTATTGATCGCTCAAAAACATTTAATTTAATTTTAATCGTCTTCTAATTCAATTTATTATAATCCGTCAACATATCTCTCTCATTTATCAATTCAATAGGTCACAAAACAAGTTTCATCTTTAACCAACCGCCGCTTTACAACTAGAATACTCGTGTCCAAATATCTCTTTGTCTGTGTGTTTCAATCAATCAATCAATTTTATTTTATATAGCCCTTCTTACATCAGCTAATATCTCGAAGTGCTGTACAGAAACCCAGCCTAAAACCCCAAACAGCTAGTAATGCAGGTGTGTCTTCCTGCAGCCCCCAACAGAAATATGACCCATTAGCAAAAACGTGTTGTAATTTAGTACCGTCACACGCATGCGCATTACATTCAGAAATACAATTTCACCGTGGACGGGCGATTTTCTACTCTCTCCCCAAACCTAAACAGTTAACAGTCCTACTGTACCTCCATTTTCCCCTCATAGTCAAACAACATTTAACAGCGCTCACAAAACATATAACCTGAATTACACACACACACAGACAAGTTTAAGAGGCTTATCCCATCGCAATGGCCCTCTAAGGATATCCGTTAGCATGTAGCACGCAACACAATTAGCATTTTAGCATTTAGCATTTAGCCTTAGCCTTTGCGTACAATGTAGCCTGAAACACAACCCAGCATTTAGCATTAGCATTTAGCCAACCTGTGGCTTGCACCACGCAACATACATCCTGCACTGCCCTTTTTATTTTGACATATTTTCCTACCGTTTTGTGCTACCGTGGATTAATGACCATTTCACCGAGAAATTAGACCCAATCAAACCCCCCGTCGGACGAAAGTCGAGCCATAATCACAATCAGATAAACCCCATCAAACCGAGTTTTCTTTAAAACCCACCGACTGCACATTCTATCGTGCAAGCGGATTTGTCGGTCCATCATTTTCTAAATGGCCCCCCCGGGGTCTTAAGCGGTACAGTGCCCTAATGAATGCGCATATCTGCTTAATTGTACACCTTCAATACTTAATTCCTACCGTTTTATGCTCTAAAATTCCAATTACCTGCCGTTTACCAATGGAATATATTATTACAGACTCTAGTCGACCGCAATAACGCCACATGAGGCACATTTCGGTCGTATGGTACACCCCTCCAGTGTACACACGCAGTATCAAAACCAACAACTTAGCTGTGAGGAACACTCACCCTTGTCTGGTCATGACATCAGACCGAAGTTAGCTTGGCGGCTACGAATGAGCAAAGGAGAGATGCAGACCAGCCCCACGTTGGGCGCCATTTGTCGTATCGGGTGAATGCTGGCAATTATTGCTGTCAACAAAGAGTCCGCTTAGGCTGCACCATGATTAGAGGCTTTTATTAATATCACAAGGTTACAGCATAAGTTACAGACCCGCGATGTCTGGAGAGCAGTGTCCTCGAATTCTAATGGCTGCTCTGCCCTTTCTTTGTCTAGCCCCTATTTATAAACAATGCAAAAAGATGGGTGGCTCCCTCTTCTGGCCAATCACCAGTCTCCCCTGGGGCGTCACCCTCCAAACGGCTACATTTGACCTAACATAAACAACATTCCATTTCTTCAGGAAAAACATTTAACAAAGACATAATCCCAATACACGACAGTCTCATACAACATATTTTGCACATCGTTATCAACCTACTGCGTACCCATTGTGTACATGGTATGCTATTAGCATGCTAACACTCATTAAGACAGACTGGTAGCATATCTAGCATAACTAGCCATTGCTAGCATTCACTGGTTGAAGTTGAAGTAACTTTTGAGTGTCATGGAGTTGACTGGTGACTATGACATGAAAATATATTCATTACAACGTTTGTACGGGAGCTATAATCCGGTTATGACACAAAACCATTTGTCATTTTTTGAAAACCCCCGGATAAGATGTCTCGACCAATATGGTCATTTTCTCTGGGGTTTTCTGTAAAAACGAATCAAAGGAAAGATAAATGTATATACTTACGGAAAGCGAGCCATCATGAAACTTTCACTTGCAATCTCGTCCATGTTTGTGTCTTTCGGTTTGAGGTTCACTGTCAGTCTACAACAGGGTTCTTCAATTCCGGTCCTGGATGGCCGAAACACTTCTGTTTTTTATTTCTACCTGGTAGTTAATTGCACTCACCTGGTGTCCAGGGGCGGCAGGTAGCTTAGTGGTTAAGAGTGTTGTGCCAGTATCCGAAAGGTCGCTGGTTCTAATCCCCAAGCCGACTAGGTGAAAAATCTGTCGAAAAGTGCAAGGCACTTAACCCTAATTGCTCCTGTAAATCGCTCTGGATAAGAGCGTCTGCTAAATGACTGAAATGTAAATGTAATGTCCAAGGTCTGAATTAGCCCCTGATTAGAAGGAGAGGATGAAAAACAGAGGTGTTTCGGCCCTCCAGCACAGGAATTGAAGAACCCTGGTCTAGAGTATACCCACTTACATTGGCCCATTATAATGTGTTTCTCAGTTTGACCAATCCATTTTTACGTCAGGTGTCAGTACATGAAAGAATGCTGTCCTGTCCTGATGGGTGTGACAGATACTAGTGATAGGAATGCCCCATTGCCTGAGAGGGTGTGACATTATACCTTATGAAAGTGACACGTCATTTTTTGTATTAGACAGAGAGGGATTTTTTGTGTGTGTGAGAGAGAGAGCAGGCGAGGGGAAGGAGGAGAGAGACTGCCAGATGTGGGAATTCCCAGATTTTCTCCTCAGCGTGGAGTTGGTGATGAGAGGGAGGATGACGAGGAACCATCACTGCTTCGCACCTGCTGTTCTCTCACTAAGGGGGGTTGATGAAAGGGTGTGGGGAAAAAATCACTTTGTCACTCCTCTCTCTCTGACACACACACCTCCCTCTCTCATGCCATTCTCTCTTTCAATTCAATTTAAGGGCTTTATTGGTATGGGAAATATATATTTTACATTGCCAAACCAGTGAAATAGATAATAAACAAAGGTGAAATAAACAATATAAAAATGAACAGCAAACGTTACACACTCAGAAGTTCCAAAATAATAAAGACATTTCAAATGTCATATTATGGCTATATACAGTGTTGTAACGATGTGCAAATAGTTAAAGTACAAAAGGGAAAATAAAGAAACATATATGGGTTGTATTTACAATGGTGTTTATTCTTCACTGGTTGCCCTTTTCTTGTGGCAACAGGTCACAAATATTGCTGCTGTGATTGCACACTGTGGTATTCCACCCAATAAATATGGGAGTTTATCCAAATTGGATTTATTTTCTAATTCTTTGTGGGTCTGTGTAATCTGAGGGAAACATGTGTCACTAATTTGGTCATACATTTGGCAGGAGGTTAGGAAGTGCAACTCAGTTTCCACTTCATTTTGTGAGCAGTGCGCACATAGCCTGTTTTCTCGAGACAGGTCTGCCTACGGCGGCCTCTCTCAATAGCAAGGCTATGCTCTCTGAGTCAGTACATAGTCAAAGCTTTCCTTAATTTTGGGTCAGTCACAGTGGTCAGATATTCTGCCACTGTGTACTCTCTCTTTAGGGCCAAATAGCATTCTAGTTTGCTCTGTTTTTTGTCAATATGTCAAGTAATTCTCTTTTTGTTTTCTCATGATTTGGTTGGGTCTAATTGTGTTGCTGTTGTGAGGCAGACTGAGTATACGAAGACGCAGGAATTAACAAGGTCAAGGTTCACTTAACAATGAGCAAGAGAAATAACAAAGTTAGAGTAAACGACACGAAGGTAAACAATCACACACAACATCATCCAGAACAGTCCAGGGCTAAATAGGGGTGGTGATGAGATGATGAGGTGCAGGTGCACTGGAGGTGATTAGGGTGCATTGGGTTTCCATTCCGGTGTTGCCGAGGCGGTGCGCTCAGACCAGTGTCTCAGTAGACCGGCGAATCACAGCTGTCCTGGGGCTAAGGGGACTTTTGTCCAGGTTCATCTCTCTTTAGGTCATGGCTTTGTAATAGAAGGTTTGGGAATTGCTTCCTTTTAGGTGGGTGTAGAATTTGATGGCTCTTTTCTGGATTTTTATAAATAGTGGTTATCGGCCTAATTCTGCTCTGCATCTTTAATTAAAGGAACAATTCTGGGAGGAGTTGCCCTGTTGGAGCAGGGAAGGGGTCTCTTTCGAAGGAGGGACATCTCTGATTAGGATATTTTTGTTGAAGCAGAAGTATCCTGGTCAAAGACAGGGGTTGAGTTTCTCTGTTAGAGCAGAGGATTGGCCATGGGATGACATGACATGGTTTAGTATCGTAAGGTGCAAATCTACGGGTTATGTGATCCCAGGGCATAATCCTGAGAAAATATTCCTGCAGGTTAGAAAAATATTGTAAAATAAAATTAATTAATCAGTGGACTGGTAAAACAGTTGGTTATGATTGGGAAACCAGCTACACATTTAAAACCTACACAGAAATGTGCATAGGGGGAACTACCATGTGGGTACAACATTAAAAATTACATAGAGCAATTAACAAATATTTTGATGAAGAAGAAAAACTCCCTTTGAATTATAAGAAAGGAAGACGTTCCTAACCAAATACTGTTTGTTTTGTGTGTTTGTTTTTGTTTGTCTCTGAGTGTGTGTGTGTGTGTGTATGTATAGATGGAGTTTCATAATGGGAGCCAAGAGCAGCAGGGGAGAACCTTGTCTGCCCGACCCGCTGACCGGACCGGTGAAGGTAATGGTGGAGAAGTGGGGCAGGACATTCTGGAACAGGTACCGCTCTGCCACAAGGTAGTAGATTTTCCCTTAAAAGGCAAATTGGGTGAAGCTTTATTAGCAGAATGTAGAAAGAAGTTACAGGACTTTGAAGAAACCATGTGTTGACATTGTGTCAATGTGCCCTTTAACCTTTAAAGTTCCTCACGCAGTTCATGCTCTCATCTCACAGGCACGGACTGCCCACCTCACTCCAGCAAGGCTGCTACATTATCAAAATGTGCTGCACTTAACAATGTTCTGAAATCTATTTTCCAAAGGGTAAAAGTGGCTTAGTCCCACGGCGGGACTTAAATAACAGCCACTCCAGCTTGAGCCAACAGCAGGCTCAAGACGGGAGTCCAGCAAACAATAACCGCCCCATTGCTAGAAAAAGCAGGAGGTCGATGCTGAACCCTGGCAGTGTGGACAGTGTCAACGTGATGATTGTCCTCTTTGTACATCCAAAGAGTGTACTCCTTGTAACTGTTTAAATGATTTGTAACTGTTTAAAGATTCCCTTAAGAATGTTTTACACCATGTGAAGGAAAAAAAAGAATGCTCAATGGCTCAACGGAAGCCATTTAGAAAGATAATGTACTAGTGTAAGAAAGCCCTCTCCTACAATGTTTTATATTTTGCTTGGTTGAAGTTTAGCTTAGATTATGACATAATTGTCTTACTGTCACACCCTGGCTCTGGGACTCTATATGTTGAGCCAGGGTGTGTTCATTCTAGGTGTTGTATTTCTATGTTGGGAGTTCTAGTTTGTTTATTTCTATGTTGGCCTGAGTGACTCCCAATCAGAGGCAACGAGTGTCAGCTGTGCTGGTTGTCTCTGATTGGGAGCCATCTTTAAACTGTCTGTTTTTCCCTTTGTTTTTGTGGGTTCTTGTTCCGTGTTGGTCTATGTTACCTAGGACGTTACGAGTCGTTTGTTGTTTTGTTCATTGTCAGTATTTATCACTATAGATAAATAAACATGTTAGTTCATCACGCTGCGCCTTGGTCTATTCCCTACGACGATCGTGACAGAAGAACCCACCTTACAAGGACCAAGCAGCGTGTCCAGATTAGGAGAGGAGGCCACCGGGTTTTGGGGGCCTGAAGGCAGGTTGGCGGAGCCTGGATGGAGAGCGGAACCAACTTCCCGTACTCAGGCATGGCAGCATGGGACGGGGCAGGTTCCGCGGTATGCGGAGCGGCGTACTGTGCCACGAGTGGTCCGGCATAGTCCTGTACGTCCTGTGCGAGCACCCCGCACGAGTTGTGCGAAGGTGGGCATGCAGCCAGGACGGAGTGTGCCGGCTCAGCGCTCGTGGCTTCCAGTGCCTCTCCTCGGTCCCGGATATGCTGCGCCAGTGTCACGTGCTGTTATGCCAGTACGGGTACACAGCCCTGTACGTCCTGTGCTGATGCCTCACACAGAGTGTGTGAAGGTAGGCATTCAGCCAGGACGGGTTGTGGCAGCTCTTCATTCCAGGTCTCCTATCCGTCTCCACAGCCCGGCCCGGCCTGTCCCTGCTCCACGCACCAAGCCTACGGTGTGCGTCGCCAGCCCGGTCTGGCCTGTCCCTGCTCCACGCACCAAGCCTACGGTGTGCGTCGCCAGCCCGGTCCGGCCTGTCCCTGCTCCTCGCACCAAGCCTACGGTGTGCGTCGCCAGCCCGGTCCGGCCTGTCCCTGCTTCTCGCACCAAGCCTACGGTGTGCGTCGCCAGCCCGGTCCGGCCTGTCCCTGCTCCTCGCACCAAGCCTACGGTGTGCGTCGCCAGCCCGGTCCGGCCTGTCCCTGCTCCACGCACCAAGCCAGGGGTGCGCATCGTCAGCCCGGTCCGGCCCGTTCCTACTCCACGCACCAAGCCAGGGGTGCGAGTCGTCAGCCCGGTCCGGTCCGTTCCGGCTCCACGCACCAAGCCAGGGGTGCGCATCGTCAGCCCGGTCCGGCCCGTTCCTACTCCATGCACCAAGCCAGGGGTGCGAGTCGTCAGCCCGGTTCGGCCCGTTCCGGCTCCACGCACCAAGCCAGGGGTGCGCGTCGTCAGTCCAGCACAACCTGTGCCTGGGTCACCGGTGCCTAATCAGGTACCGCTCAACTGCTCCACAACGGAGCTGAAGCTAACCGCTCCTGCTACGTCCACTGCAGCTCCAGCCAGCGGGGCCAGACCGGACCAGGGGCGCTATGGGGGAAGTATTGGAGGGTGGTGGGCAAGGCCGGAGCCAGAACCGCCGCCGAGGAGGAATGCCCACCCAGCCCTCCCCTGTTTTGCTCTAGTTGAGGCGCGGTCGCAGTCCGCGCCTTTGGGGGGGGGGGTACTGTCACACCCTGGCTCTGGGACTCTATATGTTGAGCCAGGGTGTGTTCATTCTAGGTGTTGTATTTCTATGTTGGGAGTTCTAGTTTGTTTATTTCTATGTTGGCCTGAGTGACTCCCAATCAGAGGCAACGAGTGTCAGCTGTGCTGGTTGTCTCTGATTGGGAGCCATATTTAAACTGTCTGTTTTTCCCTTTGTTTTTGTGGGTTCTTGTTCCGTGTTGGTCTATGTTACCTAGGACGTTACGAGTCGTTTGTTGTTTTGTTGATTGTCAGTATTTATCACTAAAGATAAATAAACATGTTCGTTCATCACGCTGCGCCTTGGTCTATTCCCTACGACGATCGTGACACTTACATTATGAATGATTTCTTACATGCTTACTTGTAATTTTATATTAGGTTGAGATTAGTCTCAAAAGGGAGGAATGTGCTGGGAAAATTACAAAACTCTGTTATACACATGCGCTGTATAAGTCTTAAACCTGTAAACTTCCACTGTCTGTTTCTGTCATGTAAGAAGCTAGTGTTTTTCCTCTCTTGTCTCTGTGTAACTTGGTCATGAGGCCAAAGACAAAGGGCCGTCTAAGAGTGACCACAGTTTTTGGGTCCATCCTGTTGCTTTCGTATCTTTCAAGGGCGCAGCTGTGTGGAGATATGAAGAGAACAGAGGCTAGCTTGAGCAGCAGTGACAATTCTATCAACAGAAAGGAGTAACAAAACTGGCGTTATCACTTGTTTGTACGCTATGTTCCCACCATGATCTCACAAACCTGAGATTTTAATGGTAGGTTTATTTGAACAGTGAGAGACAGAATAACAACAAACAAATCCAGAAAAACGCATGTCAAAAATGTTATAAATTTATTTGCATTTTAATGAGGGAAATAAGTATTTGACCCCTCTGCAAAACATGACTTAGTACGTGGTGGCAAAACCCTTGTTGGCAATCACAGAGGTCAGACGTTTATTGTAGTTGGCCACCAGGTTTGCACACATCTCAGGAGGGGTTTTGTTCCACTCCTCTTTGCAGATCTTCTCCAAGTCATTAAGGTTTCGAGGCTGACGTTTGGCAACTCGAACCTTCAGCTCCCTCCACAGATTTTCTATGGGATTAAGGTCTGGAGACTGGTTAGGCCACTCCAGGACCTTAATGTGCTTCTTCTTGAGACACTCCTTTGTTGCCTTGGCCGTGTGTTTTGGGTCATTGTCATGCTGGAATACCCATCCACGACCCATTTTCAATGCCTTGCCTGAGGGATAGGAGGTTCTCACCCAAGATTTGACGGTACATGGCCCCGTCCATCATCCCTTTGATGCGGTGAAGTAGTCCTGTCCCCTTAGCAGAAAAACACCCCCAAAGCATAATGTTTCCACCTCCATGTTTGACGGTGGGGATGGTGTTCTTGGGGTCATAGGCAGCATTACTCCTCCTCCAAACACGGCGAGTTGAGTTGATGCCAAAGAGCTCGATTTTGGTCTTATCTGACCACAACACTTTCACCCAGTTCTCCTCTGAATCATTCAGATGTTAATTGGTAAACTTCAGATGGCCCTGTATATGTGCTTTCTTGAGCAGGGGGACCTTGCGGGCGCTGCAGGATTTTGGTCCTTCAAGGCGTAGTGTGTTACCAATTGTTTTCTTGGTGACTATGGTCCCAGCTGCCTTGAGATCATTGACAAGATCCTCCCGTGTAGTTCTGGGCTGATTCCTCACCGTTCTCATGATCATTGCAACTCCACGAGGTGAGATCTTGCATGGAGCCCCAGGCCGAGGGAGATTGACAGTTATTTTGTGTTTCTTCCATTTGCGAATAATCGCACCAACTGTTGTCACCTTCTCACCAAGCTGCTTGGCGATGGTCTTGTAGCCCATTCCAGCCTTGTGTAGGTCTACAATCTTGTCCCTGACATCCTTGGAGAGCTCTTTGGTCTTGGCCATGGTGGAGAGTTTGGAATCTGATTGATTGATTGCTTCTGTGGACAGGTGTCTTTTATACAGGTAACAAGCTGAGATTAGGAGCACTCCCTTTAAGAGTGTGCTCCTAATCTCAGCTCGTTACCTGTATAAAAGACACCTGGGAGCCAGAAATCTTTCTGATTGAGAGGGGGTCAAATACTTATTTCCCTCATTAAAATGAAAATCAATTTATAACATTTTTGACATGCGTTTTTCTGGATTTTTTTGTTGTTATTCTTTCTCTCACTGTTCAAATAAACCTACCATTAAAATTATAGACTGATCATTTCTTTGTCAGTGGGCAAACATACAAAATCAGCAGGGGATCAAATACTTTTTTCCCTCAGTGTATATGGACATAACCTGAAAGGCCGCTCAGCAAGGAAGAAGCCACTGCTCCAAAACCGCCATAAAAAAACCAGACTACGGTTTGCAACTGCACATGGGTACAAAGATCGTACTTTTTGGAGAAATGTCCTCTGGTCTGATGAAAGAAAAATAGAACTGTTAGGCCATAATGACCATCATTATGTTTGGAGGAAAAAGGGGGTGGCTTGCAAGCCGAAGAACACCATCCAAACCGTGAAGCACGGGGGTGGCAGCATCATGCTGTGGGGGTGCTTTGCTGCAGGAGGGACTGGTGCACTTCACAAAATAGATGGCATCATGAGGAAGGAAAATTATGTGGATATATTGACGCAACATCTCAAGACATCAGTCAGGAAGTTAAAGCTTGGTTGCAAATGGGTCTTCCAAATGGACAATGACCCCAAGCATACTTCCAAAGTTGTGGCAAAATGGCTTAAGGACAACAAAGTCAAGGTATTGGAGTGGCCATCACAAAGCCCAGACCTCATGCCTATAGAAAATATGTGGGCAGAACTGAAAAAGCGTGTGTAAGCAAGGAGGCCTACAAACCTGACTCAGTTACACAAGCTCTGTCAGGAGGAATGGGCCAAAATTCACCCAACTTCTTGTGGGAAGCTTGTGGAAGGCTACCCAAAATGTTTGACCCAAGTTAACCAATTTAAAGGCAATGCTACCAAATACTAATTGAGTGTATGTAAACTTCTGACCCACTGGGAATGTGATGAAAGAAATAAAAGCTTAAATAAATCACTCTCTACTATTGTTCTGACATTTCACATTCTTAAAATAAAGTGGTGATCCTAACTGAACTAACACAGGGAATATTTACTAGGATTAAATGTCAGGAATTGTGAAAAACTGAGTTTAAATGTATTTGGCTAAGGTGTATGTAAACTTCCGACTTCAACTGTACCTCAAGAGAAGACAGAACATAACAGTTTAGTTGAGTTCATTTCTAATCCAATAAATCCATATAAGCATTGACTATATGACAAATTATAATGTTTTATCAATTATTCTTAATACCAATTTCTAATATACTCCCCAATTTCTGTTAGGTAAACCCTCCACAGACAGAGAAATCAATGGTCTGAAAGTCAGTTGATTCTTGAAATTCTGGAAGATCTTGAAGTTCTTGGAGGTCTGTCCCTCCACCAAGGGAATCAGCCAGAACAGGTAGCTCATCAGTAGCATTCCCCTTGCCATCGTCTCCCATCACCTGATCCTTGCCAGCTCCAGCGTCCTCAGCTCCCTCATCTCTAGGTCGTCGGTTTCCTCGTAGTACTCTGTTACAGTGGTTTAGATGATACCAGGTCGATCTCCCCTCTATCCGTACATCTGTTGCTGTAGCCTGGGTGATGATTTATGGTCCTTTTAGCTCTGAACCTTCTTCAGTCACTAGGTCTCGGATCATGCAGAGTCTCTATTTATCAACATCGCACTGTGGAGTGTGTCCTTCTGGCAGCGTACCAATTGGGAAGTTGAGAGTCCCTGCTGCAAAGACACACAGACACAGACAGACACAAAAGAAAACAATGCTCCGCAGAGGCGATGTCATCTTCCTCCTCTGGGTTGGAACACTCCTACAGTGGGACATATGGATGCAGGTATCTCTCTCTGCTACTTTCCCCTCCATCGATGTAGCCAGCAACACCTAGTACTGACCTCCCTACCTAGGTTCTGTCCATCTCTTACTTCTGTACTCCTTTACCGCCAGTCTCCAGGGCGCATACCATGCCCAGATTCTCCTGTTAGGTTGGGCAGAGAAGCCTTCACCCGTAGGAAGAAAGTCTTAACATCATTGTTAGGTGCGGCACCGTATGCTACTATATCCTGTCTTCTTATCAGACAGGAGAAGCCTTGAGATTAGGAAGTGCACAATCCTGCAGCTTGTTATAGGTCACTAGTTTCATAGACAGGCCTCCTCTACACCCTGCCTCCTACCACAAATACACTTGCACCTAAAACATTTAATCTAACCCATAACACATTAATTACTACTGCTCATATTCTTGATATAATTTGCATATTTACCAAAAAGCCCCATGCGACCAGTACTTCCCCCCTTTGTACACATGACTCACATCGTGATTCATGCGTTCAAAAAACCAAAACAACAACATTGCCTTTTAAACCAAAAATAATACATTAAATTAAAATGACAACATTTGATAATACCTTAACTTAATTGTATCCCATAAAGTAAATCAAGGAATATTAAAATTAACTAGCGACAGGTGTTCCTCATTCAGGACTAGCTCTCTCACTCTGTCCTTGTTATGGTCCGATTCATATATGTATGACTATTGCCAAATTATAAACTTCTTCATAATTATCAGTATTATAAATTACCCTCAACTCGGTATAATAAATTACCTTAAATTCCTCATCCTATGCCTCTTGGCTTTCCAGTGTGGGTGATCAATTCACACTAGAAAGTCAGGACAGAGTTCAGAGGTCATTCAAACCCTTCAAAGAAGTGTTCCATTCTATAGTATAAACTAATCATTAACAACAGTCAAAACATTTCATACATTTTGTATCCCAAGTTTACAGTAAGTCCTCATTACATTTCTTCTCAAAGGAAATCACATGTTTAGCCAAAACTCACTCATTTAAACAAAAAACTTTAGAAAGTTCCATGTGTGTGCTCCTTTAAGACTTATCATCTCTAACCCGTTAAAACCTTCTAAAATATGCCTATATGCCCATTATGATAGGTAGGTTGTGTGTGGTTATTTGAAAAAACATATTGGAAAACAACAAACAAAAATGGCCTTATTTAATTTGGTAGCTCTTTCTTACGACCTAATTATGAGACTGCCGAATTTTACTAACTGCTCCCCCTAGCCCACAGACTTTGGAAGAGAAAGTATACATTTCGTTATCATTCAGTTATAATCAGCAATCCCAAAATAGTAATTACACACAAAACTTGATGCAGATATACACTGTCCTACCTCACATCAATAATTGTTTGTTTCACTCTAATTCCTCATAAATACTCCAAAGGAAGATTACATAAAATCTCTTAAAAGATGAAAACCACTCAAGGTTCTCTGAGTTTACAATGAGTATTTTTAATTGATAACCCTTTAGACCTCATTCTCTGTAATTCTCACAATGATTATTAAACCCCAAAATCTGCTCCATTTGATCCCATATGAAATTATCATGGTATCGTTAGTTGATCACTTTCCACCAACATAGTAAATATCTGTTTTCACTTAGATTGTTCCTGTCATCCCTCTAAATGTAATATTTTAGACATTCGCAAATATAATCAATTACTATGCGTAAAGAATCAGTGATATTTGATTCTAAGCGTCTATTAAAAAGTTGTTTGAGATGTGATCTCCTACGTCTTCCTTAACATACCTACTGTAGGGTACTTCCACCAATCCTATAAGAAATCGTTCTACTCAAAACACATCAGATAATACCACGTTTCATTAAGTGGACTACACCTTCTAATCTAAACCTATAACCCCTTTTTGTTAATGTAATCATCTCAACTTATTGCATTGATGTTTTAAAATATAAACCTATTGTTTAATAAATCCAGAACTTACAAAAAAATATATACTTCCCCATCAGCATAATAGTAAAAACTACCTCCCATTGTTCAACATACCAAAAACAGATTATTGTTTTAGAATTAATTAACTGTCTGCACAACTCACTGGAGTTACGCAAACTATAGAATTGAATAATAATAATAAAAAATTGTCAAAGAACGTTTCCTATTCACCTATTCAGAACTGTACTTACATTACCCTCTGCGTCCTTTACATCCCGATATAGCCCAGCGAGCACGACTCTGTCTTTCCATCTAACGTTACTTTAGCAGGTGACACATTATTGTGAAGTTATAGTCAAAACAAACAAAACATCTATTCACAGGGATGCCACTAATTACTATGTTATCCTATGCCGCCATGGGTTGGTAGCCCAATCTCTTTCGTATAATCTTATCAATTCAACCAGTGATTCTGGTCAACAGCATCAATGTAACAGTTTTCCTTCCTTCCCTACATGGTCTTTAACCAGGGACCCTCTGCACACATCGGCAACAGTCACCCTTGAAGCACCATTACTTGTTGGCCCACAAAAGGCACGACCTTGCAGAGCAAGGCAAACAACTACTTCAAGGTCTCAGAGCAAGTTATGTCTCGTAATCGAAACACTACTAGTTAACACCGCTAACTAGCTAGCCATTTCACACCGGTAACACTTTTACTTCCTCCTTTTCCGCAGCAACCATTGATCCGAATACACCAAACTTAACCCATTATGACACGTACAGCTCGCTCATGTTCAGCGAGCCCCAGTTGCTAACACCCACAGATCAACACCTAGAAACTTTCCAGACAACAAAGAAAAAACATTCTCAAACAGCGTTCTGTATTTACCTCTATGGTAGGGTTAAAAACTAACTTGACAACTTTCCCAATTCTAGATTGCTGTTGTAGCTTCATGTTTTAGTTCAGTGTCTCTGTTACGATATTGGGTCAGTAATATTTCTGTAGTGATCTCAGCTAAAAGTTGCTATATTCCTCAGTTACTGTTATCTTTCATACTCTGCTTCCTTCCAACACTGCTTCATTATCCCTGGTGCTTTTTTTAATACTCTTTTTATTATCTTTGTCCCCTTGCTTCACTTCCCATTAAGATACGACATTCACTTCCCTGTTCTTCTGCACTATACTATTATTATCCCCTGTTATCAACCAAGATAATAGCCACAGCTCTTATGAAACCACCAATACGCCATTATTAGAAGTCAGCAGATCTAGGTAACTTTCCTTTCTAAGTAGGCTACAAGTAATAAAAACCAAACAATTGCTGTAGTTGACAAGCATATATTGAATTTGTATCCATAGTATTAATATTCAATCTATTCATTGACCTTACGCTACCATTCTCAATCATTTAATCTAGCAAACCATTAGGCAACGCAAAAAAATGACTACCTCGAAATCGTCTCTCCATTCCAATGGCATAAGTGAGTCTTTCAATTTGCACCAAGGACGCTGCTAAATCTTCCATTGTACAGTGGGGAAAAAAAGTATTTAGTCAGCCACCAATTGTGCAAGTTCTCCCACTTAAAAAGATGAGAGAGGCCTGCAATTTTCATCATAGGTACACGTCAACTATGACAAACAAAATGAGGGAAAAAATATCCAGAAAATCACATTATAGGATTTTTAATGAATTTATTTCAAATTATGGTGGAAAATAAGTATTTGGTCAATAACAAAAGTTTCTCAATACTTTGTTATATACCCTTTGGTGGCAATGACACAGGTCAAACATTTTCTGTAAGTCTTCACAAGGTTTTCACACACTGTTGCTGGTATTTTGGCCCATTCCTCCATGCAGATCTCCTCTAGAGCAGTGATGTTTTGGGGCTGTCGCTGGGCAACACGGACATTCAACTCCCTCCAAAGATTTTCTATGGGGTTGAGATCTGGAGACTGGCTAGGCCACTCCAGGACCTTGAAATGCTTCTTACGAAGCCACTCCTTCGTTGCCCGGGCGGTGTGTTTGGGATCATTGTCATGCTGAAAGACCCAGCCACGTTTCATCTTCAATGCCCTTGCTGATGGAAGGAGGTTTTCACTCAAAATCTCACGATACATGGCCCCATTCATTCTTTCCTTTACACGGATCAGTCGTCCTGGTCCCTTTGCAGAAAAACAGCCCCAAAGCATGATGTTTCCACCCCCATGCTTCACAGTAGGTATGGTGTTCTTTGGATGCAACTCAGCATTCTTTGTCCTCCAAACACAACGAGTTGAGTTTTTACCAAAAAGTTATATTTTGGTTTCATATGACATTCTCCCAATCCTCTTCTGGATCATCCAAATACACTCTAGCAAACTTCAGATGGGCCTGGACATGTACTGGCTTAAACAGGGGGACACGTCTGGCACTGCAGGATTTGAGTCCCTGGCGGCGTAGTGTGTTACTGATGGTAGGCTTTGTTACTTTGGTCCCAGCTCTCTGCAGGTCATTCACTAGGCCCCCCCGTGTGGTTCTAGGATTTTTGCTTGTGATCATTTTGACCCCACGGGGTGAGATCTTGCGTGGAGCCCCAGATCGAGGGAGATTATCAGTGGTCTTGTATGTCTTCCATTTCCTAATAATTGCTCCCACAGTTGCTTTCTTCAAACCAAGCTGCTTACCTATTGCAGATTCAGTCTTCCCAAACTGGTGCAGGTCTACAATTTTGTTTCTGGTGTCCTTTGACAGCTCTTTGGTCTTGGCCATAGTGGAGTTTGGAGTGTGACTGTTTGAGGTTGTGGACAGGTGTCTTTTATACTGATAACAAGTTCAAACAGGTGCCATTAATACAGGTAACGAGTGGAGGACAGAGGAGCCTCTTAAAAAAGAAGTTACAGGTCTGTGAGAGCCAGAAATCTTGCTTGTTTGTAGGTGACCAAATACTTATTTTCCACCATAATTTGCAAATAAATTCATTAAAAATCCTACAATATGATTTTCTGGAGAAAAAAAATCTCAATTTGTCTGTCATAGTTGACGTGTACCTATGATGAAAATGACAGGCCTCTCTCATCTTTTTAAGTGGGAGAACTTGCACAATTGGTGGCTGACTAAATACTTTTTTTCCCCACTGTACATAACCAAACCAAATACTTTGTAGTATCTGTCTAAGCAACAGTTGAATTACACTCAGAAACCCAGATTTCATTCTATGCCAATGGCAAAATGGCTTAAGGACAACAAAGTCAAGGTATTGGAGTGGCCATCACAAAGCCTTGACCTCAATCCTATAGAAAATGTGTGGGCAGAACTGAAAAAGCATGTGCGAGCAAGGAGGACTACAAACCTGACTCAGTTACACCAGCTCTGTCAGGAGGAATGGGTCCTTAAAATGTCAGGAGGAATGGGTCCTTAAAATGTCAGGAGGAATGGGTCCTTAAAATGCAAATCAATTTATAACATTTTTGACATGCGTTTTTCTGGATTTTTTTGTTGTTATTCTGTCTCTCACTGTTCAAATAAACCTACCATTAAAATTATAGACTGATCATTTCTTTGTCAGTGAGCAAACGTAGAAAATCAGCAGGGGATCAAATACTTTTTTCCCTCACTGTATTTACAGTTGTCACATACCACAAAATGCTTTCCACAACCTATTGAAATACAAGTGAATACATGCTGCATATTCATTTATTGAGGTTGTGAGCTAAAGATTATTCAAATATACACTACCGTTCAAAAGTTTGGGGTCGCTTAGATATTTGCTTGTTTCGAAAGTGTATATACAAGTATTAAATAAAGTCACATTTTAATTGTTCCCCTCTAATCAAGGACTAATTTAGACTTGGAACAGCAGGTGTGTGTAATTAACTATCAGGTAGAACAGTAAACCAGTAGACTCCAGACATTGTAGGGTCAGAGTTGAGTACCCCTGCCTTAGAAGGCCAGAACCAGCTCCAAACAGGACTCCTTAATAAATCTCCATATTTACTTCACAAACACTAATTATACTAGTTGACTACACATAGCACAGACACTCACTCCTCAGTGGTTGGAAATGGGTATGGGAGCTGGACACGCAGCGACCCAGACCCTCTGCTGTGGGAGGTCATACCTACTGACTCAAGGTGGTGGGAATGGGTATGGGGGCTGGACATGATAATGATGTCTCCACTCCCCCTATGGTGAATTGCTGTACTGTAAACTTATGCTTTAATACTAATAAAAAATAGAATTGATGAAAACATTTTTGTTTCCTCATGTTGTACTGTATGTGGATTTCTTTTTTTATACATGTCATTTCTATAATTGTATTGATTTATATATACAATTGGTCCTCCAAAGCGGGTGGAGGGACAAACATTTTTAATTATGTAATCGGTACCATTTTTTCAAGTAGAAAGGAGCAGTCAAGCTTCAGTAAATGTCAAAAGCAAAGTTCTAGAAATAGTTTGCTAAAAAGCTATTTGTTTCCTTTTGACCATTTTAATGGAAAACTATTACACTTCGGCATCTACTTCATTGTTACCAAGAAATTATTTGAAAAGCTATTGAAATTAAAACAGCTGCATTGGGCCTAGAATATAATTTCACTTAAGAATTATTAGTTACTAGTTATTGGCAATAAGGTAATACATAATTGAAAACACATGATAGATGAAGATTTATTTTCTTTATTTGTAGCATTGTTATTGGTACATGACTGTCATTCAGTCCATGTTAAATACCATTATCTCAGCACAGAAACGTCTTATCCTTTATAACAGTGGAGTATTGACAGCTGGCACAAAATATATTAATGCAGAATATTCTCTCACAACGAGAGTTCCTGTACACAATAATACTGTTTCCAAACACACACAAATAAATCAACAATAAATATTTTAAAAAATGAAATGAACACTGGTTAAAATAATGTCAAGTAGCGTTGTCAGGACAGCAAGAATGTGTTTACAGTGTGTTCCATCTTTTCTTCAGTGCAAACTGTAGCAAAACAGAATTGAAAAAAGGAAACAATGGAATTGCCTTGTTGCCGTGGATAAGGTAACCAGCCTGATAGTAAGGGAAGAACAGACCAGTGTAAAAGACAGGTTGGGACTTCATGACTTCTGTTTGGTAGTTACCCAACACATAATGTCAGAATACCTGGCTGAGGAAATCCCCTTCTCTACTGAGCAATGTCCTACAGGACTGGGACAAAGAAATCAACTGTTATTGGGTTATCACTGACCAATTAAAATGCCTCTTCTTGAGAAAGAGAGATAGAAGAGAGTGAGAAATTCAGAAGAGATTAAAAACACAAGTAGCACTCTTCACAGCATAAGACCTTACAGAGGGGCTGAGGTGTCTCCTCTTAAAGAAATCCAATTTGATTTGTCCAATAAGAATTTAGATTAAAACCCAAAGAAAAGAGAGAACAAATACAAATCAAGTTTAAAAAAGCGGGAAAAAATACAAACCTGTATTCAAGAACAGAGTGATATAAGGCAAGCAGACTCATTTATACAGTTAGAGAATTGCTATTTACATACACTGTGTACATGTAAGTAACTCCGCAATCACTTCAGTAGCTCTAAAATGGTTGTGTGGGATATGTCTCCATCTACTGGTTCAAATCAGTGTCACACTGCAGACGGTGGCCCTGCCCCAGGCAGGCAAGGGCATGTCTCACATAAACCAACCCCTAACACACGTCCAATCCAGAGTCCAATCCAGAATCAACCCCTTCGGTTCCAACCCGAGACACACTAGATTTGAGAGAAGCACATGGTGGAAACTCAATGTAGCCTACAAGGAAGCTAGGTGGAGTTCTTATCACATTGTTTTGAGCTAAATCCATGCAATCCTTTGCAACCTACCAGAGTACCAGCAGTACCTAGGGGAGATTGACAAGAAGTTTCTGAAGGTTAGGGGTACTGCCCAACCAGTATGCTATGGACGGATGAATGTCTATGTCTTTCTGAAGTAAAACACTAGCAGAGCACATCGTTTTAACAGCTTTAGACCCTATTGGGAGATGGCATTACTTATCCAACTAAGATGTAATAACTTATCCACAGTATCCTATCTAACAGGGTAAGACAGTTTCCACCATGTTTGAGGAGGCTACAGTCAGAGATGACACATTAAGAGGATATGCTAGCATAGCTGCTCTCCTTATGGTTCAGAGAAACAATGATATGATCGAGACCCATAAAGCGTCTCAGAGTAGAGGGCTGATCTCGGATCAGTTTGGTCTTTCAGATCATAATTGATAAGCTCATATGGACCGGTCAGCACTACTACCCTGAGATGCTTTGTGGATACGGTCCCAGAAGTAGACGTCAGTCATGGAGAGCTAACCCATTCGGGAATATAAGTGAAAACACTCAACAAAATACTGTAAAGTGACAGTCATATATTATACAATACCTAGTGTGACAGTCATATATTATACAATAGTAGTAGACCCCTCAGATATTTGCCTAGTCAGACTGGGGTGATCTCACCCAGGTAAGACCCAGACGTAGCTAAGCCAGGCTCACCTGAAGGTCTTCCTAATAGGGTGCTACACCAGCCTGACACAGCCAGCTCTGATAACATAAACACATTGAAACAAGACAGGGATCCACAGCGGTGTTCCATAATGTAGCCTGGTGTCAACAGAGCATTAACATTAGCTTGGTGACCACTAAGCAACTCGTACATCCTATATGTCAGCCAACTTAGAGTAAACAAAAATAACCCTAAGAACAAGTCTAACAAAGTTAAATTAACTTTTGGTTGTCAGCCACAGGACTGTACTGTTTAGCTATGCTATGAGCTGCAGTGTAAGAGCTTGTGGATGGTTATGTTATTATAAGTGGTCATAGAACTCTAATGTCATTCTGTCTCTATGCAGTTGGGTCAACAGAGGAGAGGAAAACAGAAGCTTGGTCATGTTCCAAAAATATACACACGTCCGAAGCACACATGCACATCGTACACACACACACACAGTCAGACAGAAAAGGTAATGATGCCTGAAGCTGTGTGTCTTTCTGCTGGCCCGTTCTGTTCTGAGCTGAATTGAGTGAGGGTGGAGCTGTCCAGAGGGAGAGGAGAGAAAGAGAGAGAACAAACAGATTTCTTCATCTCTCTGTGGGCGCGTGACGAAGTGTTTATCAGTCTCAGAGGCTTCTACTGCTCCATTCCAGTAGAGTGAATGATATGATAAACCATGGCATCGGCTTAACACAGTTAGAGATCAGTGCTCCCAGAATGTCCTCTGCCTTTCAGAGATGACACGACCCCGTCCATGTAGTCAGACAGACTACCCAAAAGGGACAGAGACCTGCCCTGTGGACTACTGCTACAGCCAATGGTGAGACTGTAGTAGGGACATGTTGAGTAGAGGCTAGTTAGGCCAGGCCAACAACACTGATCCTATTGCACCCATCTCTCTCTCCTCTCTTCCCTGGCCTCCCTCTCCTTCACACATGCCTGGTCCACTAGTCTATCTTTCCATACATGGCGGCCCCCAGCTACCCTCCAATAGAGAGTTACCATACTCTGACTGGAATGTAAGCTTATAGAGAAACAATGCATCTCCAATAATCCAGTGGAGATCTCCTGGTAAGAGAAAAAGCCCTAGTATAGTGAGGGAGGTGGAGAGCCGTGGCGGATGCCCTAGCATAGTGAGGGAAGTGGAGATCCGTGGTGGATGCCCTAGCATAGTGAGGGAGGTGGAGAGCCGTGGTGGATGCCCTAGCATAGTGAGGGAAGTGGAGATCCGTGGTGGATGCCCTAGCATAGTGAGGGAGGTGGAGAGCCGTGGTGGATGCCCTAGCATAGTGAGGGAGGTGGAGAGCCGTGGTGGATGCCCTAGCATAGTGAGGGAGGTGGAGAGCCGTGGTGGATGCCCTAGCATAGTGAGGGAGGTGGAGAGCCGTGGTGGATGCCCTAGCATAGTGAGGGAGGTGGAGAGCCGTGGTGGATGCCCTAGCATAGTGAGGGAAGTGGAGAGCCGTGGCGGATGCCCTAGCATAGTGAGGGAAGTGGAGAGCCGTGGTGGATGCCCTAGCATAGTGAGGGAGGTGGAGAGCCGTGGTGGATGCCCTAGCATAGTGAGGGAGGTGGAGAGCCGTGGTGGATGCCCTAGCATAGTGAGGGAAGTGGAGATCCGTGGTGGATGCCCTAGCATAGTGAGGGACGTGGAGAGCCGTGGTGGATGCCCTAGCATAGTGAGGGAGGTGGAGAGCCGTGGTGGATGCCCTAGCATAGTGAGGGAAGTGGAGATCCGTGGCGGATGCCCTAGCATAGTGAGGGAGGTGGAGAGCCGTGGTGGATGCCCTAGCATAGTGAGGGAGGTGGAGAGCCGTGGTGGATGCCCTAGCATAGTGAGGGAGGTGGAGAGCCGTGGTGGATGCCCTAGCATAGTGAGGGACGTGGAGAGCCGTGGTTGATGCCCTAGCATATTGAGGGAGGTGGAGAGCCATGATGGATGCCCTATGCTCCCAAGGGGGCCAAGAGGATTATGTCAAGTCAATCCAGTGTGGGGCCTTGGATGGCCTGGGAGGGCCCCAACCGTACAGGAGGAAGGAAGCAACTCTTTTTCAGTCCAGATAACAGGCTATCACTGCCACACACCCACTGCGGGTAATGACTATAAAACCTAGAATGTAAGCAGCAGGCTAAATAAAACAACAGTGTTGTTGAGATCTACAGTAGAACTAAACCTGCTGGCCATAACCTACTGGCCATCTACAGTGGAACTAAACCTGCTGGCCATCTACAGTAGAACTAAACCTGCTGGCCATCTACAGTGGAACTAAACCTGCTGGCCATCTACAGTGGAACTAAACCTGCTGGCCATCTACAGTAGACCTAAACCTGCTGGCCATCTACAGTGGAACTAAAGCTGCTGGCCATCTACAGCAGAACTAAACCTGCTGGCCATCTACAGTAGAACTAAACCTGCTGGCCATCTACAGTAGAACTAAACCTGCTGGCCATCTACAGTGGAACTAAACCTGCTGGCCATCTACAGCAGAACTAAACCTGCTGGCCATCTACAGTAGAACTAAACCTGCTGGCCATCTACAGTAGAACTAAACCTGCTGGCCATCTACAGTAGAACTAAACCTGCTGGCCATCTACAGCAGAACTAAACCTGCGAGTTGCGCTTAACTGGCGAGAGTGACACTCCAGAGATCCGTTTGTGTGTGGACTGGAGAGACAGACAGAGGGTCTGCTGCGTGGCTGTAGTGGTGTGCAGTACAGTGTAGATGGGGACAGACTGAAGTGGTGTGCAGTACAGTGTAGATGGGGACAGACTGAAGTGGTGTGCAGTAAGGTGTAGATGGGGACAGACTGAGAGGGCCTGCTGCGTGGCTGTAGTGGAGTGCAGTACGGTGTAGATGGGGTCAGTAGATACAGGTATCATGGTGACTCAGCGTTGTTGCTGGCTGTAGCTGTGGTGGTTGTCTTCTTCTTTGGTGTCTTTTTCACCGTCTTAGTCGTAGTCTGACAGGAGGAAGAGAGGAGAGGGGGAAGAGAGATGGGGAAAAGGAAAGTTGACAAAACACCAGAGGACATGAGAAGTAGAAATAAAAAAAGGACAGAGAGATGTTCAGGAAATAACTAGGACAGGGGCTTATTGTGCCCTACGTGGGTAGACTTCTCTCAGTCAAACAAGAGTTGTTTCACAACCTACACACTGCATTCCCAAATTAATCCATGGCGCATACACAGAAATCTTCCAGTACAGTGTACATAACTCATTACTGATGATACAGACGGCAGTCCCGTATTATTGAGCCGTATATAACCCTGTGTAGGCTGTTACATAATGAGTACATCAACATGCTTCTATCATAGCATCTCTTCCATGGGAGCACATCTGATGGAGACTGCTTTAAATACCACAGGCCTGTCTGTACTGGTGTAGATGAGGTTGTCTGTACTGGAGTAGCTGAGGTTGTCTGTACTGGTGTAGATGAGGTTGTCTGTACTGGAGTAGATGAGGTTGTCTGTACTGGAGTAGATGAGGTTGTCTGTACTGGAGTAGATGAGGTTGTCTGTACTGGTGTAGATGAGGTTGTCTGTACTGGTGTAGATGAGGTTGTCTGTACTGGAGTAGATGAGGTTGTCTGTACTGGAGTAGATGAGGTTGTCTGTACTGGAGTAGATGAGGTTGTCTGTACTGGAGTAGATGAGGTTGTCTGTACTGGTGTAGATGAGGTTGTCTGTACTGGTGTAGATGAGGTTGTCTGTACTGGAGTAGATGAGGTTGTCTGTACTGGAGTAGATGAGGTTGTCTGTACTGGAGTAGATGAGGTTGTCTGTACTGGTGTAGATGAGGTTGTCTGTACTGGTGTAGATGAGGTTGTCTGTACTGGAGTAGATGAGGTTGTCTGTACTGGAGTAGATGAGGTTGTCTGTACTGGAGTAGATGAGGTTGTCTGTACTGGTGTAGATGAGGTTGTCTGTACTGGAGTAGATGAGGTTGTCTGTACTGGTGTAGATGAGGTTGTCTGTACTGGAGTAGATGAGGTTGTCTGTACTGGTGTAGATGAGGTTGTCTGTACTGGAGTAGATGAGGTTGTCTGTACTGGAGTAGATGAGGTTGTCTGTACTGGAGTAGATGAGGTTGTCTGTACTGGTGTAGATGAGGTTGTCTGTACTGGTGTAGATGAGGTTGTCTGTACTGGAGAGTGTGGAGCGGATATTCATATGAGCTAATATATTCTAGTATTTCTATTGGAGGAGGATTATACAGTCAAACTGTGGGTGTCTGACTTGCACGCACCCACCCACCCACCCACCCTGCATATTTAGACACATTAGTAGTTAGAGGGGGATGAGAATGCATTAGCTTCCTCTTTTACAGAGGGTTAGTGTTGTTACTTCTAGACAGAGTGGTGTGTGAGATTTTCCTCTTTTTGATGTAAATATTATAGACATTCACACAATGCTGGCACACACACACTGTGCACTTAAAATGATGTATCTTCTGACTCACCTCCTTAGCGCAGAAGAGGCAGTCACTCTCCTGTCAGAATGCCTAAACCCTGGTCCAACTCCTTTGTGTGTGTGTGTTTAACTATACTTGTGAGGACCAGAAGTGCCCACAAAAATAACGAACAAACAAACATTTGACCAACTGGGGACATTTTGTTAGTCCCCACAAGGTAAAATGCTATTTCTAGGGGGTTTATGCTTAAGGTTAGAATTAGTGTTATAATTAGGTTAAGAAGCAAGGTTTAGTTTTTTTGGGGGTTAGGGTTAAGGTTAGGTTTTGTGGTTATGGTAAGGGTTAGGGTTAGGAGCTAGGGTTAGGGTTAGGGAAAATAGGATTTTGAATGTGACTGAATTCTGTGTCCCCGCAAGGTTAGTTATACAAGACTATGTATGTATGTGTGCCCCTACTTCTGTCTTGGCGGCGGAGGGTTTCTTGGTTGCCTTGACGCTGGCCGTGCGTTTCACGGGGACCTTCTCCACGATGTCCTCATCAGAATGCTCTGTGGTGATGCTCCTGGTGTCTGATTGGTCTGAGCTGTGCTGCGATGATTCGTCGAGATGAGGAGTCGCAGATGAGGAACGAGCTGTGGGATTGGACAGAGGGGGATTGTGAGCTGTCATAATGAGAGGGATTGTGGGCTGTCATAATGAGAGGGATTGTGGGCTGTCATAATGAGAGGGATTGTGGGCTGTCATTATAAGAGGGATTGTGGGCTGCAATTATGAGAGGGATTGTTGGCTGTCATTATGAGAGGGATTGTGGGCTGTCATAATGAGAGGGATTGTGGGCTGTCATAATGAGAGGGATTGTGGGCTGTCATTATAAGAGGGATTGTGGGCTGTCATTATAAGAGGGATTGTGGGCTGTCATTATAAGAGGGATTGTGGGCTGTCATTATAAGAGGGATTGTGGGCTGTCATTATAAGAGGGATTGTGGGCTGTCATTATAAGAGGGATTGTGGGCTGTCATTATAAGAGGGATTGTGGGCTGTCATTATAAGAGGGATTGTGGGCTGTCATTATAAGAGGGATTGTGGGCTGTCATAATCAGTGAAATCACATTCCCACCAGTGTACCAGGTTTCTAGGTTCTCCTATCAGACACATAGGGAGAATCTCAATTGCATTTCCTTGATTCCTTGCATCCCCTCTCCTTACCCTCTTTCTCAGAACCTATTGGATGAGAAGCTCAAAAGGGAGGGAAGTCTGACCTCATCCAATGGTTTTGAGAAGGTGAGGAGAGAGGACGTGAGGAATAAAGGAAATGCAATTGAGATTATCCCATGGTTGGTGAACAAGACTGAAGGAACAGGCACCAGTCCTATATCTACTAATAGGAGCCTGCTCTTTAACCACATGACTGTCTTCCTTGTTTTATGTCCTGTTCTGCCTCTTTTACAGACTGCCTATCAGTCTGTCTCTCTGCTACACCAGTTTTCCCCTTTCCTGGCTTTCATCCCACAGTGCCCCTTAACTCAATGTATTCCCTTTCTCCATCCTTTCTCTACTTTCCTCCCTCAGTTTCCCCCCCTGTATTCACAGACTGCCAACCCCACAGAGACACAGACAGAAAGACCTCCCTCCTCCTCCCCACTGACATCACATGCTTTCTCTCCCGCTCTCTCCCTCTCTTCCTCCCCCCCTCCCTCGTCTCCCCCTCTGGAGAGTTTCCTCCCTGGCATTTTGCAGTGCTTTAAATCACATGACCCCTCCCTCCCCCCACCCTGTACCAATAAGAGCTATTACACAGACAAGTCAGCGTACTGTAATGCTATGACTAAAATGGCTGTCATTTCTTGTCTTCTTCCTTTCTGACCACTGATCTGACATATCTTTGTCAGATGTTACTATGTTATACTGAAGTATAATTACAAGCATTCCATAATTGTCAAAGGCTTTTATTGACAATTACATTAAGTTTATGCAAAGAGTCAATATTTGCAGTGTTGACCCTTCTTTTCAAGACCTCTGCAATCCGCCCTGGCATGCTGTCAATTAACTTCTGGGCAACATCCTGACTGATGGCAGCCCATTCTTGCATAATCAATGCTTGGAGTTTGTCAGAATTTGTGGGTTTTTGTTTGTCCTCCCGCCTCTTGAGGATCGACCAATGGGATTAAGTTCTCAATGGGATTAAGGTCTGGGGAGTTTCCTGGCCATGGACCCAAAATGTCGATGTTTTATTCCCCGAGCCACTTAGTTATCACTTTTGCCTTATGGCAAGGTGCTCCATCATGCTGGAAAAGGCATTGGTCGTCACCAAACTGTTCTTGGATGGTTGGAAGAAGTTGCTCTCTGAGGATGTGTTGGTACCATTCTTTATTCATGGCTGTGTTCTTAGGCAAAATTGTGAGTGAGCCCACTCCCTTGGCTGAGAAGCAACCCCACACATGAATGGTCTCAGAATGCTTTACTGTTGGCATGACACAGGACTGATGATAGCGCTCACCTTGTGTTCTCCGGACAAGGTGTTTTCCGGATGCCCCAAACAATCAGAAAGGGGATTCATCAGAGAAAATGACTTTACCCCAGTCCTCAGCAGTCCAATCCCTGTCCCTTTTGCAGAATATCAGTCTGTCCCTGATGTTTTTCCTGGAGAGAAGTGGCTTCTTTGCTGCCCTTCTTGACACCAGGCCATCCTCCAAAAGTATTCGACTCACTGTGCGTGCAAATGCACTCACACCTGCCTGCTGCCATTCCTGAGCAAGCTCTGCACTGGTGGTGCCCCGATCCCGCAGCTGAATCAACTTTAGGAGACGGTGCTGGCACTTGCTGGACTTTCTTGGGCACCCTGACGCCTTCTTCACAACAATTGAACCTCTTTCCTTGAGGTTCTTGATGATCCGATAAATGGTTGATTTAGGTGCAATCTTACTAGCAGCAATATCCTTGCCTGTGAAGCCCTTTTTGTGCAAAGCAATGATGACGGCACGTGTTTCCTTGCAGGTAACCATGGTTAACAGAGGAAGAACAATGATTTCAAGCACCACCCTCCTTTTAAAGCTTCCAGTCTGTTATTCTAACTCAATCAGCATGACAGAGTGATCTCCAGCCTTGTCCTCGTCAACACTCTCACCTGTGTTAACGAGAGAATCACTGACATGATGGCAGCTGGTCCTTATGTGGCAGGGCTGAAATGCAGTGGAAATGTTTTTGGGGGATTAAGTTTATTTTCATGGCAAAGACGGACTTTGCAATTAATTGCAATTCATCTGATCACTCTTCATGACATTCTGGAGTATATGCAAATTGCCATCATCAAAACTGAGGCAGCAGACTTTGTGAAAATAAGTATTTGTGTCATTCTCAAAACTTTTTGACCACGACTGTATAGGGAGCTGGTGAGTCTATAACGTTATATATCTATCAGCGAGTCTGTTGTGCGGCGCACAAGGTGATGAAGTTTTACACTTGTATGCAATTCACTACTAAATGTTTGCCATTAGATATCTTATAATGGCTTTCTGCCAGAATACAAAAGAGCCTACGCCTAGCAAACAGTTTTTGAAATTATGAGAGAAAAAATATTCAATTTTATTTAGAACGGCAAGCCAGACAAAATTAAACGGGCCTATTTATATAATGAATATGAATTTGGAGGACAGGAATTATTAAATATTAAAGCATTAGACATATCACTAAAAGCTTCAGTCATACAAAAGTTACACTTAAATCCGAACTGTCTCACCCCATGTTCAAGAATGGCCTTTTTCCCTTTATTCAGATTACAACCTCTCACTTTCAGTTATTTGTAAAGGAAATCACCTCGCAAATATCACCATTTCTAAAACAAGCCATAGAAAGTTGGTTGCAATTTCAAATGAATCACTATTTCTAAAACAAGCCATAGAAAGTTGGTTGCAATTTCAATTTAATCCTCCAGAAACTACAGAACAAATAATGAGACAAATATTGTGGTTAAACTCAAATATACTAATTGATTAAAAAAACATTGTATTTTGAAAAATGTTTTGAAAAGGTATAATCTTCGTAAATGATATCATAGGTAGGACTGGTGGAGTTGTCGCACATGCAGTTAACAAAAACATATGGAAATGTCTGCTCTACCCAAATCTACAACCAAATAATTCCAGAATTACCGCAATAATGGAAGAGGAAAGTGGAAGGGGGAAAAAGTAAGGAACTTGTCTGTCAGCCCTGCATTAAAGACCATAATTGGTTAAAGAAAATTGTGATAAATAAATAAGTATACCAGTTTCATTTAAGGACCAAAGGATTGACAGCCATTCCATATAGATTGCAAAATAGTTGGGAAGAGATTTTTGACGTACTGATTCCATGGCACATGGTTTATGAACTAATTTGCAAAACGACGCTGGATTCAAAATGTATAATTTTTCAATTTTAATTATTATACAAAATTCTTGCAACCAATATAATGTTATTTATAATGGGGATACAATCTTCCCAGCTCTGCAGATTTTGCTGCGAAGAGACAATCATTAGATCATTTGTTTTTGGACACAGGTCCAGGAATGGCTGAAGAATTGCAATTTTACCTGGAGCTAACCCTGCAGATAGCACTACTGGGTGATCTGAAGAGTCATAGTCAATCGATCAATAATATAATAATACTTTTAAGCAAAAAAAAATATCAATTTACAATCTGTAGAAACAATGAGAATAGAAAGGTTCAGAACTTTTGTGAAACATCACATTACAGTTGAGAAATATATGGCAAATAGAAATGGAATGAATGGAGCTGAAGGATGGGACTAATAACAACAACTAATAACAACAGGATAACTAATGTAAAACATACTGTGTCCATAATAAGTACAGTGGGGAGAACAAGTATTTGATACACTGCCGATTTTGCAGGTTTTCCTACTTACAAAGCATGTAGAGGTCTGTAATTTTTTATCATAGGTACACTTCAACTGTGAGAGACGGAATCTAAAACAAAAATCCAGAAAATCACATTGTATGATTTTAAAGTAATTAATTTGCATTTTATTGCATGACATAAGTATTTGATACATCAGAAAAGCAGAACTTAATATTTGGTACAGAAACCTTTGTTTGCAATTACAGAGATCATACGTTTCCTGTAGGTCTTGACCAGGTTTGCACACACTGCAGCAGGGATTTTGGCCCACTCCTCCATACAGACCTTCTCCAAATCCTTCAGGTTTCGGGGCTGTCGCTGGGCAATACAGACTTTCTGCTCCCTCCAAAGATTTTCTATTGGGTTCAGGTCTGGAGACTGGCTAGGCCACTCCAGGACCTTGAGATGCTTCTTACGGAGCCACTCCTTAGTTGCGCTGGCTGTGTGTTTCGGGTCGTTGTCATGCTGGAAGACCCAGCCACGACCCATCTTCAATGCTCTTACTGAGAGAGGTTGTTGGCCAAGATCTCGCGATACATGGCCCCACCCATCCTCCCCTCAATACGGTGCAGTCGTCCTGTCCCCTTTGCAGAAAAGCATCCCCAATGAATGATGTTTCCACCTCCATGCTTCACAGTTGGGATGGTGTTCTTGGGGTTGTACTCATCCTTCTTCTTCCTCCAAACACGGCGAGTGGAGTTTAGACCAAAAAGCTCTATTTTTGTCTCATCAGACCACATGACCTTCTCCCATTCCTCCTCTGGATCATCCAGATGGTCATTGGCAAACTTCAGACGGGCCTGGACATGCGCTGGCTTGAGCAGGGGGACCTTGCGTGTGCTGCAGGATTTTAATCCATGACGGCGTAGTGTGTTACTAATGGTTTTCTTTGAGACTGTGGTCCCAGCTCTCTTCAGGTCATTGACCAGGTCCTGCCGTGTAGTTCTGGGCTGATCCCTCACCTTCCTCATGATCATTGATGCCCCACGAGGTGAGATCTTGCATGGAGCCCCAGACCGAGGGTGTTGCCTTCTCACCAAGCTTATTGCCTGTTGCCTATTGTCCTGTAGCCCATCCCAGCCTTGTGCAGGTCTATAATTTTATCCCTGATGTCCTGTACTCCCGAGTGGCGCAGTGGTCTAAGGCACTGCATCGCAGTGCTAGCTGTGCCACTAGAGATCCTGGTTCGAATCCAGGCTCTGACGTAGCCGGCCGCGACCGGGAGACCCATGGGGCGGCGCACAATTGGCCCAGCGTCGTCCAGGGTAGGGGAGGGAATGGCCGGCAGGGATGTAGCTCAGTTGGTAGAGCATGGCGTTTGCAACGCCAGGGTTGTGGGTTCGTTTCCCACGGGGGGCCAGTATGGGGGGAAAAAATATATATAATAATAATAATAATAATAATAATGTAAGTCGCTCTGGATAAGAGCGTCTGCTAAATGACTAAAATGTAATGTAAATGTCCTTACACAGCTCTCTGGTCTTGGCCATTGTGGAGAGGTTGGAGTCTGTTTGATTGAGTGTGTGGACAGGACGGCTTCTTAAAGAAAAACTAACAGGTCTGTGAGAGCCGGAATTCTTACTGGTTGGTAGGTGATCAAATAATTATGTCATGCAATAAAATGCAAATGAATTACTTAAAAATCATACAAATGTGATTTTCTGGATTTTTGTTTTAAAATTACAGACCTCTACATGCTTTGTAAGTAGGAAAACCTGCAAAATCAGCAGTGTATCAATTACTTGTTCTCCCCACTGTATGTATGTATGTGGGTATGTATGTAGGTGTGTATGTATATACACACTGCTCAAAAAAATAAAGGGAACACTAAAATAACACATCCTAGATCTGAATGAATTAAATAATCTTATTAAATACTTTTTTCTTTACATAGTTGAATGTGTTGACAACAAAATCACACAAAAATTATCAATGGAAATCAAATGTATCAACCCATGGAGGTCTGGATTTGGAGTCACCCTCAAAATTAAAGTGGAAAACCACACTACAGGCTGATCCAACTTTGATGTAATGTCCTTAAAACAAGTCAAAATGTGGCTCAGTAGTGTGTGTGGCCAGACGTGGAGGAGGCCAGCAGACACATGCACATTTGTGGCCTGCTGGAGGTCATTTTGCAGGGCTCTGGCAGTGCTCCTCCTGCTCCTCCTTGCACAAAGGCGGAGGTAGCAGTCCTGCTGCTGGGTTTTTGCCCTCCTACGGCCTCCTCCACATCTCCTGATGTACTGGCCTGTTTCCTGGTAGCGCCTCCATGCTCTGGACACTACGCTGACAGACACAGCAAACCTTCTTGCCACAGCTTGCATTGATGTGCCATCCTGGATGAGCTGCACTACCTGAGCCACTTGTGTGGGTTGTAGACTCCGTCTCATGCTACCACTAGAGTGAAAGCACCGCCAGCATTCAAAAGTGACCAAAACATCAGCCAGGAAGCATAGGAACTGAGAAGTGGTCTATGGTCACCACCTGCAAAACCAGTCCTTTATTGGGGGTGTCTTGCTAATTGCCTATAATTTCCACCTGTTGTCTATTCCATTTGCACAACAGCATGTGAAATGTATTGTCAATCAGTGTTGCTTCCTAAGTGGACAGTTTGATTTCACAGAAGTGTGATTGACTTGGAGTTACATTGTGTTGTTTAAGTGTTCCCTTTATTTTTTTGAGCAGTGTATATATATAAAAAACATGGGGGATTGGAAGTGATTCAGGCAATTACATTGATGGATGTTACAATCTGCAATATTAAGCTGATCTACCACCAGGAAAAAAAAACACAACATGCCTACCACTTTCAAGATGCAAAATATGTTTTATTGTGAAACAAACAAGAAATAAGACTAAAAAACTGAAAACTTGAGCGTGCATAACTATTCACCCCCCAAAGTCAATACTTTGTAGAGCCACCTTTTGCAGTAATTACAGCTGCAAGTCTCTTGGGGTATATGTCTCTATAAGCTTGGCACATCTAGCCACTGGGATTTTTGCCCATTCTTCAAGGCAAAACTGCTCCAGCTCCTTCAAGTTTGATGGGTTCCGCTGGTGTACAGCAATCTTTAAGTCATACCACAGATTCTCAATTGGATTGAGGTCTGGGCTTTGACTAGGCCATTCCAAGACATTTAAATGTTTTCCCTTAAACCACTTGAGTGTTGCTTTAGCAGTATGCTTAGGGTCATTGTCCAGCTGGAAGGTGAACCTCAGTCCCAGTCTCAAATCTCTGGAAGACTGAAACAGGTTTCCCTCAAGGATTTCCCTGTATTTAATGCCATCCATCATTCCTTCAATTCTGACCAGTTTCCTAGTCCCTGTGGGGATGGTGTTCTCGGTGTGATGAGAGTTGTTGAGTTTGCGCCAGACATTTTCCTTGATGGCCAGAAAGCTCAATTTTAGTCTCATCTGACCAGAGTACCTTCTTCCATATGTTTGGGGAGTCTCACACATGCCTTTTGGCGAACACCAAACGTGTTTGCTTATTCTTTTCTTTAAGCAATGGCTTTTTTCTGGCCACTCTTCCGTAAAGCCCACTTCTGTGGAGTTTACAGCTTAAAGTGGTCCTATGGACAGATACTCTAATCTCCGCTGTGGCGCTTTGCAGCTCCTTCAGGGTTCTCTTTGGTGCCTCTCTGATTAATGCCCTCCTTGCCTGGTCCGTGAGTTTTGGTGGGCGGCCTTCTCTTGGCAGGTTTGTTGTGGTGCCATATTCTTTACATTTTTAAATAATGGATTTAAAATGGTGCTCCATGGGATGTTCAAAGTTCCGGATATTTTTTTATAACCCAACCCTGATCTGTACTTCTCTACAACTTTGTCCCTGACCTGTTTGGAGAGCTCCTTGGTCTTCATGGTGCCGCTTGCCTGGTGGTGCCCCTTACTTAGTGGTGTTGCAGACTCTGGGGTTTTTCAGAACAGGTGAAGTCAGAAGTTTACATACACCTTAGCCAAATACAGTCGTGGTCAAAAGTTTTGAGAATGACACAAATATTAATTTTCACAAAGTCTGCTGCCTCAGTTTTTGAGATAGCAAATTTGCATATACTCCAGAATGTTTGCTAGGCGTAGGCTCTATTGTATTCTGGCAGAAAGCCATTATAAGTTATCTAATGGCAAACATTTAGTAGTGAATTGCATACAAGTGTAAAACTTCATCACCTTGTGCGCCGCACAACAGACTCGCCGATAGATATATAACGATATAGACTCACCAGCTCCCTATACAGTCGTGGTCAAAAAGTTTTGAGAATGACACAAATACTTATTTTCACAAAGTCTGCTGCCTCAGTTTTGATGATGGCAATTTGCATATACTCCAGAATGTCATGAAGAGTGATCAGATGAATTGCAATTAATTGCAAAGTCCGTCTTTGCCATGAAAATAAACTTAATCCCCCAAAAACATTTCCACTGCATTTCAGCCCTGCCACATAAGGACCAGCTGCCATCATGTCAGTGATTCTCTCGTTAACACGGGGGAGAGGGTTGACGAGGACAGGGCTGGAGATCACTCTGTCGTGCTGATTGAGTTAGAATAACAGACTGGAAGCTTTAAAAGGAGGGTGGTGCTTGAAATCATTGTTCTTCCTCTGTTAACCATGGTTCCCTGCAAGGAAACACGTGCCGTCATCATTGCTTTGCACAAAAAGGGCTTCACAGGCAAGGATATTGCTGCTAGTAAGATTGCACCTAAATCAACCATTTATCGGATCATCAAGAACTTCAAGGAGAGAGGTTCAATTGTTGTGAAGAAGGCTTCAGGGCGCCCAAGAAAGTCCAGCAAGCGCCAGGACCGTCTCCTAAAGTTGATTCAGCTGCAGGATCGAGGCACCACCAGTGCAGAGCTTGCTCAGGAATGGCAGCAGGCAGGTGTGAGTGCATCTGCACGCACAGTGAATCGAATACTTTTGGAGGATGGCCTGGTGTCAAGAAGGGCAGCGAGGAAGCCACTTCTCTCCAGGAAAAACATCAGGGACAGACTGATATTCTGCAAAAGGTACAGGGATTGGACTGCTGAGGACTGGGGTAAAGTCATTTTCTCTGATGAATCCCCTTTCCGATTGTTTGGGACATCCGGACAAAAGCTTGTCCGGAGAATACAAGGTGAGCGCTACCATCAGTCCTGTATCATGCCAACAGTAAAGCATCCTGAGACCATTCATGTGTGGGGTTGCTTCTCAGCAAAGGGAGTGGGCTCACTCACAATTTTGCCTAAGAACACAGCCATGAATAAAGAATGGTACCAACACATCCTCCGAGAGCAACTTCTCCCAACCATCCAAGAACAGTTTGGTGACGACCAATGCCTTTTCCAGCACGATGGAGCACCTTGCCATAAGGCAAAATTGATAACTAAGTGGCTCGGGGAATAAAACATCGACATTTTGGGTCCATGGCCAGGAAACTCCCCAGTCCTTAATCCCATTGAGAACTTGTGGTCGATCCTCAAGAGGCGGGTGGACAAACAAAAACCCACAAATTCTGACAAACTCCAAGCATTGATTATGCAAGAATGGGCTGCCATCAGTCAGGATGTGGTCCAGAAGTTAATTGACAGCATGCCAGGTCTTGATAAAGAAGGGTCAACACTGCAAATATTGACTCTTTGCATAAACATAATGTAATTGTCAATAAAAGCCTTTGACACTTATGGAATGCTTGTAATTATACTTCAGTATACCATAGTAACATCTGATAAAAATATCTAAAAACACTGAAGCAGCAAACTTTGTGAAGACCAATACTTGTGCCATTCTCAAAACCTTTGACCACGACTGTACATTTAAATTCAGTTTTTCACAATTCCTGACATTTAATCATAGTAAAAATGCCCTGTCTTAGGTCAGTTAGGATCACCACTTTATTTTTTCGAATGTGAAACGTCAGAATAATAGTAGAGAGAATTATTTATTTCCGCTTTTATTTATTTCATCACATTCCCAGTGGGTCAGAAGTTTACGTACACTCAATTAGTATTTGGTAGCAGGGACGGCTTGTTCAATAGGGCGATATGGGCGACGCACTGCCAAACGGGAAAAGGAAGGGATTTTTTTTCTAATCAATTATAAAAAATAAAAATTTTTTTTTTTTTTTTTTTTATAAATTTATAAAAAATTATATCACGGCAACAGCAGTTATCAGTGTTCACGTCTGATCTGACAGCCACTAAATGTCAAATCAGGCTAAAGTCGTGCTTCAAATGGCCCCGCCCGTTTTTTGGGCGATTTCAGTCAGGTTGAAAATCGCCCAGAAGTCTCTCATAGCCTGTCATGTAAAATCTATTTTTTTCACATTTCAAAGCTTTCAATACATTCTCTATGGGTGTCTGTGGGCTTGCACTTACGCGCTTTCGTCATACATAACGTAACCACGAATGAACGTAACTAAGAAAAGACCAGGTAGCAGCCTCAATCAATTCACTACTACTATCAAAATGGCTAGGCTTCAGTCCAACTCGATTGTGTCTTTGAAAGAAGTTCCTTTTTGTCGGCGAACAAATTAAGATAAATTGGCAACGAAACAATTAGGACCTCCCAGACCAAATTTAATAATTCAACAGGTTTCTACTAAAGGCGGAAAGTCCTACACCCGAGGATTTTCCAAAAATTGGTACGAACGAAAAAAGACATTGCCACTCACTCAACTGGATGACGAGGGATACAGGCTAGCTGTCCGCCGCCACAACGATGAGGTTAGTGTTGATAATCACAAGTTTACTGGATGTGGATATGGTGTAATAAAGGCAGTTTATTCAGAGGTAAATATATCTGGAATCGCGTTCACGGACCCGTTCGTCAAACTCTTAGGGAGCTATACATTAAGCCCCATTACTTACCATATCAGATAAGAGAAATTGCTGCAGCTACATATATTTTACATCCTGGCCCTACATAGTTCACTATTTGCATCACTTACCAAAATATTACATGTGGTCATATATGCTTGGAAAGTGGAGATGCCATAGAACGTCAAAAAAGTAAACATTGCTGGAGACACATTGTCGTTTTGGAGAAGACATCGCGTTTGCTAGCGAAGAGATTTGTTGTGGCAAATGAACTTGGCCTGGGAATTGCCAGGAACCTCACGATAAGATATATGCATCAGCATTGCGAGTCTCATGATTCTATACGTATTGCGATTCGATACTGTGATTTTATTGCGCACCATATGTCTGTTGCAGAGGGATCAGAAAGCCATGAGAACGAGTTTTGATCAGTCATGGAAATAAAAGTGCTGAAAACTAATTGGCTCCCAATGTGAAAAGATTGAGAACAAGCTATGAAGGAACAATAATGGTGTTTTGGTGCAGGTACAGCCAACTAGCGCTAAAATATTGCGATATTGTCAATACAGTATATCGTAAAGTATCACTATGTAACTCGATTTCTTTCACCCCAATCCCTCAAATTAACGGTAAATAACTGAATTGTTTGCCCCACATTTAGCTAAGATGATTAGCTAGCCAGCTAAAATGTTTTATTTAGTTAGCAGTCGCATCTACAATAGTTTACTGTCAATAACATGTCTCCAAAAATGACGTGGTGTCTCCAATTGTGTTGACATTTTACAATTGCAATGCGCATCCATGAGTATCCACTTTCTGTAGCTCAGCTGGTAGAGCATGGTGCTTGTAACGCCAAGGTAGTGGGTTCGATCCCCGGGACCACCCATACGTAAAAATGTATGCACGCATGACTGTAAGTCGCTTTGGATAAAAGCGTCTGCTAAATGGCATATTATTATTATTATTATTATTATTATTATCTGAAGAGAGCCCCGAAACATTGTGTGCAGACATTTTATGCAATAAATGAAGTAGGTTCAATCTAGTAGTTCTGATCTTCTGATTGGTCCTGATGAGTTGGGCGAGGTCACCTCCAGGCTACTGTCACTGTTGCATTGGCTCTGAGTCGGGTTCTCTGTCTTCAAATGTTCAGCCTAAGAGAGGGGATTTTTGTGTGTGTGTGTGTGTGTGTGTGTTTAACAGTGATGATGTGTGTGTGTGTGTGTGTGTTTAACAGTGATGATGTGTGTGTGTGTGTGTGTGTTTGTGTGTGTGTGTGTCCTCAGAGCAAGAACTCGTGAGTTGGAAGAACTGAGAGGCCTATGGCGTGGGTGTTGTCCTTGGCCACCTGCTGACAAGGCTGACAAGATAGGACCCTTTTGTCCATTGTTATTGGATAGGAACAGAACTTATAACCAGCTCCTGACCTAAATAGATCTTAGCACAACATTTTACTCAACATATCATATTCCATATTCACTATAACAAATATATTTACTACGACATTAGCAAGAACCGCCACATCCTCAGCCGGCTAATCCAGTGTGTGAAGTTTTGCGGAGTGTTTGAGTTAGCTTTGCGAGGCAAAGATGAAACTGAGGGCTCCACCAACCCTGGTAAGCCAACACTTTTGAGATCAGTCAATAAATGCTTCTGGTATTGACTTATATGCTGCCCCTGTCTTCATGTTGTTGCTGGACATATCTTTTTTTTAAATGTGTGTAGGTCACCTAAATCATCAGAAAAATTGCCCCTCCTGAGAATTTTTTCAGGAGCCGCCACTGTTTGGTAGCATTGTCTTTAAATTGTTTAACTTGGGTCAAACGTTTTGGGTAGCCTTCCACAAGCTTCACACAATAAGTTGGGTGAATTTTGGCCCATTCCACCTGACAGAGCTGGTGTAACTGAGTCAGGTTTGTAGGCCTCCTTGCTCGCACACGCCTTTTCAGTTCTGCCCACAAATGTTCTATAGGATTGAGGTCAGGGCTTTGTGATGGCCACTCCAATACCTTGACTTTGTTGTCTTTAAGCCATTTTGCCACAACTTTGGAAGTATGCTTGGGGTCATTGTCCATTTGGAAGACCCATTTGTGACCAAGCTTTAACTTCCTGACTGATGTCTTGAGATGTTGCTTCAATATATCCACATAATTTTCCTTCCTCATGATGCCATTTATTTTGTGAAGTGCACCAGTCCCTCCTGCAGCAAAGCACCCCCACAGCATGATGCTGCCACCCCCGTGCTTCACGGTTGGGATGGTGTTCTTCGGCTTGCAAGCGTCCCCCTTTTTCCTCCAATCATAATGATGGTCATTATGGCCAAACAGTTCTATTTCTGTTTCATCAGACCGGAGGACAAAAAGTACGATCTTTGTCCCCATGTGCAGTTGCAAACCGTAGTCTGGCTTTTTTATGGTGGTTTTGGAGCAGTGGCTTCTTCCTTGCTGAGCGGCCTTTCAGGTTATTTCGATATAGGACTCGTTTTTCTGTGGATATAGATACTTTTGTACCCGTTTCCCCCAGCATCTTCACAAGGTCCTTTGCTGTTGTTCTGGGATTGATTTGCACTTTTCGCACCAAAGTACGTTCATCTCTAGGAGACAGAACGCGTCTCCTTCCTGAGCGGTATGACGGCTGCGTGGTCCCATGGTGTTTATACTTGCGTACTATTGTTTGTACAGATGAACATGGTACCTTCAGGCATTTGGAAATTGCTCCCAATGATGAACCAGACTTGTGGAGGTCTACAATTTATTTCCTGAGATCTTGGCTGATTTCTTTTGATTTTCCCATGATGTCAAGCAAAGAGGCACTGAGTTTGAAGGTAGGCCTTGAAATACATCCACAGGTACACTTCCAATTGACTCAAATGATGTCAATTAGCCTATCAGAAGCTTCTAAAGCCATGGCATCATTTTCTGGAACCCCCATAAAAATAACAAATATAAAAAAAGAGCTCTGGATTAGTTCTGTACAGCTGCCATTTTCCCCCTGATCTTCCTACTATCGTTTTTTTTTCTCTGTTCTTCTCCCCTCTGCTCTGTGTACACATGCAGCTCTTCCTTCAGAAAAGCATGCATCACAACTTTGTTCCTTTGCACGTTTCTCTCATTCACTTTCGATTGTAAATGTCCACACTCACAGAAAAGTACATTCGGTAGCTACTAGCTATGCTTGTATAACTTTAGGAGCTGGATTTGCCGGTCTTTGTAATTAGTTTATGTTCGCTTTCGCTCGTTAGCATTTTGCTAACAGCGTCTATGTGATTTCACTATTAGTTTGTGCTAATTTTGTTAGAATTCTGGTAATAGAGGCCCAATGGGCTTTTCTTACGTTTTTAGCGGCCCCTTGTGTGCTATGACGATATGACAATCTGGATATCCCCCAAGTCAAGTGTGTGTGTGTGTGTGGTACCTACTCTGGCGCGTGGTCTTGGCGCGGGGCAGCGTGCTGGCTCCAGTAGCCATGTCGTCCATGGCATCTCTCCTCATGCGGGGGTCAGAGGAGCGCAGGCCCATCTCCTCCCCGTCGTTGATCAGAGTCAGGTCCTGCATGCTGAAACTACGCAGCTTGTCCGACAGCACACCCTGGCCCTGCACAACACACACAACACACACACCTCAAACACGGTGGGGTATAGATGTACGCATATACAGACCAGGGTTTTTAAATCGGCTGTTGGCCGATAAAAAAATAAAAAGCTGATAAATACAATTGGCGCCGAATAATCGTCCGGGAGAAGAAGAAAGAATCCCATTGCAAAATAATGCTTTTTAGCCTCTTCATAGATGGAAATACATTTGACCGGTCATGCTTATCGGTCTATAGGTTAATTTCCATACTTTGGTGGTATTAAATTGCTGCGTGTGTATTTTCGTTATGTAGCCTATCTTATTTATCACACGCGCACAGCATACAGATACAGAACCTTTATTTGAGCGGAAAAATCTGTCCAGCTCCTCAACCTGCTTGTTGGTTGCAGCTGGAGTGAAACGTGATTTTATAAGCCCAATCATTGCGCAACAATTATAAATGCAATCACGTGTTAAAAACAGTTGATAGCCACGACTAAAAATAGCTACTATTTTTATTTCTCAACTGGTAATTGAAGCATGCTTCCCATTCGCCATTCAAGTGCAATGACAATGGAAGGCAGGCTTCAGCGCATCACACACACTATACTTAATTGTTTGAAACCTGAACGTTTTACTTCATATTATGTGGCATGTCTTACCTTGCTTCAAAGTAGAATATCCTAAATTATTTGATAAAGACTTCCATATTAAATTTTTTTTATGTAGCCTAGGCCTACTGGTTGTATAATTTTGGGATCCATCATCCCACAACATTTCCCAGTCTGTTTTGGAATAGGCTATTTCTTTCTCGCACAGAACAACAAGCTGACTAATAGAATAGGTCAACGTTTCTACTACGGGGGATAGTAGATTGACATAGGCTAGTGATTTTGATGTTCGTTACTTGTTTTGTTGGCTGAGGAAAAGTACATGTGGACAGTTATTCTAACATCTTCAAAGTGAGCATTGGAATTTGGTAAGAAGACGCACACCTCGAGTTGCATGTTCTGTTACAATGAATTACCATACTACAAATGGGATTTCTGTCATTCTGAGTAACATGGGTGGACGCCCTTATCAGGTTACGCACCCAATCCATATGGGTTCGGGTACATTTCTCAAATGTCCAGTAAATTTAAATGCTGCCGGTCAAATGTCTTGTGCCACATTTTCCTAACGGAAACCCTGACCCAGACAGACGCCCTGCAGCATCACATGATCATAAGAGCACACACCTGCAGAACACACACACGTCAAGACACTATGGTTGGGCGATGCCTGGAATGACACTTTCTCTCATCCACCTGTCCAAACATTGTTGATATACCATTGTATCATCTATTTTTACCCAGGGATGGGGGGGAGTGCGTCATTGCGTTGGCTAGCAACGCAGTAAACGATCTGTGTCATGCACAAACCACCAGATAAGAATCTAATCATTAGACTACAATGTGGAAATCATCTTTCCAATATTGTATTTTCTTGTGTGCAAATAAATAAATATCAACCAATCATATGGTGATATGTGACACCGATAACTTTGAATGGTGATTTAGAACCAACCATTGTAGGCCTTCAGCGTGATACAAGACCTTTTCAATGGTGATTTAGGACAATTTCGAGATCGAGTGCGCATGTTCACCATAGAAGACATCACTGGGCAGTCTTCTTGGGAGAGCAAACAGTCACACTCTGTGCGCAACAGCCGGCCACCGCAGAGCTCACATCCTACCTACTCTAAAATGTAATTGGAGGAGATGATGACCCACTGGCATGGTGGAGAGCGAATGAAGGGTCGCTTTCCGCTCTTGGCCAACATCGGCCACAAATATCTCTGCATCTGTGCAAAAAGCGTTCCGTCTGAATGTGTTTTCAGTAGGCAATATTGTTACCCCACTCCGCAGTCTATTAAAGCCAGGAAAGGTGAACATGCTTGTTTTCCTTGCCAGAAGCCTTTAGGTAAGTTAATATATAATGAAAAGAAAATAGTCGTAATGGTTCTAAATTGCACTTTATTTGTTTAATTTTCAAAGCCTGTATTCACAGATGCATCTTATTCTAAATAAATGTATCCTAGGCTAAAACATTACATTGTGTGTCTTAAACGTATTTTCACTGTCATTCATTTGGTTAATTTCGTACTTATTTAGTCATTTGTAGCCTATCCAAATGTGGGTTATTCTTTTTATAGGCGACATTTCTTTTTTGTTCCCGCTTATCGAAAGCGCTGCTGTGGGGGCTCATGTAATGCCCGTTGCACAATTCAAGGATTTGAATGAACACTTCCACAATAATATAAATATCTGTTTAGAAGTTTACTTGTACAATTTACGAAGTTTACGGCACACAATTTGTTTATCCTAAAGCTTTGTTCAGGTGGAGGCCAGAAACTTATAAGGTTTGTTTAAACTTCCCATTCGATTATTCCATCTTGCAATTGTTAGTTCTCTCTCGCTCTCATTATTACCATGCGTTTTTATTTAGGCTATTCACAAGCATAAAACTTTCTGAGATATAACGCTTGTTACTGGCCTCCTAGATTCATTTGAAAGTTGATCATGAAAGATATGCTTAGGCAAAAAAGTCACATTCAAATATAATGGTGATTGGGACAAAAAGGGAAATGAAGCTTTTAAAACATGTCCGCTGCAAAAGGCAAATGATCATCCGACATTGGAGAGGTGAGCGAGATAAATGTTATCTAACATTTTGCGCTGCTATTGGCACTCTCCACTCCGTCTACAATCTAGATTTTAGGCCTACTCTTGCATTATGTTAATAGTAGGCTAAGTCTACCTACATATTTATTGAAAAAGGCTATGACAAACAGGGGTAAGTCATTTGGCATGTCGCCCGGCTGTGCGCTGCCAGACTCCAGCGGTGCCAGTCAAGTTCAAATAGGTTAAACCCTCGTCTGTAAAAAAATCGAAATATATAAAAACGATCATCTGTCACATCATGATGTCGTTGCCATCGATGATGTCTGTCAAACATAATTGATTTCCGATTATATCGTAATATCGCCCAACCCTACAAGACACCAGAGTAATTTCTTGGCAAGAGCTCTCAAACTATGCAATAGACACTATCACTAACAACATTGATATAAAGACGTATTGGTATGCCAACGTATGACTAGGGCAGTTACGGTGACCATATTGCAGCCACACTGGCAGTCACCAGTCATGACCGCAGTCAAATTCCACGTGACGTTTAGGCAAGGTAACTAGGCTTCTCAAAACTGTCCTCTGATGCAGCTGATTGTCATTAGTAGCTTACCAAACTTGCTAACAACCAGTCGCTTATGGCTGGTACTCAGCGCTCTACTGTCCCTCGAATCACTCTGATATCAATGCAAATGCAATGCAATCGAAAAATCACAGCATGGTACATGCCCATGGGACGAAATATAGCTTCACACTCACACAAGGAAACACCATGTGCAGACAGACACACACACACACACACACACACACATTACCCTGCAGAGCATACACATCTCAAACATGATGACACACACACACACACACCCCTCTGGTCAGGGCCAGGGCCTTGCTTACCTTGCTAGCTGCGGTGACGGCAGCAGTAGCAGCCAAGTTCAGACCTCTCTTCCCAAACCTCATCATAGTCTCATAACTACGGTCTTTAGCCTGGGTGATGTACTCATCGATCTCCTACAGACGGGGGGTGGGGGGTGGGGGGGAGAAAGAGAGAGAAATAAAAAAGGGAGACAAAAAAAGGAGCGAGAGGGAAAGAAGTGAGACAGAAAGACAGAAAGAGAGAGAGAAACATACTGTATGACTCACTGCACCTAAACAATTGAGAATTGACAGATTGACAGAGAGCTGGATCTTACTGTGACATCTAACCTTCTCCTTATTGGACAGGGTTAGACGTTACATTCTCCTTGTTGGACAGGGTTAGACGTTACCTTCTCCTTATTGGACAGGGTTAGACGTTACCTACTCCTTGTTGGACAGGGTTAGACGTTACCTACTCCTTGTTGGACAGGGTTAGACGTTACCTTCTCCTTGTTGGACAGGGTTAGACGTTACCTTCTCCTTGTTATACAGGGTTAGACGTTACCTTCTCCTTGTTGGACAGGGTTAGACGTTACCTTCTCCTTGTTGGACAGGGTTAGACGTTACCTTCTCCTTATTGGACAGGGTTAGACGTTACCTTCTCCTTATTGGACAGGGTTAGACGTTACCTTCTCCTTGTTGGACAGGGTTAGACGTTACCTTCTCCTTATTGGACAGGGTTAGACGTTACCTTCTCCTTATTGGACAGGGTTAGACGTTACCTTCTCCTTATTGGACAGGGTTAGACGTTACCTTCTCCTTATTGGACAGGGTTAGACGTTACCTACTCCTTGTTGGACAGGGTTAGACGTTACCTTCTCCTTATTGGACAGGGTTAGACGTTACCTTCTCCTTATTGGACAGGGTTAGACGTTACCTTCTCCTTGTTGGACAGGGTTAGACGTTACCTTCTCCTTGTTGGACAGGGTTAGACGTTACCTTCTCCTTATTGGACAGGGTTAGACGTTACCTTCTCCTTATTGGACAGGGTTAGACGTTACCTTCTCCTTGTTGGACAGGGTTAGACGTTACCTACTCCTTGTTGGACAGGGTTAGACGTTACCTACTCCTTATTGGACAGGGTTAGATGTTACCTTCTCCTTATTGGACAGGGTTAGACGTTACCTGCTCCTTGTTGGACAGGGTTATACGTTACCTTCTCCTTATTGGACAGGGTTAGACGTTACCTTCTCCTTATTGGACAGGGTTAGACGTTACCTTCTCCTTATTGGACAGGGTTAGACGTTACCTTCTCCTTATTGGACAGGGTTAGACGTTACCTCTCCTTGTTGGACAGGGTTAGACGTTACCTTCTCCTTATTGGACAGGGTTAGACGTTACCTTCTCCTTATTGGACAGGGTTAGACGTTACCTTCTCCTTGTTGGACAGGGTTAGACGTTACCTTCTCCTTGTTGGACAGGGTTAGACGTTACCTTCTCCTTGTTGGACAGGGTTAGACGTTACCTTCTCCTTGTTGGACAGGGTTAGACGTTACCTTCTCCTTGTTGGACAGGGTTAGACGTTACCTTCTCCTTATTGGACAGGGTTAGACGTTACCTTCTCCTTATTGGACAGGGTTAGACGTTACCTCTCCTTGTTGGACAGGGTTAGACGTTACCTTCTCCTTATTGGACAGGGTTAGACGTTACCTTCTCCTTATTGGACAGGGTTAGACGTTACCTTCTCCTTGTTGGACAGGGTTAGACGTTACCTTCTCCTTATTGGACAGGGTTAGACGTTACCTTCTCCTTGTTGGACAGGGTTAGACGTTACCTTCTCCTTGTTGGACAGGGTTAGACGTTACCTACTCCTTGTTGGACCGGGTTAGACGTTACCTACTCCTTGTTGGACAGGGTTAGACGTTACCTTCTCCTTATTGGACAGGGTTAGACGTTACCTTCTCCTTATTGGACAGGGTTAGACGTTACCTACTCCTTGTTGGACAGGGTTAGACGTTACCTACTCCTTGTTGGACAGGGTTAGACGTTACCTACTCCTTATTGGACAGGGTTAGACGTTACCTTCTCCTTATTGGACAGGGTTAGACGTTACCTTCTCCTTATTGGACAGGGTTAGACGTTACCTGCTCCTTGTTGGACAGGGTTATACGTTACCTTCTCCTTATTGGACAGGGTTAGACGTTACCTTCTCCTTATTGGACAGGGTTAGACGTTACCTTCTCCTTATTGGACAGGGTTAGACGTTACCTTCTCCTTATTGGACAGGGTTAGACGTTACCTCTCCTTGTTGGACAGGGTTAGACGTTACCTACTCCTTGTTGGACCGGGTTAGAAGTTACCTACTCCTTGTTGGACAGGGTTAGACGTTACCTGCTCCTTATTGGACAGGGTTATACGTTACCTTCTCCTTATTGGACAGGGTTAGACGTTACCTTCTCCTTATTGGACAGGGTTAGACGTTACCTTCTCCTTATTGGACAGGGTTAGACGTTACCTTCTCCTTATTGGACAGGGTTAGACGTTACCTTCTCCTTATTGGACAGGGTTAGACGTTACCTCTCCTTGTTGGACAGGGTTAGACGTTACCTTCTCCTTATTGGACAGGGTTAGACGTTACCTTCTCCTTGTTGGACAGGGTTAGACGTTACCTTCTCCTTGTTGGACAGGGTTAGACGTTACCTTCTCCTTGTTGGACAGGGTTAGACGTTACCTTCTCCTTGTTGGACAGGGTTAGACGTTACCTTCTCCTTGTTGGACAGGGTTAGACGTTACCTACTCCTTGTTGGACCGGGTTAGACGTTACCTACTCCTTGTTGGACAGGGTTAGACGTTACCTTCTCCTTGTTGGACAGGGTTAGACGTTACCTTCTCCTTGTTGGACAGGGTTAGACGTTACCTTCTCCTTGTTGGACAGGGTTAGACGTTACCTTCTCCTTGTTGGACAGGGTTAGACGTTACCTTCTCCTTATTGGACAGGGTTAGACGTTACCTTCTCCTTATTGGACAGGGTTAGACGTTACCTTCTCCTTATTGGACAGGGTTAGACGTTACCTTCTCCTTGTTGGACAGGGTTAGACGTTACCTTCTCCTTGTTGGACAGGGTTAGACGTTACCTTCTCCTTGTTGGACAGGGTTAGACGTTACCTTCTCCTTGTTGGACAGGGTTAGACGTTACCTTCTCCTTGTTGGACAGGGTTAGACGTTACCTTCTCCTTGTTGGACAGGGTTAGACGTTACCTTCTCCTTGTTGGACAGGGTTAGACGTTACCTCTCCTTATTGGACAGGGTTAGACGTTACCTCTCCTTATTGGACAGGGTTAGACATTACCCTCTCCTTGTTGGACAGGGTTAGACGTTACCTTCTCCTTGTTGGACAGGGTTAGACGTTACCTTCTCCTTATTGGACAGGGTTAGACGTAACCTTCTCCTTGTTGGACAGGGTTAGACGTTACCTTCTCCTTGTTGGACAGGGTTAGACGTTACCTTCTCCTTGTTGGACAGGGTTAGACGTTACCTTCTCCTTATTGGACAGGGTTAGACGTTACCTTCTCCTTATTGGACAGGGTTAGACGTTACCTTCTCCTTATTGGACAGGGTGGGGTGGACAAACTTGCGGTAGAGCACGCTGGAGCCCTTAGTGTACGGAGACAGGAGCCAGATCACAAAGGCTATCTTCAGCTCAAAGTAGAAAGGAAACCTGCATGGCCAACCACACCAACAGGAGAGTTAATAGACAGGACAGAAGAATGGACGTAGGCTACAATTTTACTGAAACAATATCATTATTTCCTCTTTCAGGGTGTAACAAGCGTTTGCTCTGATATCCTGGTACTTTTCTGAAGACAATACACCATGACAAATGTAGACAATCAAAATTGAAGTTGATTTAAATATAGCAATTCTAGTGAACACATGTTGAAAATACATTTAACAGCTTTTCAACCAAAAATATGTATTTTCAAACGTATATATACACACACTAAATGCCCAAAAGTATGTGGACACCTGCTCGTCAAACATCTAATTCCAAAATCATGGGCATTAATATGGAGTTGGTTCCCCCTTTGCTGCTATACCAGCCTCCACTCTTCTGGGAAGGCTTTTCACTAGATGTTGGAACATTGTTGCGGGGACTTGCTTCCATTCAGCCACGAGCATTAGTGAGGTCGGGCACTGACTCGCGTTCGGTGTTCCAATTCATCCCAAAGGTGTTCGATGGGGTTGCGGTCAGGGCTCTGTGCAGGTCAGTCAAGTTCTTCCACACCGATCTCGACAATCCATTTCTGTATTGACCTCATTTTGTGCACAGGGGCATTGTCATGCTGAAACAGGATAGGTCCTTCCCCAAACGGTTGCCACAAAGTCTAGAATGTCATTGTATGCTGTAGCGTTAAGATTTCGCTTCACTGGAAGGGGACTAGCCCGAACCATGAAAAGCAGCCCCAGACCATTATTCCTCCTCCACCAACCTTTAAAATTGGCACTTTGCATTCGGGCAGGTAGCGTTCTCCTGGCATCCGCCAAACCCAGATTCGTCCGTCGGTCTGCCAGATTGGGAATTGTGATTCATCACTCCAGAGAACTGTTCCAGAGTCCAATGGCGGTGAGATTTACACCACTCCAGCCAACGCTGGTAACCAATTTCATGAAGCTCCCTACCAACAGTTATTGTGCTGACGTTGCTTCCAGAGGCAGTTTGGAAATCAGTAGTGAGTGTTGCAACAGAGGATAGACGATTTTGTACGCGCTACACATTTCAGCACTTGGCAATCCCATTCTGTGAGCTTGTGTGGCCTACCACTTCGCGGTTGAGTCGTTGTTGCTCCTAGACATCTCCACTTCACAATAACAGCACGGGGCAGCTCTAGCAGGGCAGAAATTCGACAAACTGATTGATAGGGTGGCATCCTATGACTGTGCCACATTGAAAGTCACTGAGCTCTTCAGTAAGGCCATTCTACTGCCAATGTTTGTCTATGGAGATTGCATGGCGGTGTGCTCGATTTTATATACCTGTCAGCAACGGGTGTGGCTGAAATAGCCGAATCCACTAATTTGAAGGGCTGTCCACTTTTGGCCATATAGTGTATATTGTTTTTCATATGGATGGTCCTAGGGGCTATTGTTGTAAGTGGCTGTAGGGCAGTGGTCAGAGATGACCCGCGTGACTCACCAGGACATGAACAAGTCTGTGAGGGTCTCCACCGTCGTGAATAACGCAAACACTATCCAGTACATCATCCATTTCACCTGGACACACACACACAGGATATAGAGGGGAGAGCGCATCACATATAGACCAAAGCATAGCCTACAGTAAGCAGTGACAAGACACATGTACAGCCACGCATCTCTCTCTCTCACACACACACACACACACACACACACACACACAGACACACGCATGCATAGTCATAAACACAACATATCTAGTTAGGGCCTTCATAGACCGAATCAGTATGCATGGTTGATCACTGCCAAACATAGGACGGAGTGTGTGTCATCAATTACTGCAATATGAAGTTGAAGTCGGAAGTTTACGTACCCCTTAGCCAAATACATTTAAACTCAGTTTTTCACAATTCCTGACATTTAATCCTAGTAAAAATTCCCTGTCTTAGGTCAGTTAGGATCACCACTTTATTTTAAGAATGTGAAATGTCAGAATAATAGTAGAGAGAATCATTTATTTCAGCTTTTATTTCTTTCATCACATTCCCAGAAGTTTACATACACTCAATTAGTATTTGGTAGCATTGCCTTTAAATTGTTTAACTTGGGTCAAACGTTTTGGGTAGCCTTCCACAAGCTTCCCACAATAAGTTGGGTGAATTTTGGCCCATTCCTCCTGACAGAGCTGGTGTAACTGAGTCAGGTTTGTAGGCCTCCTTGCTTGCACACGCTTTTTCAGTTCTGGCCACAAATGTTCTATAGGGTTGAGGTCAGGGCTTTGTGATGGCCACTCCAATACCTTGACTTTGTTGTCCTTAAGCCATTTTGCCACAACTTTGGAAGTATGCTTGGGGTCATTGTCCATTTGGAAGACCCATTTGCGACCAAGCTTTAACTTCCTGACTGATGTCTTGAGATGTTGCTTCAATATATCCACATCATTTTCCTTCCTCATGCACCAGTCCCTCCTGCAGCAAAGCACCCTCACAGCATGATGCTGCCAACCCCGTGCTTCACGGTTGGAATGGGTTTCTTCGGCTTGCAAGTACCCCCACCAAACATAACGATGGTCATTATGGCCAAACAGTTCTATTTTTGTTTCATCAGACCGGAGGACATTTCTCGAAAAAGTACGATCTTTATCCCCATGTGCAGTTGCAAACCGTAGTGTGGCTTTTTTATAGCGGTTTTGGAGCAGTGGCTTCTTCCTTGCTGAGCAGCCTTTCAGCTTATGTCGATATAAGACTCGTTTTACTGTGGATATAGATACTTTTGTACCCGTTTCCTCCAGCATCTTCCCAAGGTCCTTTGCTGTTGTTCTGGAATTGATTTGCACTTTTCACACCAAAGCACATTCATCTCTAGGAGACAGAACGTGTCTCCTTCCTGAGCGGTATGACGGCTGCGTGGTCCCATGGAGTTTATACTTGCGTACTATTGTTTGAACAGATGAACGTGGTACCTTCAGGCGTTTGGAAATTGCTCCCAAGAATGACAAAAAAAAAATCTGAGGTCTTGGCTGATTTCTTTTGATTTTCCCATGATGTCAAGCAAAGAGGCATTGAGTTTGAAGGTAGGCCTTGAAATACATCTACAGGTACACCTCCAATTGACTCAAATGATGTAAATTAGCCTATCAGAAGCTTCTACAGCCATGACATCATTTTCTGGAATTTCCCAAGCTATTTAAAGGCACAGTCAACTTAGTGTATGTAAACTTCTGACCCACTGGAATTGTGATACATTGAATTATAAGTGAAATAATCTGTCTGTAAACAATTGTTGGAAAAATTACTTGTATCATGCACAAAGTAGATGTCCTAACCAACTTGCCAAAACGATAGTTTGTTAACAAGAAATTTGTGGAGTGGTTGAAAAACAAGTTTTAATGACTCCAACCTAAGTGTATGTAAACTTACGACTTCAACTGTAAATAGCGAGATGATGTGGATGAATCCTAAATGTCACACTGACAGAGTTAAAACATTTCATCTATATATATATATATATCGGCATATGAAAAATATAAAGCACTAAACCCAGCTAGGGAATGCATTGAATAGCCTGAGAGGATGAGTCATATTTTTATGTCATACAGTGCATTCGGAAAGTATTCAGACCCCTTGACTTTTTCCACATTTTGTTACGTTACAGCCTTATTCTAAAATGGATTCAATGTTTATTTTTTCTCATCAATCTACACACAATACACCATAACAACAAAGCAAAAACAGGTTTTTAGACATTTTAGCACATTCTTTACAAATACAAAACGAAAATATCACATTCACATAAGTATTCAGACCCTTTACTCAGTACTTTGTTGAAGCACCTTTGGCAACGATTACAGCCTCGAGTCTTCTTGGGTATGACGCTACAAGCTTTGCACACCTGTATTTGGGGAGTTTTTCCCATTTTTCTCTGCAGATCCTCTCAAGCTCTGTCAGGTTGGTTGGGGATCGTCGTTGCACAGCTATTTTCAGGTCGCTCCAGAGATGTTCGATCGGGTTCAAGTCCGGGCTCTGGCTGGGCCACTCAAGGATATTCAGAGACTTGTTCCGAAGCCACTCCTGCGTTGTCTTGGCTGTGTGCTTAGGGTCATTGTCCTGTTGGAAGGTGAACCTTCACCCCAGTCTGAGGTACTGAGTGCTCTGGAGTAGGTTTTCATCAAGGATCTCTCTGTACTTTGCTCCATTCATCTTTCCCTTGATCCTGACTAGTCTCCCAGTCCCTGCAGCTGAAAAACATATCCACAGCATGATGCTGCCACCACCATGCTTCACCGTAGGGATGGTATTGGCCAGGTGATGAGCAGTGCCTGGTTTCCTCCAGAAGTGACGCTTAGCATTCAGGCCAAAGAGAATCAGAGAATCTTGTTTCTCATGGTCAGAGTCCTTTAGGTGCCTTTTGGCAAACTCCCAAGTGGGCTGTCATGTGCCTTTTACTGAGGAGTAAAGGCCTGATTGGTGGAGTGTGCCTTTCCAAATCATGTCCAATCAATTTCGAGACTCATAGCAAAGGGTCTGAATACTTACGTAAATAACGTCTCTCTTTTTTATTTGCAACCATTTAAATAACTGTTTTTGCTTTGTCATTATGGGGTATTGTGTGTAGATTGATGAGGAAATGTTTTTATTAAATCAATTTTAGAATAAGGCTGTAACGTAACAAATTGTGGAAAAAGTCAAGGGGTTTGAATACTTTCCGAATGCACTGTAGGAACAAAGCACATGCCAAATGTGTGATGTTATATAATTAGTATTTCTACTGTTGAATCATTAAAGGAAAAAATTGAAAAGGATAGCGAGAGAGCAAGAAAAATAAGAGATGGGAGGGAAAACATTTATAAAAACAACAGGGCTAAAAATGTCCTCTGTATCTCTCCCTCCCTCTCTCTGTCTGCATGTGCCCCAGCTAAGATATTGAGATGGGGGGGTTTCCATAGCAACCAGAGGGAGGAGAAGGCTCCGGAGAGGAGAGAGCTTGGTGGAGCTAGGCAGAGGGCCAGAACACAGAGTTCCACCGCTCCTCCTTCTCTACCACCCCTCCTCTTCCTCCTCCTCTTTCTTATCCCTCTGCTCCCTGACAGGAATGAGGTAAGCTGGGAGGCTCCCATTTTAAACGGATACTGTTTAACTGCTCTCTCATCCTCTGAGACAATGGAAACTTGCTGCAGCGCATTGAAAAGACTGAAAGCCATTTTAAAACCATCATAACTTTGTCCATTGTATTATCTCAATATGAATATTTGAAATAACTACAAGAGACTTAAAATATTTAGCCCATCACTGAAGACATTGTAAAGACATACTAATGCACTGCAACAATAGAGGTACAGTATGTATGTACAAAACTCACATATTCCTTCACATTCTTTGTCTTGACGGCCTTGTATGAGGAGTAGGCCGGGTAGAGGGTCCCGAAGGCCAGGCTGAAGGAAGAGGAGAGTCAGAGAGGAATGGGTCAGAGGTTAGGGGTTAAGGTACAGTAAACAACATCACCCGGGCAACATGACCTCTGGGTGGCAACACTGACACTAACCAAATGTTTCCCTCTGTTTCAATATTTATCCAGTAAAATGTGGCCTAACACCTGACTCCAGTCTAAAACCCATGATCTCACAGAGTCAACATAAATAGGTTGCTTTGAGGGAAAGTAGGCCATATTCTGGGCAGCTCTCAAAATATCCCTCTAGGTTAGCCTAGTTAGGGCACCTGACTCGCTGTATTGCAATACCAGATGGTTACATTTAAACAAAGGGCAGTGGTTTGTTGGAACAAATGATCAGTTCAGGAAACAGAAGATTGGAAAAGAATGGAAAGCGTTTCTGCTACTGATAGATGGACCAAACACAGGATAACGGCAGGTCACCGTATGTGAATCTGCCTACAACACACACACACACACACACACACACACACACACACACACACATTGCACTCTGTCCTGTCAGCCCGGCCGCAGGGTGATTACTGCTGATGTGTCAGGAAACTGAATGCTGAGCGAGGGGAGAGCTGGGAGGACCACGCCTGCTACCTTACTGTGAAGGCTAAGGGCATTTCTACCACTAGGTTAAATTGTGTTAATGTATTCCACCTTTCTGTCCAAATGTTTTCATTTCTCAGGCTTAGTCTGAGGAAATATTTTCCGCTATGGGTTTCCCTTGTTCCATCTATGTGTTTTTCGTGTGCACCGAGTCTATGTGTCTGTCTGGGTCTTTGTCTGTCTGTGATTTGCCCAGTAATGCTGCCAGGGCTGCTTTGCTCTACTCTGCGCTGTAGCTGTCCAGTAAGAGGAGACGCGTGGCAGGCCAGGCAAGCAGCAAGATTCAGACTCCCACAGCAGACGCCCAATGTCTCAGAGTCCCTCTCTCTCTCCCTCCCAGACTCCTCTCTGCTCTGTCCCATATCTCCTCAATCCCATACTGCTCAATGCACCCAAGGAGACACAGAACAAATGGCTACCAAACACTGACCAGGCTCAGATTCTGTGATTAGACCTATCGACTGTAATTCTACACCCCTTTTAAGTGGAAATATATAGCCATCCTGTTGTTGGGCACTTTGGCTTGTAGTGTCCAATTGAGGTTTTACAAGCCCAACAACACAGTTTGACTGGGGATATTTCCCCAAAGCTTATGCTAACATACATACCAAGTGAGAATGAGCATGACAGTCTGACTTTCATACTAGTACACAGAGATAAAGACAGGGTTGGCTAATCCCTGGGATAAGCATCCTCTTGTTTACAGGACCATTCAATCATGACGTTTCTTTGGTCTCTAACACATGATTACCTGCCAAGCAATGAGCCTTAAACCCTCTACACTAAAGTAAAGGTTGGCTCAGATGTTATTGGTTATGTAATCCAATGCAAAATCAGCTACATCAATGACATCTATACATCTATTATTTAAAAATGAGCAGGCAGGCAAGCTCCGCTCTTTACATCTGAGATTTAGGTAACTATAAAACTATTAAAGTTGTGGCTCTCATTCCATGCCAAGATGACAATTGCTACTGATGACATGATGAAAACATAATTTGATAGGTAAACTGTCCACATAAATCCTACCACCTAAATACAACACGGACTAACAAACACAAAGAGTTGATAACAGCTAGATATATTCTGAGGATGTAGGGTGATGACAGTGTGTGTGTATGACTCAACTGTATAAACAGCTGTTGACTCCAGCCTAGCTGTCAGGGTACAGGTAGGCCTATCCTAGCTTAGCTGGCTCATTACAACATCAAATGACATCTGCCTCCCTCTTGGGTCTCAGCCCTTATCAAACAGTACCACTGTCACGTAGACAGCTCGACCCGTTTCATAAATGACATCATGAGAATCAGGTAAAATCTTGACTGTCTCGATTGAGGTGACAGTGGGAATGGAAGAGCATCAATGATTTCTCTGGATGTCAGTGTCATGCTAGCAGTGCCGTTCCTGACACATGTTTTGATCATCATCACGCAAACCTTACTAAAATGCACTATTCACTATTATGCGTGATTAGCAATAATCAAGACTAGAGCATTTTGTTTTACTGACTTAGAATAACAACCCCTATATGAATTCACAAATTAGCTTCAGTGGATGGCATAAGCAAGCTTGTTAGCTAGCTAATCCATTCCACCTTCACTTGGCTAGCAGCGTTATCATTTGAGCTAATGTTAGCTAGCTAGCTAACTACCTGTTAGTTTTGCTCTCTGCCTACCAAACTGTCTTTATGAAACACCAGTGGTCAACATGCCCATTTCAGCACCATGGGCTATACATCAACGACAATTTAATTGCTAGCAAATTAGCTCGTTCGCTGTCATTCTGGCTATCAAGAGAACTGGCCGTGCGCGATTTGGGCACAAGCCATGGCAGCAGTAGTTAGTGTATGCAGCTGTAGAAAGCGATGTGGTATGGCAAGAGCCGATACAACAACAAACTGAGTCCATACTCACACTACCATCCTGGAGATAATCCACGACACCATCTTGATTGATTGTAGTGAGCTTTTCCTTATTCTCGGAAATCTAGCTAACTAGCTAGCTAGCTACCCCCCATTCCTCTGTCCACCACCGTGTTGCTGTGATGCGAGTGCGGTGCCTGCTGCTGTTCTGAAGTGCTCTATTTTACTGACAGGTAGCTAGGCTACTCCGTGGTGATGTGCAGCTCGCGAACGATTCGTGCTTTTTGAACGACTCTTTTTACTGACTGGAGTCATAATTCGATTTTCTGAGTGACTCGTTAATTTTAGTCGTTCGTTCGTTTAATACGCGCAACTCCGGTGGCGAGCTCCGACCAACTGTCTATCATGCTGCAGACAGCATAGCAAATAAAAATACATGTTTAGAACTGATAATTGATCGCATGGTGCAAGAATGAATACAATTAATTTATTATTGAACGTTATGATGGACACAACGTTGTAGAACCAAAACATACACAGCCTCTGCTCAACAAACTCCAATTTGAGAACGAATCGTTTGGGGTGCTGCAGTCAAGCAATGCATTCCGCCAAGAATCGTCCGGATGCGGCCACAACTAAACCTCGTTTCAAATGTACCAATAAATAATCTTATTTGTATGCCTAGCAATCAACAAATGTACATTGTTTAAAGAACGCTTTTACAAGTCTCAGTCACATGACAGCTCCAATAAGCCCCTTATGTGAAACGAGAGGCTTGTAGAATCATGATTATTTCGAGTTTTTAGTTCATTGTTCGCCGGTAGGGGGTACTGCGTGCTCTGGGCATTACTGACTCAAATGAACGAAATGAGTCTAAAGATTCGTTCTTTTGACTGAATTAATCGAAAAGATCAGAGTTATTAAAAAGAGCCGAACTTCCCATTACTACTATTGTGTATTCGGAATCTGTTGCATTGAAATCACTGAAATTCCTATTTCTCTTAAAGGGGCACGCCCACACTGTTTTGTCTAGCCCACAGAGAAGGCAACTGGTTACTGCCACAATTAAATTGGTCGTATGTATAGGAGCTGAATTAATTAGTGTAGCTATGCAGACACGACCAAAAGGCCCTGTACAGTGAAATGTCAGATGCACTGATGTCCCAGACCCAGACATTGCTTGATACTGTGTGTAGCTCAGTTGGTAGAGCATGGTGCTTGCAACGCCAGGGTCGTGGGTTCAATTCCCACAGGGGACCAGAATGAAAAGAATGTATGCACTCACTAACTGTAAGTCGCTCTGGATAAATGTAATGAGTATATAAACCCTGGATTGCTGATGCTTTGTATTGGCCATTGACAGGCTTTGAAGCCATCGGTCGGCCATTTTGGCACTCCCCAGTAGGAGAAGTCCTCCATAGAGCCCCACAGTGGCGGTGTCATAAAACCTAGCGGTCAAACAGGGAAATGGCTCCAATTGTTTTTCCACCATTCATTTTTCCGATAGGGGATTTTAGAGACACTTAAAATAAGGGCTGTGTAGGGGCTCCTGAGTGGTGCAGCGGTCTAAGGCACTGCAGCGCTTGAGGCATCACTACAGATCCGGGTTCGATCCCGGGCTGTGTTGCAGCCGGCTGCAACCAGGAGACCCATGAGGTGACGCACAATTGTCCGGGGATGTCCTTGTCCCATCGCGCTCTAGCGCTCCTGTGGTGGGCCGGGCGCCAGTTGTATGGTGTTTCTTCCCACACATTGGTGTGGCTGGCTTCCAGGTTAAGCAAGCAGTGTGGCTTGGCAGGGTCGTGTTTCGGAGGACGCATGGCTCTCGACTTTCGTCTCTCCCAAGTCAGTACAGGTGTTGCAGCGATGGGACAAGACTGTAACTACCAACTGGGAAGAAAAATGTGTAATAAAAATTAGGTCTGTGTAGGCGTGATGTTTTGATAACCATGTAAATCTCTCTCGGACAAGGTGACTGTTATCAATATTCGGATCCATTTACTCTCAGATTTTAAAATGCTAATTAGCATCAAAGTAGACATCATGCAAAACTACAAACCCCTGCAAGCTCCTGCACGTCATCTCTAGCTGACACCTTTGCTAACAGGTATTGTGTCAATTTAAAACTTGCACAAGACAGTTCACAGAATTGTCCATTTAAATAAATGTAGCCAATTTATTAATTACTACATTTAGCTAACATTAGACAGTTAATCTAGAGCACAGGCGGCTGGTGGCACCTTAATTGGGGAGGAGGGATCACAGTAATGGCTGGAATGGAATAAATGGAATGGTTTCCATGTGTTTGATGCCATTCCATTCACTCCATTCCAGCCATTATTATGAGCCGCCCTCCCCTCAGCAGCCTCCTGTGATCCAGAGATTCTTACATTTGCCTTGATTCAGCAGTCTCGTCCAGATCATCATGGCATTTCTAGCTCTTTCTTACAGCCACATTACAATTTCATTTTTGGGGGTTAAATACAGGCAAATATATTGATGAAAGTCACCTTGTCCTAGAGAGATTTACACAGTTATCAAAACGTCACGCCAGGGTAAGTCTACACAAAACACAGCCGTTATTTTATGTGTTTCTAAAATCCCCTATGGGAAAAAGGTATAGTGGGAAAATGATTGGAACCATTTCGCTGTTTGACTGCTAGGACAAAATTACATGTATTTAAGTATTTTTTTGCTGTGGTGGGGATAGTAACATTAGGAATCGCAAAAAATTATACTTTAAGGTATATGTTATATTTTAATTTTAAATGTTTATGTTTAGCTCACATAATATAATTTAAAAGTATGCATTAAAGAGTAAGTAATATACACTGAACAAAAATATAAACGCAAAATGTAAAGTGTTGGTCCCATGTTTCGGGGGCTTAAAGAAAAAATCCCAGAAATGTTCCATATACACAAAAAGCTTATTTCTCTCAAATGTTGTGCACAAATCTGTTTACATCCCTGTTAGTGAGCATTTCTCCTTTGCCAAGGTAATCCATCCACCTGACAGGTGTGTCATATTAAGAAGCTGATTAAACAGCATGCTCATTATACAGGTGCACCTTGTGCTGGGGACAATAAAAGGCCATTCTAAAATGTGCAATTTTGTCACACAACACAATGCCACAGATGTCTCAAGTTTTGAGGGAGCGTGCAATTGGCACGCTGACAGCAGGAATGTCCACCAGAGCTGTTTCCAGATAATTTTATGTTAATTTCTCTACCATAAGCTGCCTCCAAAGTCGTTTTAGAGAATTTGGCAGTACATCCAACCGGCCTCACAACTGCAGACCACATGTAACCATGCCAGCCCAGGACCTCCACATCCAGCTTCTTCACCTGCGGGATCGTTTGAGGGGGGGTTGGGCGGTGCTGAGGAGTATTTCAGTCTGTAATAAAGCCATTTTGTGGGGAAAAACTAATTGATTGGCTGAGCCTGGCTCCCAGGTGGGTGGGCCTATGCTCTCCAAGGCCCACCCATGGCTGCACCCCTGCCCAGTCATGTGAAATCCATAGATTAGGGTCTAATTTATTTATTTCAATTGACTAATTTCCTTATATGAACTGTTACTCAGTAAAATCTTTGAAATTGTTACATGTTGCATTTATATTTTTGTTCAGTAGAATAAATGTGGCAAAAACGAATGTAGACGTTAATGCATTTCTATAGCTTCCAAAAACATTTTTACAACGGCGGGGGAGTGCCAGGTTGGAGGCACGCTGACTTCAACACAGCACCCAGTATTAGTCATCTAGTGTATATACAAATAATTGGCAGGCACTAGGCAGCAGCCACAGCTTCAGTCTGTCTTCATTCATTCACTCCTAATAATATGGCAGGGTAATATGTATTTTGTTCTTTAAGGGATTGTGTTTAACATTTAATAATAATCTCTGTACAAGATAGCTCTGTCATTGTGTAACTGATTATCTGTTAAATCATATTCTATGTGATACAAAACAGCTGTTCAGGGTTTGTTAAATGAATTAGGTCCACATCGACCAATTATTTGCATGTGAATATACTAGATGTTCCATTATGCAGTGTCTTGTTCTCTGGGAATAGAGACTTCAGAGGGAGGGTATTATAAGAGTCTCTGCCTGCCCTGTTTCTGTCATCCATTTCCTAAAAGCCAATTTATGCTTGATCCAAAATGTGGTCGGAGGCTCCGTATGGAGGTTGTGACGCAATCGCAGAGCCTCCGGATTCCAAATTGAGCTCCATACCACATCGCTGTGCGCCTCCCAAATTTTCGAACAATGCGGGGGGCTCCGTATAGCTCCGCATTGACATGATTGGTTGACAGTAGGTTGGGGCGGGAGGACCTGTATAAACACAAACTCACTTTCTTGACAACAGCTCTACGCTGCTCCGCAAAGCGCAAGAAGTACGAATGCCCTGACTTCTGCAGAGGCTGTATCACCGTAAATGCTGCACAGCCAATGCAGACAATCGGATTGACCATGCAACGCCTTTAATTCAGAATCAGGCAGGTGATAGTCAGGAGGCATAAGAACATGGCCTATGAGCAAAATACTGTCTTTTTGGTTGAAAACGTTTTTTAAACAGTCTTGTGCTCACTAGGTGGGGTAAATCATGTTGAGTTATATGGATGTATTGTTTACAAATTGCTATTATTGACATGTTTGATTGACATGGCGAATCGCATCTCTGCATGTCTGGCAGACATATCAGTATGGATGACGGATCACCACCTCAAGCTGAACCCTGGCAAGACGGAGCTGCTCTTCCTCCCGGGGAAGGACTGCCCGTTCCATGATCTCGCCATCACGGTTGACAACTCCGTTGTGTCCTCCTCCCAGAGTGCGAAGAGCCTTGGCGTGACCCTGGACAACACCCTGTCGTTCTCCGCTAACATCAAGGCGGTGACCCGATCCTGTAGGTTCATGCTCTACAACATTCGGAGAGTACGACCCTGCCTTACACAGGAAGCGGCACAGGTCCTAATCCAGGCACTTGTCATCTCCCGTCTGGATTACTGCAACTCGCTGTTGGCTGGGCTCCCTGCCTGTGCCATTAAACCCCTACAACTCATCCAGAATGCCGCAGCCCGTCTGGTGTTCAACCTTCCCAAGTTCTCTCACGTCACCCCGCTCCTCCGCACACTCCACTGGCTTCCAGTTGAAGCTCGCATCTGTTACAAGACCATGGTGCTTGCCTATGGAGCTGTGAGGGGAATGGCACCTCCGTACCTTCAGGCTCTGATCAGTCCCTACACCCAAACGAGGGCATTGCGTTCATCCACCTCTGGCCTGCTGGCTCCCCTTCCTCTGCGGAAGCATAGTTCCCGCTCAGCCCAGTCAAAACTGTTCGCTGCTCTGGCACCCCAATGGTGGAACAAGCTCCCTCACGACGCCAGGACAGCGGAGTCACTCACCACCTTCCGGAGACATTTGAAACCCCACCTCTTTAAGGAATACCTGGGATAGGATAAAGTAATCCCTCTACCCCCCCGCCCCCCCCAAAAAAAAGAAGAAAAAAGAAAAGAATTTTTTATTTAAAAAATATAAATATAAAAATAAATCAATTAAATATATATAAAAGATAAAGAAAATATATTTTAAAAAACACATTGTTAAGTGGTTATCCCACTGGCTATAGGGTGAATGCACCAATTTGTAAGTCGCTCTGGATAAGAGCGTCTGCTAAATGACGTAAATGTAAAATGTAAATGTAATGGCGAGTGGGACATTCCCTTGAGGCTTATAGATGCCTCCCACCCTTTTCTATTGAAGGCTCTGATGAAGGCGATTACGCCGAAACATAAGCCTGTTTGTATGTCCCAATAATAAACGTATCAGATCAATGCAGAAACAGACATTTTTCTTTATATTCCTGGATAGTCATCTGTTGAAGTGACCGGAAGTAAGGAATATTTTTGTGAGTCCAGCACCTGATTCCCTTTTTGTTTAAGCTGGGGCTGAAGCGCATTTGTACACTTTTTTCCCCCCTATTGATCCATAAACATTACGATGTGAAGACATGTAACATTAGTTGGTGTTCATCATTAAATGACAACAATAAAACAGTTGTATGAATCACCTGAAATTAGGAGCACACAACAATAAATTGTATTTTTTGTAAACTTTATTTTGAAAAATCAAAACAGACTGCTAATATCATTAATATATATATTGATACACTGTTAACGGCCAGTCGTTTCTGTTCGGTTGGAATTGTGATCCTTGTACAATGTTTTGAAGTCTGCAGTTAATCTATTCAAACCTTGGGACAACAAAAGTGACCAAACCAATGGAGACATTTCTCTCCAAGCCACGCTCTGTCAAGCATTCAAAGACAATCTGAATTACCCCCCCCCCCCACAAAAAAGAACACGTAAGTCCTTGCTTTTAATTGAAAATAAGACAACAAAAAATACAACCCTTTGGTCTAGTTCCCTTCAATGCTTGTTTCTTTCAAAAGTCCCAATTCCACCACTGAAGGTGGAAGGAAAAGTTTTTTTTTTTAATCTACAAAAACAGGTGAACGGTTATCGCAAAACATTTAGTCAGACACTACAGAGAAGCTGAACCCCCTCACTCCAAAGGCACGTCAGCTCACATCACAGGCTCCCCTTCTCTTCCACACACAAACAGGACACGCTCTGATCTTAAATACTACGTTGATCAGAAGTAAATTGGAAAACAACTAAGACGTGTAGAGAGTGTTGTAACAGCGATGACTATAGACCCCCCCCCCCCCCCCCAACAAAAATAACAGTTGTGTGAGCACATCACAGCCCCTCTCTTTCTGCACACTGACACCTCTACTCTATCACTGCAGATAGTGTGTGTGTGTGTGTGTGTGTGTGTGTGTAGCGGGCACTAAGAGCGTGCTAGCTTGGGTTCGTGGGCCCTCAGTGTCCCCACAGCGTCCTTTACAGCATGGTAGATGATGTTCTTCACCTAGAGAACAGAGATCCCATAAAAATTACAATTCATTACAACAATACTGATTGTTTAGCTGATTGATAATAAATTCAAACCTTTATTCCTTCTCACAACATTGACCTACAGTGAATTCGGAAAGTATTCAGACCCCTTGACTTTTTCCACATTTATTTTTGTATTAATCTACACAATACCCCATAATGACAAAGCAAAAACTGGATTTTACATTTTTGCTAATTTATATATATTTTTAAAAGATATCACATTTACATAAGTATTCAGACCCTTTACTCAGTACTTTGTTGAAGCACCGTCGGCAGCGATTACAGCATCAAGTCTTTTTGGGTATGACGCTACAAGCTTGGCACACCTGTTTTTGGATAGTTTCTCCCATTCTTCTCTACAGATCCTCTCAAGCTCTGTCAGGTTGGATGGGGAGCGTTGCTGCACAGCTATTTTCAGGTCTCTCCAGAGATGTTTGATCGGGTTGAAGTCCGGGCTCTGGCTGGGACACTCAAGGACATTCAGAGACTTGTCCCGAAGCCACTCCTGCGTTGTCTTGACCGTGTGCTTAGGGTCGTTGTCCTGTTGGAAGGTGAACCTTCGCCCCATTCTGAGATCCTGAGCGCTCTAGAGCAGGTTTTCATCAAGGATCTCTCTCTGTACTTTGCTCCGTTCATCTTTGCCTCGATCCTACTAGTTTCCCAGTCCCTGCCACTGAAGAACATCCCCACAGCATGATGCTGCCACCACCATGCTTCACCGTAGGGATGGTGCCAGGTCTCCTCCAGACGTGACGCTTGACATTCAGGCCAAAGAATTCCATCTTGGTTTCATCAGACCAGAGAATCTGTTTCTCATGGTCTGAGAGTCTTTAGGTGCCTTTTGGCAAACTTCAAGCGGGCTGTCATGTGCCTTTTACTGAGGAGTGGCATCCGTATGGTCACTCTACCATAAAGGCCTGATTGGTGGAGTGCTGCAGAGATGGTTGTCCTTCTACAGATGAACTCTAGAGCTCTGTCAGAGTAACCATCGGGTTCTTGGTCTTCATGGCTTGGTTTTTGCTCTGACATGCAGTGTCAACTGTGGGACGTTATATAGACAGGTGTGTGCCTTTCCAAATCATGTCCAGTCAATTTAATTTACCACAGGTGGACTCCAATGAAGTTGTAGAAACAACTCAAGGATGATCTTAGGAAACAGGATGCACCTGAGCTCAATTTCAAGTCTGAATACTTATGTAAATAAGGTATTCCTGTTTTCGCTGTGTCATTATGTGGTATTGTGTGTAATTTGCTGAAGATTTTTATTTATTTAATCCATTTTAGAATAAGGCTGTAACGTAACAAAATGTGGAAAAAGTCAAGGGGTCTGAATACTTTCCGAAGGCACTGTATATTTAGTGGAGGCGTAGTTATAGTGCATTACTTTTGACCAGAACCCTGCTCAAAAGTAGTGCAATACATAGGGTGTCATTCAGGAGGCAGTCGAAGTGTACCTGCAGCTTGTCCTCATGGTTGGAGTGTGTGGTGGACAGGTGTCTGAACTCCTGGGTCAGTCTGAAACAGTGCCTCACGTGTTCAGGAGACACAAAGTCCTCCGCCACCTTGATACAGCTGTACAGGTTATGGACCTGGGGGGACAGCCAGGAGAGATGAGAAAGACAGAGGGAAGTGTGTGAAAGATTCGTTTTTGAAAGAGTGTGAGAGGTGGCAAGACAGAGAGAACGAGTGAATGTGTGTGTGAGAGAAGCAAGAGTATAAATATTATACAGCCAAAGGAACACCCCACGTGTACCCTCTGGCCCTATGTAACCATTAAACACCCCACGTGTACCCTCTGGCCCTATGTAACCATTAAATACCCCACGTGTACCCTCTGGCCCTATGTAACCATTAAACACCCCACGTGTACCCTCTGGCCCTATGTAACCATTAAACACCCCACGTGTACCCTCTGGCCCTATGTAACCATTAAACACCCCACGTGTACCCTCTGGCCCTATGTAACCATTAAACACCCCACGTGTACCCTCTGGCCCTATGTAACCATTAAACACCCCACGTGTACCCTCTGGCCCTATGTAACCATTAAACACCCCACGTGTACCCTCTGGCCCTATGTAACCATTAAACACCCCACGTGTACCCTCTGGCCCTATGTAACCATTAAACACCCCACGTGTACCCTCTGGCCCTATGTAACCATTAAACACCCCACGTGTACCCTCTGCCCCTATGTAACCATTAAACACCCCACGTGTACCCTCTGGCCCTATGTAACCATTAAACAACCCAAAACGTCTCAATCTAAACCTCCACTGTTACATCCAGTGTTTCCCCTAGTACCCACCTGGTGGGGAGCCCCGGCGGGGATGAAGACGGCGTCTCCCAGGAACTGTACGATGGCCCAGCCCTGCACACCATACTCCTCATACAGTCTCCTGCGCAGCACCCCGTCCAGGTACCAGCTCTGGTCGTGGATAGGGTCATGGTCCGGCGGGTTCTCCTGGCCCTGCTCCTCGCCCACCTGACACAGTCAGAGGGGAAAGACATGCTGATGGTAAAGCACCGTGACGAGCTAATGGTAAAGCACCGTGACGCGCTAATGGTAAAGCACCATGACGCGCTAATGGTAAAGCACCGTGACGCGCTAATGGTAAAGCACCGTGACGCGCTAATGGTAAAGCACTGTGACGCGCTAATGGTAAAGCACTGTGACGCGCTAATGGTAAAGCACCGTGACGCGCTAATGGTAAAGCACCGTGACGCGCTAATGGTAAAGCACTGTGACGTGCTAATGGTAAAGCATAATGACACGCTAATGGTAAAGCACCGTGACGCGCTAATGGTAAAGCATAATGACACGCTAATGGTAAAGCATAGTAACATGCTAATGGTATATCAGAGAGACAATGTCTATGTCCTAAATGGCACCCTATTCCCTATATCAGGGCTCTCCAACCCTCCTGTAGGTTTATACTCCAGCCCTGTTCCTGGAGAGCTACCCTCCTGTAGGTGTATACTCCACCCCTGTTCCTGGAGAGCTACCCTCCTGTAGGTGTATACTCCAACCCTGTTCCTGGAGAGCTACCCTCCTGTAGGTTTTCACTCCAACCCTGTTCATGGAAAGCTACCCTCCTGTAGATTTTCACTCCAACCCCAGTTGGAGCAAAAACTTACAGAAGGGTAGCTCTCCAGGAACAGGGTTGGAGTGAAAACTACAGAAGGGTAGCTCTCCATGAACAAGGTTGGAGAGCCCTGCCCTATATAGTGCACTACATTTGACCAGTCCTATGGGAATAGGGGCCCAAAAGTAGCGCACTATAGGGAATAGGGGTCAATTTGGGACTTCTCATGGGAACAGTAGAACTACAATAAAAAGCCAAGCAACCATTTTAGTTTCTTCCCTGACCATTTCCCAGAGATAATGCATAGACCAAAAATGAATGTCCAGATATGCATTACAATGAATGTGGTGACGGTGATCCCTGACCTTGCGGAGCAGCTCGCGGATCTTCTCGGCGTCCTTGGCAGAGTAGATGTGCCAGAGCGCCCCGGGTTTCTCCTTGGCCTCATACACCCTCCTCTTGGTAATCTCATCCACGTCACCCTCCTCGATGGTGGTCATCACCTCTGCAGGACCAAACAGACAGGGATGAGCAAACACCAGCCAGTCACTGATTGAACATTATCTCTAAGGGAACTACTAGTGTGTGTGTGTGGGCGAGAGAGAGACTAGATGTGTGGGCGAGGGAGAGACTAGATGTGTGGGCGAGGGAGAGACTAGATGTGTGGGCGAGGGAGAGACTAGATGTGTGGGCGAGGGAGAGACTAGATGTGTGTGTGTGGGCGAGGGAGAGACTAGATGTGTGTGTGTGGGCGAGGGAGAGACTAGATGTGCGTGTGGGCGAGGGAGAGATGTGCGTGTGGGCGAGCGAGAGATGTGCGTGTGGGCGAGCGAGAGAGGTGCGTGTGGGCGAGAGAGAGAGGTGCGTGTGGGCGAGAGAGAGAGGTGCGTGTGGGCGAGAGAGAGAGGTGCGTGTGGGCGAGAGAGAGATGTGCGTGTGGGCGAGGGAGAGATGTGCGTGTGGGCGAGGGAGAGACTAGATGTGCGTGTGGGCGAGGGAGAGACTAGATGTGCGTGTGGGCGAGGGAGAGATGTGCGTGTGGGTGAGCGAGAGATGTGCGTGTGGGCGAGCGAGAGATGTGCGTGTGGGCGAGCGAGAGATGTGCGTGTGGGCGAGATGTGCGTGTGGGCGAGATGTGCGTGTGGGCGAGCGCGAGATGTGCGTGTGGGCGAGCGAGAGATGTGCGTGTGGGCGAGCGAGAGATGTGCGTGTGGGCGAGCGAGAGATGTGCGTGTGGGCGAGGTGCGTGTGGGCGAGGGAGAGATGTGTGTGTGGGCGAGGGAGAGAGGTGCGTGTGGGCGAGGGAGAGATGCGTGTGTGGGCGAGGGAGAGAGGTGCGTGTGGGCGAGGGAGAGATGTGCGTGTGGGCGAGCGAGAGATGTGCGTGTGGGCGAGCGAGAGATGTGTGTGTGGGCGAGCGAGAGATGTGCGTGTGGGCGAGGGAGAGACTAGATGTGCGTGTGGGCGAGGGAGAGACTAGATGTGCGTGTGGGCGAGGGAGAGATGTGCGTGTGGGTGAGCGAGAGATGTGCGTGTGGGCGAGCGAGAGATGTGCGTGTGGGCGAGCGAGAGATGTGCGTGTGGGCGAGATGTGCGTGTGGGCGAGGGAGAGGTGTGTGTGGGCGAGGGAGAGATGTGCGTGTGGGCGAGCGAGAGATGTGCGTGTGGGCGAGATGTGCGTGTGGGCGAGCGCGAGATGTGCGTGTGGGCGAGCGAGAGATGTGCGTGTGGGCGAGCGAGAGATGTGCGTGTGGGCGAGGTGCGTGTGGGCGAGGGAGAGATGTGTGTGTGGGCGAGGGAGAGAGGTGCGTGTGGGCGAGGGAGAGATGCGTGTGTGGGCGAGGGAGAGAGGTGCGTGTGGGCGAGGGAGAGATGTGCGTGTGGGCGAGCGAGAGATGTGCGTGTGGGCGAGCGAGAGATGTGTGTGTGGGCGAGGGAGAGATGTGTGTGTGGGCGAGGGAGAGAGGTACGTGTGGGCGAGGGAGAGATGTGTGTGGGCGAGGGAGAGAGGTGCGTGTGGGCGAGGGAGAGATGTGCGTGTGGGCGAGGGAGAGGTGTGTGTGGGCGAGGGAGAGATGTGCGTGTGGGCGAGCGAGAGATGTGCGTGTGGGCGAGATGTGCGTGTGGGCGAGCGCGAGATGTGCGTGTGGGCGAGCGAGAGATGTGCGTGTGGGCGAGCGAGAGATGTGCGTGTGGGCGAGGTGCGTGTGGGCGAGGGAGAGATGTGTGTGTGGGCGAGGGAGAGAGGTGCGTGTGGGCGAGGGAGAGATGCGTGTGTGGGCGAGGGAGAGAGGTGCGTGTGGGCGAGGGAGAGATGTGCGTGTGGGCGAGCGAGAGATGTGCGTGTGGGCGAGCGAGAGATGTGTGTGTGGGCGAGGGAGAGATGTGTGTGTGGGCGAGGGAGAGAGGTGCGTGTGGGCGAGGGAGAGATGTGCGTGTGGGCGAGCGAGAGATGTGCGTGTGGGCGAGCGAGAGATGTGCGTGTGGGCGAGGGAGAGAGGTGCGTGTGGGCGAGGGAGAGGTGTGTGTGGGCGAGGGAGAGATGTGCGTGTGGGCGAGCGAGAGATGTGCGTGTGGGCGAGGGAGAGACTAGATGAGCGTGAGCTTGTTTGGTCCGACTTTCCTCCAGGCTAGGCAGCTCTAGATGCCAATCTCCAACAGTCAAGGCCAGAACACCAGTTATCCCAGACAACAGAAGATGCAATACATGAAAAAAAAAAAAATACCGACGTCTACCAGCGTAAAAAACTACTAGCGTCTACCAGCGTAAAACATTAACAATAATAAGTTGTGTTTTAAAAGGTTTTAAACAGGGTTTGACTGACTCTGGCTATCCGTGGGTTAATGAAGGTCATGTCTACACAGTGTAGAAGACCACAGGCAGATCCCACTCAGACCACAGATAAACCACAAAGGCTGTTAAATGGATGGCACCACCTTAGTGTTCTGGCCCCGACCCCATGGGGGAAAGGACATGGGGGGAGTGGCGGAGGCGAGAAAAGGAGGATGTTAGTCAAGAAGGGCATGCTAAGGAGGTGATAATGTTATAAAAATGCACAGACCTTTACATCCAGCGATATCCATCTCTGTGAACAAGAAATGTTACCACAATCAACATGTGAGACCCATGACAGGGTCTTTCCACCAGGCTCATGTCCATTGATTCATGGGGGGGGGGTTGGGCTAGTCAGAGGCCTCTAGTGATATAGTCCAGGGCCCGTATCCACAAAGCATCTCAGAGTACGAGTGCTGATTTAGGATCAGTTTAGCCTTTTAGATCATAATGAATGAGATGATATAGATTAGCACACCTTAGACACTTGGTGGATACAGGCCCAGCGTGGGAAACCTGGGAGAGGCCACAGGAGTGGCTGACAGGCTAAAATGGAACATTTACACCATTGTTCTGTCTCAATGCTGAGGAATGGCTTCCTTTTCTTAGTTCAATGGGACAATACAGTATTTGATCTTGGTCAACCTATCGATATTCCTTTAAAATACTCGGGAGCACCTCAAATCCAATTATACATGACTGGTTTTAATTTTATTCAATTTATTTTTCACTTTTTGTTTTTTTACACTTCCTTTAGATGTAAGGTGTTAAAATCTGTCATAATGATACTCCTGAAAATCAATTCAACAAACCCAAAGATAGTGCAGCATTGGATGGAATAAAAACATGACTGTCCAAGGACAAAGATCCAAGGACCACCATTTATGTACCAAAAAAAAAAAGTATCAATCATTAATGAGTGTTGCTGGATGGAGGTGCTGATGTCTGTGTGAGTAGCGGTGTGATCACTTGTGCTAAATTGCTAGCCATGCTAACAATTACATTGTTTAGTGTATGTACGTCAATGCTGTAATGGGTAAGCTGTGCTGTGTGAATATATGTTCTGCCTCACTGTGTGATAGGGTGTTGGTCCTACTCACCCTTGACGTGGTCTCCCTCTCCCTCAGGGATGCCCACGTACACCATAACGTTGACGGCATCAGACACGTCCAGATGCAGGTTGGTGGTGCCAACACTCCGGTCTTCTGTCTCCATCAGACCTGAGAGGGAGGGAGAGAAGACAAAGCCGGATGATAGTGGCAAGAGACGGAAAGAGATGGGAGATGTGGGGGTAGTGATAGATGGAAAGAAGAAGAGACTAAGATCAGAGATGCTGACATTGGTGCCATTGCTAACTAGCTATCTATTGACCAGCTATGGGATCCCAGTGTTAGTCTGTAAGGTTTCTCTCACCATAAGCATTGTACATCTTAGGCCCCAGGTCTGGCCTGACAAAGAAGTTGGGCAGGCGGGAGGCCAGGTTCAGACGGCCGTCTCTCTTAGTGTACTCTGGGAGGGGGAGGTTGTCCATCAGATCATCAAACCGTGTGGGCATCATGTCTCTGAAGTCTTCTCCAGGAGGCCAGTCCTTCAGCTTCAAAACCATGGGCTGACCATCACTACCCTTCAGACGCTCTGGAAAGAGAGATAAATGAGTGAGTGAGTGAATCAGTGAATACAGTGAGGGAAAAAAGTATTTGATCCCCTGCTGATTTTGTACGTTTGCCCACTGACAAAGACATGATCAGTCTATAATTTTAATGGTAGGTTTATTTGAACAGTGAGAGACAGAATAACAACAAAAATATCCAGAAAAACGCATGTCAACATTTTTTATAAATTGATTTGCATTTTAACGAGGGAAATAAGTATTTGACCCCTCTGCAAAACATGACTTAGTACTTGGTGGCAAAACCCTTGTTGGCAATCACAGAGGTCAGACGTTTCTTGTAGTTGGCCACCAGGTTTGCACACATCTCAGGAGGGATTTTTTCCCCACTCCTCTTTGCAGCTCTTCTCCAAGTCATTAAGGTTTCAAGGCTGACGTTTGGCAACTCGTACCTTCAGCTCCCTCCACAGATTTTCTATGGGATTAAGGTCTGGAGACTGGCTAGGCCACTCCAGGACCTTAATGTGCTTCTTCTTGAGCCACTCCTTTGTTGCCTTGGCCGTGTGTTTTGGGTCATTGTCATGCTGGAATACCCATCCACGACCCATTTTCAATGCCCTGGCTGAGCGAAGGAGGTTCTCACCCAAGATTTGACAGTACATGGCCCCGTCCATCGTCCCTTTGATACGGTGAAGTTGTCCTGTCCCCTTAGCAGAAAAACACCCCCAAAGCATAATGTTTCCACCTCCATGTTTGACGGTGGGGATGGTGTTTTTGGGGTCATAGGCAGCATTCCTCCTCCTCCAAACACGGCGAGTTGAGTTGATGCCAAAGAGCTCGATTTTGGTCTCATCTGACCACAACACTTTCATCCAGTTCTCCTCTGAATCATTCAGATGTTCATTGGCTAATTTCAGACGGCCCTGTATATGTGCTTTCTTGAGCAGGGGGACCTTGCGGGCGCTGCAGGATTTCAGTCCTTCATGGCGTAGTGTGTTACCAATTGTTTTCTTGGTGACTATGGTCCCAGCTGCCTTGAGATCATTGACAAGATCCTCCCGTGTAGTTCTGGGCTGATTCCTCACCGTTCTCATGATCATTGCAACTCCACGAGGTGAGATCTTGCATGGAGCCCCAGGCCGAGGGAGATTGACAGTTCTTTTGTGTTTCTTCCATTTGCGAATAATCGCACCAACTGTTGTCACCTTCTCACCAAGCTGCTTGGCGATGGTCTTGTAGCCCATTCCAGCCTTGTGTAGGTCTACAATCTTGTCCCTGACATCCTTGGAGAGCTCTTTGGTCTTGGCCATGGTGGAGAGTTTGGAATCTGATTGATTGATTGCTTCTGTGGACAGGTGTCTTTTATACAGGTAACAAGCTGATATTAGGAGCACTCCCTTTAAGAGTGTGCTCCTAATCTCAGCTCGTTACCTGTATAAAAAAGACACCTGGGAGCCAGAAATCTTTCTGATTGAGAGGGGGTCAAATACTTATTTCCCTCATTAAAGTGAAAATCAATTTATAACATTTTTGACATGCGTTTTTCTGGATTGTTTTGTTGTTATTCTGTCTCTCACTGTTCAAATAAACCTACCATAAAAATTATAGACTGATCATTTCTTTGTCAGTGAGCAAACGTACAAAATCAGCAGGGGATCAAATACTTTTTTCCCCTCACTGTAAATAGATGAACGAATGAATAATCCCATTACTTACTGGAGATGACCTGGAAGCCGTCCCAGAAGTCTCGAACCTTGACGTCAGAGATGATGGCACAGTTCCGACAGTTGACCAGGTCAACATCCTGGTCCCCAAACTCCTCGCTGAAGGCCTCAGGCCGCCACAGAGTCCCCTTCAGACGCTTATGGATACCAGACACCAGCACCGGCTGGAGAGACGGAGGGAAAGGGTTCAAACATAATCAACTTCTCTCACCCCTCATCTTTCACACTGCACATCCCCCTCTTCCAAACCTCACCCCCACTAATCTATTACATTGGCATGACGTAACAATGTACATATTGCCAAAGTGCGTCTCTTTCTCTCTCTGAAATAAAATATTTCCGAAATTCTCTCAAATTGTGCACAAATCTGTTTACATTCCTGTTAGTGAGCATTTCTCCTTTTACCAAGATAATCCATCCACCTGACAGGTGTGGCATATCAAGAAGCTGATTAAACAGCATGATCATTACAGAGGTGCACCTTGTGCTGGGGACAATAAACGGCCACTCTAAAATGTGCAGTTTTGTCACACAACACAATGCCACAGATGTCTGAAGTAGAGGGAGCGTGTAATTGGCATGCTGATTGCAGGAATGTCCACCAGAGCGGATTACAGAGAATCAAATGTTCATTTCTCTACCATAAGCCGCCTCCAACGTCATTTTAGAGAATTTGGAACCGTCTCAGGGAAGCTCATCTGCATGCTCGGCTGTCCTCACCAGGTTCTTGACCTGACTGCAGGTCAGCGCCATAACCGACTTCAGTGGGCAAATGCTCAACTTCGATGGCCACTAGCACGCTGGAGAAGTGTGCTCTTCATGGATGAATCCCGGTTTTAATTGTACCAGGCAGATGGCATGTATGGCGGCATGTATGGCGTTGTGTGGGCGAGAGGTTTGCTGATTTCAACGTTGTGAACAGAGTGCCCCATGGTGGCGGTGGGGTTATGGTATGGGCAGGTATAAGCATGCATACTCACCAGACATGTCATCAATTGAGCATGTACGACAGCGTGTTCCAGTTCCCACCAATATCCAGCAATTTCGCACAGCCATTGAAGATGAGTGGGAGAACATTCCACAGGCCACAAACAACAGCCTGATCAACTCTACGCGAAAGGAGATGTGTCACACTGCATGAGGCAAATGGTGGTGAAACCAGATACTGACTGGTTTTCTGATCCACGCCCCTAACTTACATTTTTTTTGGACTGATTTCCTTATATGAACTGTAACTCAGTAAAATCTTTGAAAATTGTTGCATGTTGCGTTTACAGTGCATTCGGAAAATATTCAGACCCCTTGACTTTTTCCACATTTTGTTACGTTACAGCCTTATTCTAAAATTGATTAAATTCTGTTTTTTCAATCTACACACAATACCCTATAATGACAAAGCAAAAACAGTTTTTTAGACAAATGGAAATATCATATAATTTTTGGATACTAGTGGTTTTATTCATTTGAGATCTATCGCATCCCACATCTGTCCGGGACGATGTTCGGAATATTTATTTCTCGCACAGAATAGGTCAACTTTTGTACTATGGGGCATAGTAGACATAGGCTAGTGCTTTTGCTGTTCGTTAGGCCTACTCATCTTGTTGGCTGACGAAAAGTAAAATGTGGACAGTTCTTCCAATATCTTCAATATGCACCTCTGAATTGGATAAGGACGCGCGCAGTTGCGTCCCCGATGTGTCCGTCTTCACTTGTAGCCTGTGAGAAAGACCCAATCACGTGATGGAGAGCCATGTGAGTGAGAGGTGCTTCGGAGTGCTCAGCACTCAGGGAGAAGAGCACAACGCAGCACTCCGGACCAAGGGCACAACGGCCACAAAAGGCATGTATTCTTTTAGGGTGCATTATGGCCACAAGGGGATGCCGCCGTGAAATTCAAGGCATTATCAAGTGCTTGTCAAATTGTGAATGAGAGATTGATAAAGTGTGTACAGCCTGCGCAAAAAACAAAGCAGAGCTCATGCCTTTCAAGCACCTTTTTTCAAAATCATCATTAGTTGCATCATGCAGCCTTACAATGATTTAAAAATCTAAACATATTGCCCAAAATTTGTAGAACAATGAAAGTTACATGAATAACTCTAAATTAAGCATAGAGGAGTAGCTATTTCTTTGTTAACCGCTCAACACAGAATAGCCGCATGTGCGCACTCCCTCAAATCGTTTGGAGAAAATATCCTTTATTTTATTCAGCTTTGTTCAAATGTATTCTTCATACTATAAAATATAAAAGAATGCCACAGAATTCTAAGCAAATCCTGTCTGCTAAATGAACTAGTGTAGCCCACAGCCATTTGGCATAGTCAAATCAGGACAACTCAGAGTACGCTATTCGGTTCTTCTGAAATAGACAACATTTTCTTCATATCATGCTTCTTTAGACCTGTCTAAAATAAATAATGGATTTATTGTTAAGGTGTAGGCTATATTACATGGATTTATTGGACTTTTTAAAATGTAGATGTTCCAAAAGGTCTGCATCAGTGGCTTATAGGCTGTGTGGGGAAGCTAGGAGATGCTAAATGTGTTTGTTAATTCACGTCAATTACAGTGAGACCGACAGTTATTTGCTTGACAATCACCGGCTGACGAGATTTCGTGACCGCCGCAGCCCAAACTCACACCACCACATTACTCACACCACCACATTACTACATATTACTCACACCACCACATTACTACACATTACTCACACCACCACATTACTCACACCACCACATTACTACACTACCATATTACTACATATTACTCACACCATCACATTACTCACACCACCATATTACTCACACCATCATATTACACACACCATCATATTACTCACACCACCACATTACTACACTACCATATTACTACATATTATTCACACCACCACATTACTACACTACCATATTACTAAATATTACTCACACCACCATATTACTCACATCTATTTTCTACCCCCCAGAAAGGTCTCTCACCTGGCCCTGTTTCCAGCACTCTCTGAAGATCTTCCAGTTGTTGGTGTTGGAGGGGTCCTGCAGGCAGAGAAGGCGTCCGTCACAGAGCCAGGAGTGGGAGGTGTGGGGGTCCAGCACACTGAGGCCCATCACCCCGTCCCTGCGGCCCACCCCGCCCAGCTCACTGCCCCCCTCCCCCGAACGACGGCCCTCCGCCTTCTTGGTCTCCACCACAGAGGCAATGATATGGTCCAGGAAGTTAGGCAGGCTGCCCTTCATCTTGTCCCCCTGATGGAGGTAGAGGAGGAGGGGTTAAACATGCAGTCCAGGGCCCTAGGGCTCCCATAGGGATCTGGCCAAAAGTAGTGCACTATATAGGGCATAGGGTGGCACTTGGGACACAAACTAGAACTGTGTGTAGATTCTATGAATTCTGGAATGATCCTCTAATATGAGCATTCTGAAATCTGAATTATCCTAGCTACTGTGGCAAGCTGACAGACACTCACAGCTGCTGAGGTGGAGAAGACAGAGGGGAAGGGTACTCCAGAGTCTCCGGGGCCCTGGGGGAGCCTCCCGGAGCCTGAGTTGAGCAGGTCTCGGAGGCTGGAGCCCTCTGTTTTGGCCTGGGTGTTGCTAGAGCCCAGCAGCAGGCTGTTGAACAACTTAGGACTGGAGGAAGAAGAGGAGGACGAAGGCTTGGACAGGGCGCTGAACGAGTCCAGGCCGAAGGGGGAGCGCGTGTCCCGGCCCTTCACCGAGCGAAGCGACCCAGAGTCTGGAGGGGTGGACAGGAGAGGAGACAAGGTTAGAGGATGGTTAGATACCTCACAGATCCTCTCATATTAACACATGTACAATACATTTAGAGTACCAACCAGAATATGACGTAGAACAGAGATAAGATGTATCTCTTTTACTGTTATTTTACTGCTTTTATTTTTTACTTATCTATTGTTTACTTAACTTATTTTTCTTAAAAACTGCATTGTTGGTTAAGGGCTTCTAAGTACCGTAATTTTCGGACTATAAGCCGCGCCTTTTTTCCAATTTTTCGACCCTGCGGCTTATATAACGGTGCGGCTAATCTATGGATTTTTACAGCTAACGGCCACTAGAAGACCTCCTAAATCTATGGATTTTACAGGTTACAGTCCACCAACTTTAACTCTATGGGCTCTATGACCGGTCCGCGCCCCCCACCTTTAAGCGGCGGGCTCCAGCAGGAAAAGCTGGAGGCCGGAAAAGAGTGAGACAGGTAGCGCGCAAAAGTAAAAGTGGAACCGAGAGTGGTACGAGAGACAGAACGAGAGACAGAACGAGAGCAAGACAGACAGACATTACGAGAGCGAGACAGTTTGTCTCTTTCCCGACAATCCCCTCTGTGCACGAACCCTTACATATGGTAATTAAACATTAAAACACATGCGGCTTATAGTCCAGTGCGGCTTATATATGTACACATCATTCAATATCATTCAATTTAGCTGCTGCGGCTTATACTCCGGTGCGCCTTATAGTGCAGAAAATACGGTAAGCATTTCACTGTAAGGTCTACACCTGTTGTATTCAGCGCATGTGACAAATACAATTTGATTTGATGTAGTGAAAGACATGCTGTCCTCCTGGCACTCTCACCTTTAGTGTCCTCCACCTTGGCTTTCTGAGTGGCAAGGTCTGCCAGCCAGTGCAGAGCGGTGGAGTTGCCCTCACCGGTGGAGGGGCGGGGGTCCTTGGGGGTGGGGGTCTGGGCAGGGTTATGGGGGGCGCTGGTACTGTTGGCCCTGTTAGTATCAACCCCAACTCCTCCCCCCTCTGATGACATTGTGGTGGAAGTAGGCTCTGTTTTGACCACTGTCATCTCCGCCCCCTCTGGCTTAGGAGTGGTTGAACCTGCTGGCCCCCCGCCACCTGTGATTGGTCCACTACCACTGCTCCCCGTGCTGGAAGAGACTGCAGACTGCTGGGACAGCCAAAAGGAAATATTAGCATTATATTGTATTCTAATAAAGCTCCTGACAACCAACATTTAAAACACGTGAGAAATATGTGTAAATGTTATACATTATGTTTTGGTACGACGTTCGAAGACACGAGGATGCAGTACCTGTGAGATGCCATTGGGGGCACTAGGGCGCACTAGGGGCCTGTGGTGCCGGCTGGTGCAGGGGCAGTTTGCCTTGATGCCCCATTTGCCCCTGGCTGAGTGCACCATATCCCCTATGTTATAGAGAGCTGTGGGAGAGATAAGTCAACATGGGATGACTTATGGAGAGAGATACAACACATACATGTTGGATGTCAAGTTAGGGCTGGGAATTTTTCCAGACAATGTGACCTGGGCCCGTTTCCACATAGCATCTCAGAGAAGGAATGATGATCTAGGATCAGGTCCTCCCTGTCCATAATAATCTGATTCATAATGATCTTAAAGGGAAAACTGATCTTAGATCAGTACTCTTATTCAACAAACATGAAGGCCCTAGTTCTAAGCTCCTATAGTTATGATCATGTTACCTGTTCCAGGTATGATCTGTGTGGGCATGAGGTTCTGAGGCTCGTGTCTCTGGCCCTTTACACACTTCAACCAGGAGAACACCTCGTCATCAGGCCCCTCGTCCACCTCTGAGAGACAAAACAAGTGATAGAAGAGTCATTTATACACACTCCCCTTTCAGCTCAATCTTCACTTCTTCAAAACAAACATCACTGAAAGAAAGAGCAGTCCAGGCCAAACACTGTATGTAAACTCAGCAAAAAAAAGAAACGTCCGCACTGTCAACTGCGTTTATTTTCAGTAAACTTAACATGTGGAAATATTTGTATGAACATAACAAGATTCAACAACAGACATAAACTGAACAAGTTCCACAGACATGTGACTAACAGAAATTGAATAATGTGTCCCCGAACAAAGGGGGGGGGGGGGGGGGGGGTCAGTATCTAGTGGCCACCAGCTGCATTAAATACTGCAGTGCATCTCCTCCTCATGGACTGCACCAGATTTGCCAGTTCTTGCTGTGAGATGTTACCCCACTCTTCCACCAATGCACCTGCAAGTTCCTGGACATTTCTGGGGGGAATGGCCCTAGCCCTCACCCTCCGATCCAACAGGTTCCAGACGTGCTCAATGGGACTGAGATCCGGGCTCTTCGCTGGCCATGGCAGAACACTGACATTCCTGTCTTGCAGGAAATCACGCACAGAACGAGCAGTATGGCTGGTGGCATTGTCATGCTGGAGGATCACGTCAGGATGAGCCTGCAGGAAGGGTACCACATGAGGGAGGAGGATGTCTTCCCTGTAACGCACAGCGTTGAGATTGCCTGCAATGACAACAAGCTCAGTCTGATGATGCTGTGACACACCGCCCCAGACCATGACGGACCCTCCAGCTCCAAATCGATCCCGCTCCAGAGTACAGGCCTCGGTGTAACACTCATTCCTTCGACGATAAACGTGAATCCGACCATCACCCCTGGTGAGACAAAACCGCGACTCGTCAGTGAAGAGCACTTTTTGCCAGTCCTGTCTGGTCCAGCGACGGTGGGTTTGTGCCCATAGGCGATGTTGTTGCCGGTGATGTCTGGTGAGGACCTGCCTTACAACAGGCCTACAAGCCCTCAGTCCAGCCTCTCTCAGCATATTGAGGACAGTCTGAGCACTGATGGAGGGATTGTGCGTTCCTGGTGTAACTCAGGCAGTTGTTGTTGCCATCCTGTACCTGTCCCGCAGGTGTGATGTTCGGATGTACCGATCCTGTGCAGGTGTTGTTACACGTGGTCTGCCACTGCGAGGACGATCAGCTGTCAGTCCTGTCTCCCTGTAGTGCTGTCTTAGGGGTCTCACAGTACGGACATTGCAATTTATTGCCCTGGCCACATCTGCAGTCCTCATGCCTCCTTGCAGCATGCCTAAGGCACGTTCACGCAGATGAGCAGGGACCCTGGGCATCTTTCTTTTGGTGTTTTTCAGAGTCAGTAGAAAGGCCTCTTTCGTGTCCTAAGTTTTCATAACTGTGACCTTAATTGCCTACCATCTGTAAGCCATTAGTGTCTTAACGACCGTTCCACAGGTGCATGTTCATTAATTTTGTATGGTTTATTGAACAAGCATGGGAAACAGTGTTTAAACCCTTTACAATGAAGATCTGTGAAGTTATTTGGATTTTTACTAATTATCTTTGAAAGACAGGGTCCTGAAAAAGGGATGTTTCTTTTTTTGCTGAGTTTAGTTGAACTGGACAATAACATACCCCAGTATGTCCCTGTGTGTGGAGTCACCATAGAGATCCTACAATCCACATTCTATATGTTCTAAAGATTTTGGATGGAATTCTATGACTCTCACCATCCATAGGGCGGTTCCTGCGTTGCCGGTAGCAGTCCAGACACACCCCGAAGCCACACTTCCTGCAGACCCAGTGGATGTTGAAGAGGGTGGTCTCACATACGTCGCACATCTCCCTGATGCCGCGCACCGCACGCTTCCACGCCACTTTCTCTGTAGAAGAGAACACAGACAGACACAGGGTAAGCATAAGTCACCTTACTGAAACCAACGCAAAACAGCAGGGGTTTATTATTAATGCACACTGTAGCAAAACACTTTGCAATGGAAAACGAGAGTTCAGGTTCAGACAAATTTCAGGTAGGTCCCTCCCCGTTTGGTTTGTAGTGAACCCACTGCAGCAGTATGCCTGCCAAGTAAGGTCAACTGTCACAGAGATCTGGATTTGAACAATAAAATATGTGACGGGGAGACAAACACACATCAAAAATACAAGGCTACACACACACTGAACAAGTGTCAGACTACTCACGGTGAGGCTCAACCATCATCATGGCCTCCTTCTCAGACATGACGAGCTGACAGAACTGGTCTCCCACGTTGGCCAGGATGTACTTGGAAGTGTCCAGGTCCAGGCCCTCCTGTACGGCCGGGGAGGGCAGCCACAGCCCCATGGCCATGGCATCGCTCTGCTGGGGGCTCAGGAAGCCCTCCACACGCAGGATGCCCTTACGCGTGAATGCCAGCCTGGGTAGGGGTCAAAGGTTAGATGAGGGCAGGTCGTATGTTTTAGATGACAGTGTAGAAAACGTTTGAGATGGAGGTTGATTAAATGACTGATGTACCATTACTTAGAAGAAGATACACACCACAACCCATTTCTCATACACACACACAGTCTTTGGTATAAACACACACAGACAGACGTACCTGCGGAAGTGGAAGAAGCGGCAGGCCACGTTGGGGTCATCGTCGTCAGGCTCCTGCTCCCGGTACTTCCTGTAGCGCTCCATGCGACACTCGCGACACTTGTGGAGGTGGGGCGCCACGTTGATACAGGAACCGTCCTGCAGGAACGACTCTCCTGACTGCTTCAGACGACGTACCTTAATCATGTCCTTCAGCACTGACTGGCCCACTGTACAACACAAAAGAGTTGACCTACAACATGAAGGGCTATAGAACCATGCAACCTATTCATGCGTGTAGTAAGGGGTAGTCAAAACCTCAGGGAAGAGTTGGTCAGCAATTTTACCACTCAGCGATATGACGTAGATGCAGAAAGTAAACAGCATAGTGGGTCAATTTCCACAACATCTAAGAGCGTTGAAGCATGAGGCTCAACTCCTCTGCTGTTTTGGTGCCCTGGCTACCACTCTGAACGGTGTGAAGCGAACCCGTGCACATGCGCAGATGCTGTGTGTGACTGTTTGAGAGAAGTCTTGCATCTCGCTCATCTCAATATCTGCGGTGCTGCTCGTGGCAGCCTCATTTAGCTGAGTCTACCTTTTAACGTTTCATGATCATGACCAAAATCGAATGATATCGATGACTGACATGTTACGCATGATGGAGGATCTCATTTACATACTGCTAATATCCGGAGGCTCCAGGTCTTACCTTTGAAGGGCTTGTTGCGTGGCCGGCTCTTGGCCACCCCGGGCCCTTTACCCTTCTGCAGCAGCATGGCTCCCTCCTTGACGGGCCCTGCGAGGCCCCCAGGGGCATGGCCTCTCTCCAGACCCTCCTCTGTCTCACTTAGGTCCGACAGGTCGCTGTTGTCGCTGGAGTCAGAGTCCCGTTTAGATGCCTGACCTCGCTCCTCCAGGGCAAACTTTTGGGCCTGGCCCTGGTCAAAAGGCATGGGTGCATTCTCACCACTCCCTCCAGGGACTGCACTCCCAAACATGGGGAAGCCTGAGGTGGAGCTGGGCCGATCATCCAGAGAACCACCCTCAGCTGAGGAGCCCTGATCCCCTGTGGAGGAACCCTCCTTGGGCTTGGAGGAGGTGACTGACTGGGGCCTCTGGGTGAAGGCAGGGCCAGGGGCTGGGGAGGAAGAACTGGAGGCAGCGGCAGCTGAGAGGGTGGCGAAGGGGGAAGACAGGATGCCCTTGGGCGGCTCGGCCATGGTGAACAGGTTGGATTTGCTCTCCGAGGCCGAAGAAGAGCCCAGGGTCTCAGGCTCCAGAGGGGCTGGTTTGCCACTGAAGGGGCTGTGGGAGAGCTTCTCCCCATAGGCCAGGAAGGGGTTGGAGGGCTCCTTGGAGCCCTGGAGGAACAGGTTCTGGTGGCTGTCTGTCATGGTGCCGAAGCCACCCACCGCTACACCGTTAGTGCCACTCCTGTTATTAGCACCACCCAGAGCTCCAGAGGCTGGAGCCAAGGGGGTGTCCATCGTCCCCATGCCCAGACCAGAGCACCTCATCCCCCCAGAGCCGCTGCTGAAGGAAGGCGAGAGTTTGTCCCCTGCAAAAGGCTTGTTGAGCACTCCGTTGCCTGCCGGCTGGGTCTCAGGCACTTTGGACTGCTCTTTGAGAGGAGCTGTAGCTGAGCTAAACAGGCCAGCTGATGCCGGGGCCAGAACAGAGGACTTGAACAGGCTAGGAGGCTTCTTACTCAAGCTCTCTGACACTGCTGTGAAGTAGTTAGTGTCCTTAGACTGGCACTGACCTGGAGTCTGGTTCTGGGTAGGACCACAAGGGTTCTGGGCATTCTTCTGACCTGTCATACACTGGAAGAATAAGTTCTGATCTTGCTGCTGCGGTTGGGCCTTGTTGTTCTTGGTGCCTCCGAAGGCAAATCCGAAGGGTCTAGAGGAATCCTGGGAGGCTGACGCTGTGTTGGAGGAAGTGTTGGTCTTGGAGCTCACCTCTCCGAACACAGAAGCCCCAGCAGGCTTGGACTGGGGCAGCCGGAACCCAGCCGCAGCCAGGATGAGAGTCTTAGAGCCCTGAGGAGCGGGAGGAAGAAATATAGGATATTAGTGACAGAACAATGGTGGTTAGCAATTACTATGTAAGGTATAAGACCATGGTAATGTAAAGTGTTACTAACTCACCTCCAACTGGTTGGTTGTTCCTGTCCAGGCGGGGGGTTTGGGGCTGAAGCCAAGGGAGGTAGAGAGAGCCACGCTGGGGGCACTGGCCTGAGATGGGGACGAGATGGTCACCGGGCCAGGGGAGACCAGGGCAGCCATCTTAGGGTAGGTAGACTGGGATGGCTCCTCTCTCTCTGGGGTGGGTCCTGCTGGGGTGGGTTTTGGGGCTAGAGCTCCAGGGACCAGGCTGGGCATCTGGCCCAGAGAGGGGAAGGAGGTGTTGGAGAAGGGGGAGGGGGCTGGTTTGAGGGGGGGTGGAGTGGGGGTGGCTGTGGTGGTGGAGTCAGCAGACCCCTGTCTGTCTTGTGTGGAGAGGACACGTCCGTTCTCCTTGATGTAGCGAGGTGGAGCGTTTGATTGGTCCATCTGGGAGGAAGTGCTGTTCGGGGAGGCGTAACCCTGTGTGACTTCGGAGGAACTGACGTTATTGTTGGTAGTGCTGTTCACTCTACTACCTCCTCCTCCTGCAGCTGCTAACTCCGCTCCCCATGTTACCATCCCTTCTTCAGAGGCCTTGGTGGAGCCGCTCCCGTTCTGTCCGTCCGCTGCTCCCTCTCCCGCCCCCTTAAAGCGCTTCAGGGTCACGTCCTCCTCGCCCTCCGAGGCTGTCCTCCGTCTACGGCCACTCTCGCCCTTCACTCCGTCGCTCTCCTTCCTCCGCCGAGCATTCTTCCCTTTCTGACCGAGGACAGGAAGAGATCAATGTAAAGGGATTAGATAAGGGTGTGCAGAACAATTACCCAAGTCAACCAACAACAAAATCCTTTAAAACAAAAGCAAGAGGGGGGAATGGGACTGTATACTTCGTCCAACTTACCTCATCAAAGTGATCTTCAGCCAGCATCACGTGTATTACCCGGGGATCCACCACCTGAGTCTCCTCTCCCTAAAACACATCTGGACATTAACAACACGTAGCTAACACCATCAACACATCTGGACATTAACAACACGAAGCTAACACCATCAACACATCTGGACATTAACAACACGTAGCTAACACCATCAACACATCTGGACATTAACAACACGAAGCTAACGCCATCAACACATCTGGACATTAACAACACGTAGCTAACACCATCAACACATCTGGACATTAACAACACGTAGCTAACACCATCAACACATCTGGGACATTAACAACACGTAGCTAACACCAACACATCTGGCACATTAACAACACGTAGCTAACACCATCAACACATCTGGCACATTAACAACACGTAGCTAACACCATCAACACATCTGGACATTAACAACACGTAGCTAACACCATCAACACATCTGGCACATTAACAACACGTAGCTAACAACCATCAACACATCTGGGACATTAACAACACATAGCTAACAACCATCAACACATCTGGCACATTAACAACACGTAGCTAACAACCATCAACACATCTGGCACATTAACAACACGTAGCTAACAACCATCAACACATCTGGGACATTAACAACACGTAGCTAACAACCATCAACACATCTGGCACATTAACAACACGTAGCTAACAACCATCAACACATCTGGGACATTAACAACACGTAGCTAACAACCATCAACACATCTGGCACATTAACAACACGTAGCTAACACCATCAACACATCTGGGACATTAACAACACGTAGCTAACAACCATCAACACATCTGGGACATTAACAACACGTAGCTAACAACCATCAACACATCTGGGACATTAACAACACGTAGCTAACAACCATCAACACATCTGGGACATTAACAACACGTAGCTAACACCATCAACACATCTGGCACATTAACAACACATAGCTAACAACCATCAACACATCTGGCACATTAACAACACGTAGCTAACACCATCAACACATCTGGCACATTAACAACACGTAGCTAACAACCATCAACACATCTGGGACATTAACAACACGTAGCTAACACCATCAACACATCTGGCACATTAACAACACATAGCTAACAACCATCAACACATCTGGCACATTAACAACACGTAGCTAACACCATCAACACATCTGGCACATTAACAACACGTAGCTAACAACCATCAACACATCTGGGACATTAACAACACGTAGCTAACAACCATCAACACATCTGGCACATTAACAACACGTAGCTAACAACCATCAACACATCTGGGACATTAACAACACGTAGCTAACACCATCAACACATCTGGCACATTAACAACACGTAGCTAACAACCATCAACACATCTGGCACATTAACAACACGTAGCTAACAACCATCAACACATCTGGCACATTAACAACACGTAGCTAACAACCATCAACACATCTGGCACATTAACAACACGTAGCTAACAACCATCAACACATCTGGCACATTAACAACACGTAGCTAACAACCATCAACACATCTGGGACATTAACAACACGAGCTAACAACCATCAACACATCTGGCACATTAACAACACGTAGCTAACAACCATCAACACATCTGGGACATTAACAACACGTAGCTAACACCATCAACACATCTGGGACATTAACAACACGTAGCTAACAACCATCAACACATCTGGCACATTAATAACATGTAGCTAACACCATCAACACATCTGGGACATTAACAACACGTAGCTAATACCATCAACACATCTGGGACATTAACAACACGTAGCTAACACCATCAACACATCTGGGACATTAACAAAACGTAGCTAACAACCATCAACACATCTGGGACATTAACAACACATAGCTAACACCATCAACACATCTGGGACATTAACAACACGTAGCTAACACCATCAACACATCTGGGACATTAACAACACGTAGCTAAAAACCATCAACACATCTGGGACATTAACAACACATCCAGAGAGGTAATAGTAAAAGCACATCCAGGCAGTGTGTGTGTGTACCTGGTCCATGGTAATCTCCATGATGTGTGAGTTGGGGTCGTGCCGAGAGACCAGGCCCAGGGCCCAGTGCTCCTCAAACTCACACTGGTATACCTGAACCTTCCGGCCCTGGACGGTGTAGGAGCCTGGAGACACACCAGCAGGACAAGGGTTAAAGACTCCTACACCTAGACTAGTGTGCCAGAAGGATATTATGGTGGGAGTGAAAAGTGGGAAGAGAGGACAATATTGAGGAGTAGAGACTAGCAAAGGCCAGTATTGAGGAGTAGAGACTAGCAAAGGCCAGTATTGAGGAGTAAAGACTAGCAAAGGCCAGTATTGAGGAGTAAAGAATAGCAATGGCCAGTATTGAGGAGTAGAGACTAGCAAAGGCCAGTATTGAGGAGTAAAGACTAGCAAAGGCCAGTATTGAGGAGTAGAGACTAGCAAAGGCCAGTATTGAGGAGTAGAGACTAGCAAAGGCCAGTATTGAGGAGTAGAGACTAGCAAAGGCCAGTATTGAGGAGTAGAGACTAGCAAAGGCCAGTATTGAGGAGTAGAGACTAGCAAAGGCCAGTATTGAGGAGTAAAGACTAGCAAAGTCCAGTATTGAGGAGTAAAGACTAGCAAAGTCCAGTATTGAGGAGTAAAGACTAGCAAAGTCCAGTATTGAGGAGTAAAGACTAGCAAAGTCCAGTATTGAGGAGTAAAGACTAGCAAAGTCCAGTATTGAGGAGTAAAGACTAGCAAAGTCCAGTATTGAGGAGTAAAGACTAGCAAAGTCCAGTATTGAGGAGTAAAGACTAGCAAAGTCCAGTATTGAGGAGTAAAGACTAGCAAAGTCCAGTATTGAGGAGTAAAGAATAGCAAAGGCCAGTATTGAGGAGTAGAGACTAGCAAAGTCCAGTATTGAGGAGTAGAGACTAGCAAAGACCAGTATTGAGGAGTAGAGACTAGCAAAGACCAGTATTGAGGAGTAGAGGCTAGCAAAGACCAGTATTGAGGAGTAGAGGCTAGCAAAGACCAGTATTGAGGAGTAGAGACTAGCAAAGGCCAGTATTGAGGAGTAAAGAATAGCAAAGGACAGTGTTGAGGAGTAAAGACTAGCAAAGGCCAGTATTGAGGAGTAGAGGCTAGCAAATGCCAGTATTGAGGAGTAAAGAATAGCAAAGGACAGTGTTGAGGAGTAAAGACTAGCAAAGGCCAGTATTGAGGAGTAGAGGCTAGCAAATGCCAGTATTGAGAAGTAGAGGCTAGCAAAGGCCAGTATTGAGAGGTAGAGGCTAGCAAAGTCCAGTATTGAGAAGTAGAGACTAGCAAAGTCCAGTATTGAGGAGTAGAGACTAGCAAAGGCCAGTATTGAGGAGTAGAGACTAGCAAAGGCCAGTATTGAGGAGTAGAGACTAGCAAAGGCCAGTATTGAGGAGTAGAGACTAGCAAAGGCCAGTATTGAGGAGTAGAGACTAGCAAAGGCCAGTATTGAGGAGTAGAGACTAGCAAAGGCCAGTATTGAGGAGTAGAGACTAGCAAAGGCCAGTGTTGAGGAGTAGAGACTAGCAAAGGCCAGTATTGAGGAGTAGAGGCTAGCAAATGCCAGTATTGAGAAGTAGAGACTAGCAAAGTCCAGTATTGTGGAGTAGAGACTAGCAAAGTCCAGTATTGAGGAGTAGAGACTAGCAAAGGCCAGTATTGAGGAGTAGAGACTAGCAAAGGCCAGTATTGAGGAGTAGAGACTAGCAAAGGCCAGTATTGAGGAGTAGAGACTAGCAAAGGCCAGTATTGAGGAGTAGAGACTAGCAAAGGCCAGTGTTGAGGAGTAGAGGCTAGCAAAGGCCAGTATTGAGGAGTAGAGGCTAGCAAATGCCAGTATTGAGGAGTAAAGACTAGCAAAGACCAGTATTAAAGAGTAGAGACTAGCAAAGGTCAGTATTGAGGAGTAGAGACTAGCAAAGTCCAGTATTGAGAAGTAGAGACTAGCAAAGTCCAGTATTGTGGAGTAGAGACTAGCAAAGTCCAGTATTGAGGAGTAAAGACTAGCAAAGGTCAGTATTGAGGAGTAAAGACTAGCAAAGGTCAGTATTGAGGAGTAGAGACTAGCAAAGTCCAGTATTGAGGAGTAAAGACTAGCAAAGGTCAGTATTGAGGAGTAAAGACTAGCAAAGGTCAGTATTGAGGAGTAAAGACTAGCAAAGGTCAGTATTGAGGAGTAGAGACTAGCAAAGTCCAGTATTGAGGAGTAAAGACTAGCAAAGGCCAGTATTGAGAAGTAGAGACTAGCAAAGGCCAGTATTGAGGAGTAGAGACTAGCAAAGGTCAGTATTGAGGAGTGCAATGTAGGAGAACATGGGTGAGCAATGAAAGGAAGGAGGAAAGTCAACGTGCACCGTACACAGGTCATTGTACAATAGGTTTCAAGTCATTCCATAGATAGTCTAATAGACTCACCCTTCCTGAGGATCTCCTGGAGCTCAAAGTCACTGTGCCAGCTGGACACTGCAGCCTGCAGAGAAGGCTGCTCCAGCAAGAGAGAGTGCCTCACGTCTTTCTCTGCCTACAGAGGGAGAGACCATGTCACACAGTGATAACACACTCCAGTATAATAATAAAATAATAAATAATAATAGGTCATTTAGCAGACGCTCTTATCCAGAGCGACTTACAGGAGCAATTAGGGTTAAGTGCCTTGCTCAAGGGCACATCGACAGATTTTTCACCTAGTGGGCTCGGGGATTAGAACCAGCGACCTTTCGGTTACTGGCACAACGCTCTTACCCACTAAGCTACCTGCCTCCCTAGTATAATACACACGTCAGATGAAAGTTGACACACAGGACTTTGAGCAATGTAAGCCCACCTCAAATCTCTGGAGTGAATTCCCATCAGGGAGGAAGTCCAGGGTTCTGCTCCCAAAGAACTCCACTGGGACCAGGGAACCCAGACCCACACGGTCCACTAGACACCGGAACGCCTAGCAGGGGAAGAGGAACATCGCTAGGACAAGATCCACTAAATTTGAAGGCTGAGATATTATATAACATTCCCATCTGATTTAAATGGTGGAGTGGCTGGAGAATGAGAGTCTGATATGTCTAATGATCTTATCATCTGGCAAACCATAAGAGGGCCCATGTTGAACTGTTCTATAGAAAAGAGCAGCAGGTTGCTGTGTGTGTGTTCTCCCTCTTATGTAAATCTAACAGGACCTAAAGACATCCCCTGCTAGGACGACTGCATTTCCACCAGCTGGTCTGGCCTCACTTCAAGGTGCAGGTGTGCCTCAGGGAGCCAGCCAGGTAAGTGAGAGAGGGGAGAGCATACATATCACATACACCCTCTGAACTAACCATGACCCAATACCCTCCCCCACCAGGGGCATTCACAAGGAACCAAAGAGAACGAAACAGGGAGGGACTACCTGAAAACAATTGTTTTCGTAGCGATTTATTTTTGCTATGGTCCTCTCTAGTGAATACACCCCAGATCATGCTAATGGTAACTGGTCCAGGGTCAGATCAGTTGCTTAGCTCATCATATTGTAGTCCAAACAGGATATGGTAAACCCTAATTCTCAGTTAACCCAGAAATAAAGACTCACGTAATGGGTCAGCTGGTCGATTAAGTTCTGGGTCCAAACATGTTAAGAGAACGAGGAACTCACGTCTCTCTTTGCAAGTTTACGGGCCGAATGTCCCCTCCCCTTCCGAAATATGCTAACACCTGCAAAATTGTGATTTGTCCAAATAACCAGAGATGAAACACCATAACTACTGTTCCTCTTACCCTACACATCCTATTCAGTCCTGACTGATTCTCTCAGTTTACACGCAGAATCTTTCCAGGAGAGATTAGGTCAACCCTAACCCAGAGAGGTGGCTACTCACCAGGGCTGGCCCAGAGGCTCCTCCAGCTGCAGGGTGGTTCTGGTTGGGCTCACTGCAGTTAGCCCAGACAATGGCACTCTCTACCAGTACAGCTCTCACCTCCTCCCCATACACCTGTACCCAGGAGCGCCTGCGCCACGCACAGTCCTCAAACTCCACAAACACCTACAGGATGGGGAAGAAAATGGAGGGGAAAGATGGTGGGAGAGTGGTGCCGTTTCTGTAAGACTAGCTATATTAACTTAGGCTAGGTGACATGTTCAGAGGCCATTTTCAAAAGAGCAGAGGTGAGACAAACACACAATATTTGGTTGATGGGAAAAAAGACGCAACATACAGGCTACAGACAGACAGAGTCAGCAGGACAGGCCTTGGTAGGATCACACAGTCAGCAGAGCCCGGGCAGCACTGGCTCACAAACACAGCCCATCTACTCCTCCAAGTCTAAGCAAGGCCATCTCTATCAGGAAGACAAGTCAATCATTAGAAATAGGCTTGTCAATTCCAAACCAGTCTCCCCTTCTCATTAACCCCTCATCTCAATAAGTAGCCTAGAGCAACATTATTGATAACGATTACAATGTAACAATGGATTGCATTTATATGGGTTAATGATTTACTCAAGGGGCAAGATATAGTTGTAAGCAAAAGCCCATTTTAAATGTGAAACTTGCTGACTCACTCTGCATACAAAGCCAAACAGTACAGCATTGTGGATTTTAACGGTGTGGTTATGTGAGAGAGGAGAAACAACTGCTGTGATTTAAAGAGTGCCCTCCTACCAAGACCTGAGAAGCTGCAGAGAATACATTGTGTTTATTATGATGATCAACGCAAACGTAGGCTAGTCCATGCAAACGCAAAAACAAACACATTTACAGCCAGTAACATCAACCAGCCCACCCCATAGACAGACACCTAACAGAAACAAGAACAAGAGCTGGGGCTGAGTGGAGAGCACTGAGGTTTCTGTGGCAACCATCTGCACCTATTAAAAAGCCTTTTCCAAGAATGGTCCTGGAGACTTCCTTGAAAATCGCATAATCTGGATTAACTACTCCAACCAACACCGGTCCCTTTCTAAAATTTGGATTTGGCAATTGCTTTGGTGCAGGCCTGCCTTGTCATCAAATGGTGCAAGATAATGCATGCATCAACAAATTACACCGGCTAAACTACTGTTCGGCCTAGCTACATATCACCAAACAATATCTAGCCTACATTTGGTTATTTGAGGCATGCAAACCTTTTAGACTGACATTAACATTTTAATGAGGCTATGGTACATGATTTTAATTCTGGATACTATGTTAAAATTGGTTAGCTAGCTAACTAGCTGACAACAAAATCTGTCAAAGGCCCAAAATCCTCGGGATAGAGTATGGGGGCAGCTGCTATCAGGGCAAGCGAAACACAGCGGCCCCCATTGACTACCTTTTGGTAGCTAAAATGCGTTGGCTAGATAATGCCAGCAAAGCACAGACAACAGGTGAAATATTTTTATTTTTCTGCTGAAATCAGTTTCGTTAAATACGTAGTCAGGTTATTAGCTTGTTAGTTAACGCCAGCTGTCTTTATTCACATGTAAACACTGACCGTCAGCCCCGCAGTTGCTGTTGTTGTCGCCTCTCCTCCGCTCACCTCTACCCCTGGGCTGGCCAAACCTATGACGCTGACCGCCCGGACGGTCCCCCGGAGCCAGTCACGAGTCCAGGTGGACTGCTCCTCTTCGGGTCCGGCTGCGGACCTGCCATCGTTGAGGAGCAGTAGAAGTCGCTTCCCAATCAGTTCAAGAGAGTCCCCCATATTTAACTAGCCACCATGAATTGAAATAGCAACTTCCTTCGCTGTATTCTGTTGACAACTCCGATGCACTTAGCTAGCTAGCCAGGTTTTATCGGCCTATGTGACAGATTTAAGCCTACCGCAACTTTGCTGCATGCACCGGAGTACCCTCTTCTGTAGGATACACGGGAATAAACGGCGGATCAAGTCACGCCACAAATAGAGAAGTACCGAGATGTTATTGTCCTCAAAGCCACTGTCCCGCTCTATCCGCCATTGAGGCTCTCAACAATCAAACGCACTCCTCGTACTAAGCGCCACTGCGGAGATAGCGAGCGTGTGAATTGCAACAGCGACTCATGCTGGTTCATATCAGGTATTACACATAACCTGTTTAATCTGGAATGCCAAGTAAAAGGCTGCGTTTACACAGCCAGCCCAATTCTGATATTTTTTTCACTAATTGGTCATTTGACCAATCAGATCAGCTCTGAAAAGAGCTGATATGAAAAGATATGATATGATTCAAAATACCAATTATTGGAAAAATATATATATCAGAAGTGTGCTGCCTGTGTAAACACAGCCAAAGTGTCTGGCTATCTGGAGAAAAAAATAACATTTAGCCTAAAACGGAAATCCCCAAAAAAAAATCCTGAGCAAAATTACTTCTGCCTGGACTCCACAGAGATGCGGTATACTCTAGAACGCAGACACACAGCGTTTAGAAGCAGTAATTATTTACCCTTTGCTCTCCTTCACCCACAAACTGCCAATATGTCAATTTGGTTCACAGTCTACCACATACATTTTAGTGTGGGGTTTTACCAGTTGGAGATGATATAACTTTGAAACGATGTAAATCCACTGCTCTGAATGGACCTCCAATTCTGCTGAAGTCATGATTGAGGGCCCCATAAGACTGTGGCACCACCCTAACATTATAGACCTAGTACTACCATTTACATTTCATGTGCACTCTAGTAAAGCATACATTTTTTACCTTCACCTTTTTTATTTGATGGCATTCATTTCCCTGTCCTGTTTGACAGTGCGTGATTACTTTTGCAGTCTTGCATTGCATGGTGAAATGATTGAGATTGTCATCTACAACAGGGGTTCCAAAACTTTTTAGATCAGGCCCCCCTTCCAGCATTGGGGAACATCTCGCACCCCACGTCTATTTCTATGGGCACAAGCACTGTCCATGACACAAACTGTTCACACCCCTCTTGTTGGCGAAGAGAACATTTTGCAGGTTTAAAGCTTATTTCCTGCAATTCTACACATTGTCATGGGGACAGAGAACATTTAGCCGTTTTAAAGCTAATTTTCTTGCAAATCTATACATTTTGCCATGTCAAATGTGTATTCATGTGATGTTTAAGTGACTCAAACATTACAAAAAAAATTATGGGCTAAAAATCCTAGCTATAAAACGTTAGGTGACATGGGCTAGTTGATCTGGACATTTCTGACAAGTTATAAATAGGCTCTCTAAGATAGGCAATGACTGAAATGACAAGAGGAAAACTGATTATGCACTACCCAATATCGAAATTGCAGCTTGTGCATTCTACTACAATAGTAAGTTGAAAGCCTGACTGAGTTTCTTAAAAAATATATATTTCTTTGTTGTTGTTTTTTTTGGGGGGGGGGGGGCCCACGCCGACCCCTACAAGAAAATTCATGTGTCCCAGTGTCAACCACAAGGTGGTGCCATAACATTTAAAAACGCACAGCATGTCCAAAGACCATGTGACAGGCACAGCACTCAGTCGTAGATGGAGATAATAAAAGCAAGATATAAATGCATCATGAAATAGAACAGTTGTTTGATCATTCATTATTCGAGTATGAAGAGTGTTTATTGTGTACAAGGTTTTGAAAACTGAATCTGTGTTCAGCCAGCACTATTGATTAGCATAAATTATTGAGCTTTGAATGGTGATACAGACTTGGGGCTCTATTCAATCCGCATTGCTGAAGTTCAGCTTTACAGCGTGATTGACATGTAATGTTCCCGCGTTAGCAAAGACTACATTCACAGTAAACGCTGTATATGTCGGCTCAATCGTAAATTACCTTTACATTTCTATCGCGGAATCTGTAACGTCCTGTCCAGGGAATGTACTTGTACACCAAGCTTGATTGTGGCTTGGACAAGGCTTAGGCCCTATGGAGGACTAAAAGTGCCACAATTAAATAAATAAATACACCATTAAATAATTACTTAAATGTGTCATTAATTAATTAAAATTAGAATTAAATACATAAATGTGTTATTAAATGTGTCATTAATTAATTCAAATACCGATTCATTTTATGTAAAATACATATATAATAATTTCACTATTTACATTTACATTTCATGGTCCTGCGTTGGAGTGCTTCCTGAATTACTTAAAACTGTCAAACTGACCCATCAAAAGTTGGTAGGCGGAACCTAACGCCTGATTGGTTACCCTCTGCATCAAGCCAAGACAAATCAATTCCGGATAATGTCAGCAGGTCCTGCTTCTACATCCTCTGCTAAGTTTAAAATGTCTCTAACCAACTCCCTGGAAAGTTCACGGAGATCCTCCATTGTCTCTATCCAGGTTGGCCTACTCTACTTCAGACCAAAGCAATGGATCAGACTAGATTCGCGTTAGCCCCGCCCACTGACTTTGATGGGTCAGTTTGACAGTTTTAAGTAATTCATGAATCACTGCAATGCAGGATCATGAAATGTAAATGTAAATAGTGAAATAATTATATATGTATTTTACATTAAATGAATCGGTATTTGAATTAATTAATGATACATTTAATTACACATTTATGTATTTAATTCTAATTTGAATTAATTAATGACACATTTAAGTAATTATTTAATGGTGTATTTATTTATTTAATTGTGGCACTTTTAGTCCTCCATAAGGCCCACTGAATAGTGCTACAAATGCATTTTCTTTCATTCAACATTAAGAGTGTAGTGCTTTTCCCTCTTGTATATCTGTTGATATGACATAGCCTTCATTTACTGAATCAATGTCCATGACGTTTAATGTCTTTATTTAGTAGGTAAAGGCCTTAGCCAGACCAATAAAGAAGTGTCAATACTGTTAAAATTACACATGATACAAATAAATGGATGTCTTTGTGGATTACTGGAACTCCTATTAGACATAATTCAAGGGTGTTCTTCAGTGTGACAGGAGTTTCACATTTGGACAAGGCCTTTTCATAACTAACACGTTAAGGCTGTTCAGCTCCCTTGGCATTGTCAGAAACCAAATATCAAAGACGTTTCTATTTACAGAAAACACCTTCATATGTATTTATTTCATCATGAGTTACACAAGACACAACATAACATACAGTATATACAAAATGTGTCCTACAAATTGAAAGAGAGTAAACAGATATAACTGCTAAAAAAAACGGTCTCCATTTTTCTTTTATAAAACCGCCTCGCTCCAACTTGGCTTGGGTTTCCTGACATGGGGTACCAGGCTATAGTTAGCCTTCAGTTGTGTCTTGTGAAAAGGGTATTTATAAATTTGTCTGTGTGGTTGTTGAATGATGGCTGTGCGCTGAGCTGAGCATCGTGTAGGATTCCCATGTAAATCAATGCCCCAGGTTCCACAAAGTAAGAGAGTATTATTTATGTGCAAGGACATACTCTACATAGCTTTGTGTCGCTCATGTCCACTGATAATGTCATTGTTCTCTTTTGTCATGTGGATGCTTGTCATGTCCACTGATAATGTCATTGTTCTCTTTTGTCATGTGGATGCTTGTCATCGGTCAACAACAGTGTTTCTTAATACAAGTCCTCAAGGAAATGTATTGGAGGACTGGTTGGAATTTAGATTGGTAGAGTACTCTATACCAAGACCACATCAAAAAGTCAACTCCATTTAAGACTAAACTGGCATTCTGCAGTGAAAGAGTCCATTGCTTGCATTATTGTTTTCTGTTTGTGGAGTCCGGCACTGTGTATGAGTCCCAGTGTTACCTTGGAGACGGGCATGGGAGTTGCTCCAACTAGAATTTCCCCCTAAGAACAGTTCTAAGATCAGCATACCGTCCCCAACCGAATCCGAACCTTACTGGCCTAAACCTAAAATACTTTAGATCAGTGTCTAGGGGCAACTTCACCCTACTCAACCATGGGTCACTGGGGCTTCAGGCAGTTGTGTGGCGTGCACTCAGTCTGTTCCTCCAGCTCAGGACAGGGGGCTCCAGTGTTAGCCGGCCACAGGAGGATGTAGCGGGTACGGTGGCGGACCCCTCCCCTGGAGCAGGGCCCCAGACACAGACCCCAGGACGACCACAGAGACACCTCACAGTCCAAAGGTGTCTCTGGGAGGTGGATAGAAAGAGAGAGAGAGAGAGAGAGAGAGAGAGAGAGAGAGAGAGAGAGAGAGAGAGAGAGAGAGAATGTAGTGAATGAATAACACAGAAATACACTGAATTGTGATAAACACACAGAGAGAGAGAGAGAAAGAGAGAGATTTAAAAGAGAGGCATGCACATGACCGTGTCCATGTAAACCTACCTGAGAAGTGTTGAGGGTGGATAGGTTGAGGCAGAATGTGATTGGACATGGGAGTTTGACGGGAGGATGAACGGCTCTGTCTGGTTAGCCGTATTGAGGCTATGGGCGGGAGCTCTGTGAGACGGGGGTAGTAGAAGGAGTTGGCTGGGTGGTTGGGCATCTGGGAAGTTATCTGGAAGGGGACAACAGCATATAGAAAACTGTCAACATCAAACCCTAAAACACAAAATAAAATCACAGATTATTATCAGTACTTATTAATAATTCAAAGCTGTGTGCTTGAATTGTGACATTATGTTAGTGGAAAAAACTCAATTAGGCCTACACTTTCAAGTCTTTCATGTTAGGGTAATGGTAGCAGTATACCTACATAATAGAGGGTGGCCCGCCTCCCCTATACAGGCTACGTTTGGTCTATTTAAAGCTAGTCATTATAGAAGAAGGGGTAACCTCCATGGCCCTTTTTCCACCTAAGGTGAAAGTGAAAAGAGGGGAGAAGTCGTCTGTCTCACCCGTGTGATGTTTTCCTGGGGGACGGTGGGGTAGTTAGGTGAGGAGAACGTGAAGCCGCTGTCTGTTCCCGCGTCAAAGGGTTGGAGGTCAAGGGTCACTTCCTGTTTCCACTGGCCGCCTTCACAGAGGTTGAGACTGTCCATCCCCACGAACCAATCAGGGCTGGGGATCACTTTCACCATCAGAGAGAGCTGTGTCCATAGAGAGAGGGAGGGAAGGAAAGGAGGGGGAGAGTGGGAATGAGAGAGTTTAGTTACAGTACACTATTCAGATCCTGTTTGTGTAATATTGGCTGTGCTAATAAGACAGGATTATAGCTGAAGCTAACACACACAAGGGTGGACAAAATTGGTCCTGGTTGTGTAAAACCCTGAAGTGTGTCCGCTGTTTCCTGTATGGGGTTAAATGGCCGCTATTCAGGGCTCTGGGCTGGGCTGGGCTGGGCTGGGACAAGATTGGGTGGGGTGGACGGGCTTGGATGGGGGAGGATGGATGAGCTTGGTTGGGGTAGTGTGGGGGAGGATGGATGGGCTTGGATGAGGTAGTGTGGCGGAGGATGGGGAGCCAGGTAGCCTAGCTGTTAAGTGCGTTGGGCCAGTAACCGAAAGGTTGCCGGTTTGAATCCCCGAGCTGAGTAGGTGAAAAATCTGTCGATGTGCCCTTCAACAAGGCTTATTGCTCCTGTAAGTCGCTCTGGATAAGTGCTTTTGCTAAATGACTAAAATGTAATGTAAAATGATGGGCTAGGATGGGGTAGGATGGGACAGACATTAAACTAGTGCATTACGGTGGTGTGGTTTGGAAAGTTGGGCCTCTGGGAAGCAGCAACAGCAGGTAAAAGCGGATGAGGGATCCCAGTACTCAGGAGGACACAGAGAGACTATCGACATCTCTACTGTTCCATTCGCTTTAAGAGTCTGACCTCCTCATTCCCTTCGCTCATATGCCTCCGTCCTTTGCTCATATGCCTCCGTCCTTCGCTCATATGCCTCCGTCCTCCGCTCATATGCCTCCGTCCCTCGCTCATATGCCTCCGTCCTTCACTCATATGCCTCCTTCCTTTGCTCATATGCCTCCGTCCTTCGCTCACATGCCTCCGTCCCTCGCTCATATGCCTCCGTCCCTCGCTCATATGCCTCCATTCTTCCTCTCATCTTTTGAAGCCTTCTCTCAAACTGTTTTTTTCCAGGAATTCCTCCTACTTTATCAATTACCAAACTGTTCTTGGATGGTTGGGAGAAGTTGCTCTCGGAGGATGTGTTGGTACCATTCTTTATTCATGACTGTATTCTTAGGCAAAATTGTGAGTGACCCCACTTCCTTGGCTGAGTAGCAACCCCACACATGAATGGTCTCAGGATGATTTACTGTTGGCATGACACAGGACTGATGGTAGCGCTCACCTTGTCTTCTCCGGACAAGGTGTTTTCCGGCTGCCCCAAACAATCGGAAAGGGGATTCATCAGAGAAAATGACTTTACCACAGTCCTCAGCAGTCCAATCCCTGTACCTTTTGCAGAATATCAGTCTGTCGCTGATGTTTTTCCTGGAGAGAAGTGGCTTCCTCGCTGCCCTTCTTGACACCAGGCCATCCTCCAAAAGTCTTCGCCTCACTGTGCGTGCAGATGCACTCACACCTGCCTGCTGCCATTCCTGAGCAAGCTCTGCACTGGTGGTGCCCCGATCCCACAGCTGAATCAACTTTAGGAGACGGTCCTGGCGCTTGCTGGACTTTCTTGGGCGCCCTGAAGCCTTCTTCACAACAATTGAACCTCTCTCCTTGAAGTTCTTGATGATCCGATAAATGGTTGATTTAGGTGCAATCTTACTAGCAGCAATATCATTGCCTGTGAAGCCCTTTTTGTGCAAAGCAATGATGACGGCCGTGTTTCCTTGCAGGTCACCATGGTTAACAGAGGAAGAACAATGATTTCAAGCACCACCCTCCTTTTAAAGCTTCCAGTCTGTTATTCTAACTCAATCAGCATGACAGAATGATCTCCAGCCTTGTCCTCGTCAACACTCATCTGTGTTAACGAGAGAATCACTGACATGATGTCAGCTGGTCCTTTTGTGGCAGGGCTGAAATGCAGTGGAAATGTTTTTGGGGGATTAAGTTAATTTTCATGGCAAAGAGGGACTTTGCAATTAATTGCAATTCATCTGATCACTCTTCATAACATCCTGGAGTATATGCAAATTGCCATCATAAAAACAGAGGCAGCAGACTTTGTGAAAATTAATACCTGTGTCATTCTGTAGAGTTGTGGGTTCGTTTCCCACGGGGGACCAGGATGAAAAAAAAATTATGCACTCACTAACTGTAAGTCGCTCTGGATAAGTGCGTCTGCTAAATTACTAAAATGTAAATGTAATTCTCAACTTTTGACCACGACATTCGGAAATTATTCAGACCCCTTGACTTTTTCCACATTTTGTTATGTTACAGCCTTATTCTAAAATTGATTAAATTGTTTTTTCCCCTCATTAATCTACACAATTCCCCATAATGACAAAACAAAAACAGTTTTTTTAGAAATGTTTGTAAATGTATATTTTTTTAAACCCTGAAATATCACATTTACATAAGTATTCAGACCCTTTACTCAGCACTTTGTTGAAGCACCTTTGGCAGCGATTACAGCCTCAAGTCTTCTTGGGTATGACGCTACAAGCTTGGCACACCTGTATATGAGGAGTTTCTCCCATTCTTCTCTGCAGATCCTCTCAAGCTCTGCCAGGTTGGATGGGGAGCGTCGCTGCACAGCTATTTTCAGGTCTCTCCAGAGATGTTCGATCGGGTTCAAGTCTGGGCTCTGGCTGGGCCACTCAAGGCTCAATTTCGAGTCTCATAGGTGGTCCTCTGTAGCTCAGCTGGTAGAGCACGGCGCTTGTAACGCCAAGGTAGTGGGTTCGATCCCCGGGACCACCCATACACAAAAAAAAATGTATGCACGCATGACTGTAAGTCGCTTTGGATAAAAGCGTCTGCTAAATGGCATATTATTATTATCATAGCAAAGGGTCTGAATACTTATGTAAATAAGGGATCTTTAAAAATATATATATATACATTTGCAAAAAAATCTAAATACCGGTTTTTGCTTTGTTATTATGGGGTATTGTGTAGAATGATGAGGATTTTTATTTATTTAATCAATTTTAGAATAAGGCTGTAACTGTGCAGCGAGTGGGAGAACAGTGTATCTATCTTAGCACGCTCTGGCTTGATCTGTCCACGGTGGGCGCAGCGGTTTGTACTTGAAGGCCAGAGACACTCGCTGACACACACGGATACCTAATAATCACACTCGCACTCCATCTAGGCATGATCTCCCCAGGGCCCACATAATCGCAGCCTCAGGTACAGAGAATGAAAAATCCCCAACCTCAACCCACCCAAACCTGGCAGTACCAGAAGTTTAGGGGAAATATGCATTACTGTCCCATTTTCTCTGGTAGCACTAATCTGTGGAAATGCAGTGGTTTCCTCATGCAGAGTAGACTGGATTGGTTCTGGTAATTGGTGAGTTGTTCGTTGTTGTCTGGTTCCAATTATGTAGAGTGGGGTTTTTATGAATTTGAAGATGAGAATCATGAGATTTTTGGAGCATTGTGAATGTGTTTGCTTAGTGGAATAGAGGATGTGTGAGAGTGGTTGTGTGTGTGTGTGTGTGTGTGTGTGTGTGTGTGTGTGTGTGTGTGTGTGTGTGTCAGGCTCCGCAACAGGATGACATACCTGAGGGGGCATTTTAAATCCATGGGGGGGCACAAATAGTATTGCTTAGAGCCCTAATAACACAAGGTAGATTGGTCCTACTGCTGTTTAAATGTACAAACATTTATTTGAAATGTAGCCGTACACATCAACAACTGTCGTTTTATAGAATAACACAAGAAAGATATGCGCCCCACTAAGACATACAAGTGTATCTGAAATGCAGTTGTAGCTGCTGTAGGCCTACACATTATTTGTGTCTACCAACACAAACAGATCAGCAACACTGTGTGTGTGTGTGTGTGTGTGTGAGCATGTGTGCATTAGCCTACGTGTGTTTCTCTTTGTGTATTTCCAGATACGGACAATTTGATCCATCATTGTTACGTTCCACACAAAGGTAGACACATCTCCATGCCCCCGTTCTCAGCCTTGCTGCCCACTGATCTAGAAACAGATTGGCCAAACCAGCACAAACATCACAGTCAGCACAGATCAGAGAATGGCAGACAAATGCTAGCCTTCAGTATGGGGCAGCCAGCACTGGAGGGAGATGCTTTTCATGGGGGTTGTTTGTGCTCCAGGCTCCAGGTGCAGACAGGGGGTGGAATTACTAATAAACAAACTGTTGGTCACCAGCACCACACTGTGCCTCTTCCATTTCCAAACCTCCAGGAACTACCCACCTTCCACTTCTCCCCCTCTCTTCCCCTCTCTCCACTTCTCTTCCCCTTTCCACTTCTCTCCCCTTCTCTTCCCCTCTCTCCACTTCAGTCCTCAACTAAGTGCGAGGAAAAACAAACATCCACCAGAAGCAGACAGCAGCCCCAGGCAGCCTAGAACCCACCTAGCCTGGCTAGCATCCCTCCCAGTCCCAGTCCCAACCCCAGCCTCAGCCCCAGGCAGCCTAGAACCCACCTAGCCTGGCTAGCATCCCTCCCAGTCCCAGCCTCAGCCCCAGGCAGCCTAGAACCCACCTAGCCTGGCTAGCATCCCTCCCAGTCCCAGCCTCAGCCCCAGGCAGCCTAGAACCCACCTAGCCTGGCTAGCATCCCTCCCAGTCCCAGCCTCAGCCCCAGGCAGCCTAGAACCCACCTAGCCTGGCTAGCATCCCTCCCAGTCCCAGCCTCAGCCCCAGGCAGCCTAGAACCCACCTAGCCTGGCTAGCATCCCTCCCAGTCCCAGCCTCAGCCCCAGGCAGCCTAGAACCCACCTAGCCTGGCTAGCATCCCTCCCAGTCCCAGCCCCACCCTCATCCGGGTCATGAGTTGACTATGGATTGAGTTGAGGAGTTGTTGTCGCTTAGACTTTGTGGTGGGAGCGGAGAGCGGAACAGAGTTGATAAAGTCATGGCGTGTCCGTATATTTAGAGAGAGAGAGGAACTGGACTATGGAAAGGGTTGTGGAGAGGTTTATGGAAAGTTATAACGTGTGTGTAAATAGTGGTGTGTGTGTGTGTGCATGTGCGTGTTGGTTTTTCTATCCTTGTGGGGACCTAAAATCCCCCAAAGTCCCCACAATTCTCCCTTGTGGGGACATTTCCCACATCCCCATGAGGACAAGGGCTATTTTAAGCTTAGGGGTTAGGTTTAGGGTTACAATTAGGGTTAGAATTAGGGTAAGAAGTTAGGTTTAGGTTTATAGTTTGGGTTAAGGTAAGGGTTAGGGAAAATAGGATTTTGAATGGAAATTAATTTTAGATCCCCACTAGGATAGAATAACAAACCCACTAGGATAGAATAACAAAACGTGTATGTGTGTGTGTGTGTGTGTGTGTGTGTGTGTCTGCCGTCTAACTTTACTATCCTTTTGGGTTCCAAAAACAAACATTTAGCCAGTCCCCAAAAGGAAAAAGGCTATTTTAGGCTTATGGGTTAGGTTTAGGGTTAGAATTAGGGTAAGGGGTTAGGATTAGGTTTACAATTAGGGTTAGAATTAGGAGTAGGAGCTAGGGTTAGGTTTAGGGTTAGGTTAAGGGTTAGGGAAAATAGGATTTTGAATGGGAATACATTTTCCGGTCCCCACTTGGATAGTAAAACCAACGTGTGTGTGTGTGTGTGTGTGTGTGTGTGTGTGTGTGTGCCTGTGTCTGTGTGTGTGTGTGTGTGTGCCTGTGTCTATGTGTGTGTGTGCCTGTGTCTGTGTGTGTGTGTGTGCCTGTGTCTGTGTGTGTGTGTGCCTGTGTGTGTGTGTGTGTGCCTGTGTGTGTGTGCCTGTGTGTGTGTGTGCCTGTGTGTGTGTGTGTGCCTGTGTGTGTGTGCCTGTGTGTGTGTGTCATGCCTACCAGTGGGCTCCGTGGTTGCAGCAGCAGTTCTGTGGAGCTGTGCCCAATGCCAGTGGCGATGCCCGCTGTTCTGTACATGGCACCGACAGCCCGTCTCTTCCTGGCATCCTTCGCCCCCTTCACCAGCTCTACCGTCACCCCGACCTCAGCGAAGTTCTGCACCCCTATACTAGCCAGCGCCCCCTCCTGAAACAGCCGGTGCTGCTTGTTATGGGTGATAGCTGTTGGGAGAGGACAGGAAGACAGGTTCTTTTCTAATCCTCTGAAAACACATCTCTCCTTCCTTAATGTCATTATTATTTCATCTAGCATCAGTTCATCTCACTGCATTCAACATCTTTACTAATACCAAGACCTTTACGCATACCAAGATCTTTACTCATACCAAGACCTTTACTCATACTAAGATCTTTACCCCCCCTTTCTGATATCTCACAGACCCACTGTTCTCTTTACTTTGAGAGGGATGATTGCCTTTGTTCTCTCTTTGCCCTTAAGAACTGATTCTGAGTCAGATTTCTGTTCTTTGTCCTGTCACTCCCCATTATAAGCCACGCGTGACCTGATTATAAGGCTTGCAGAGGGTCAGCCAGACGAACTAACGACCACACAGTCTCAGTCTGTCTCATAACATCTCTGCCTTACCTCACCACACGCACGCATGTACACACACACTCCCAATGCACCCAAAAAAACACACATCACACACTATCCTGTTTCTCCTCAACCACTGTCACTTACACACTTAATTTAATTTCCATACTAACAGGTTTCCCACAAGCGTCAAGTCCCTGAAACTCAATAATAATACGTCACGTTTCAAATTCTTCTTGCAAATGAACGATCCCCCTCCTCAACTCCTAGACCCCTAACTCCCAAACTTTCTTCCCTTGTCCCATGTCCCTGACCCCCTGGTCCCCTCCAGTCTAAAGCCATCAGAGACATGTCCTTGTCCCCAGGGCCTACAGTATGTGTACGGTTATGGTCTCTATATGCAGAAACAGGCCATCACCCTCTGGCAGGCTGACAGGGCATGGCTGGGAGTTCTGGAAGCCAGACAAACCAACAGCGGCCACAGACAGTGATGCAGAGAGCAAGTGTGGCACCCGCACACATCTCTGGCACATACACACATCTCTGGCACATACACACATCTGCCATCCATCCATGTTGGCAAGGCAGAGCAGCAGAGCTTCCCCCCTCCCTGAGTGAGGTAAGCCATCTGACCCCACCACACCCTAAAAACCATCTTAGCCCCCATATGCCTCCAGGACCCCAGCAGCCCCCAGATGGAGAGAAGAAGGCGAGAGAGAAGGAGAGCGAGAGAGAGAGAGAGAGAGAGAGAGAGAGAGAGAGAGAGATACCCGCCCTGCATCATCTGGCAGTATTTAGCCTCACCACTCTCTCTCTTTTGAGAGGCGGGGTTTAACTGGCCAGCTGTGAGCCCTCAAACCTCGCAACACATGATCAGGTGTGGAAAGGAGAAGGTCGAGCCAGTATCCCTGACTGGTCTACTATCCCTGATCAGCTCTCTGAAGGGGGGGGGGGGGGGGGGGAGTATGACCACAAATGGAGACATGCCACTCTCAAGGCTCGACCTAAGCCTGCTGAGGACAAAGCAGCCTTTTATTTACCTGGCCTGTCAACTCACCACAAGAGTTCCTTGAGTCTCAGTCTCTCTCTCTCTCTCCCCCCCCTCCTCCTCCTCCTCTCTCTCTCCCTCCTCCCCCCCCCCCTCCTCCTCTCTCTCTCTCTCTCTCTCAAAATAGCCCCCCTCATTCCCCCTTTTTAATTGGGAGCCCTGATGTGAAAGGACTTGAGTGATGAGTGTCCTTTCCTTTCACCAACCAGTTGTTATGAGGGGAAAAAGGCAAAGAGAGGAGGCCATTATATGTCATTGAGACACTACCAATATGGTTTGGAATACTGTAAGGAGTTTATGCTGTATGTGTTCACATCCACTTCTTTCTGATCATCAAAGGGGTTTCATGAAGTGTCTGGTAGTGGCTAGGGCCTGATTTTAGACTGAGTTGGTGGCTCATCTTACCTATGAGTTTGGACCACTGTGCAGGGGGACGGAACAGTGGGTACTGTTTAGGGAACGTCTGGGGGCTCCAGTGACCCGTAAAGACCAGGATGTAGGAGGCAGGACCTCTAGCCGTACACTCTGTCCAATTGGTCGGTCCGGCGGAGGACAGGGTGAGCTTCAGGAGCACCACCAGCAGCTGTTGCAGCCAACAAAAGGACAGGAGTTCCGATGACATCATCTAAAGTGGACACAGAGAGAAGACAAGTGTCAATCGAAAGTGTCCTCAACAGGAAAAGGGTTAGGGTTAGCGAAAATGCTCTCCTAACCTGCAACGAAAAGTCACTTCCGGTCGTAGCTGTATCGAAGTGGCATGTTTTTAGGGAGTCACGACCCTAAGACTCCAGGTCAGGATTTGGGGCAGTTCGGTAAACTGATCATCAGGTGTATGTGTGTCAGGGAAGGGGCAGTCAGAGGGCAAGGTAGAGGGTAGAGGCCATCGAACTGTTAGCATTCATCACTGTCACTGTAATGTCTGCATAAGACCCTGGTCCAAAATAAACATGGCTCACATTCTAAGGATAGACATAACGCTTGCAGACTGGCTGGGAGAGTGGCCCATACCATACAGTGGGTAAAAAAGTATTTAGTCAGCCACCAATTGTGCAAGTTCTCCCACTTAAAAAGATGAGAGAGGCCTGTAATTTTCATCATAGGTACACATCAACTATGACAGACAAAATGAGAGAAAAAAAATCCAGAAAATCCCATTGTAGGATTTTTTATGAATTTATTTGCAAATTATGGTGGAAAACAAGTATTTGGTCAATAACAAAAGTTTCTCAATACTTTGTTATATACCCTTTGTTGGCAATGACACAGGTCAAACGTTTTCTGTAAGTCTTTTCACACACTGTTGCTGGTATTTTGGCCCATTCCTCCATGCAGATCTCCTCTAGAGCAGTGATGTTTTGGGGCTGTCGCTGGGCAACACAGACTTTCAACTCCCTCCAAAGATTTTCTATGGGGTTGAGATCTGGAGACTGGCTAGGCCACTCCAGGACCTTGAAATGCTTCTTACGAAGCCACTCCTTCGTTGCCCGGGCGGTGTGTTTGGAATCATTGTCATGCTGAAAGACCCAGCCACGTTTCATCTTCAATGCCCTTGCTGATGGAAGGAGGTTTTCACTCAAAATCTCACGATACATGGCCCCATTCATTCTTTCCTTTACACGGATCAGTCGTCCTGGTCCCAGATGTGGAGCCCCAGATCGAGGGAGATTATCAGTGGTCTTGTATGTCTTCCATTTCCTAATAATTGCTCCCACAGTTGATTTCTTCAAACCAAGCTGCTTACCTATTGCAGATTCAGTCTTCCCAGCCTGGTGCAGGTCTACAATTTTGTTTCTGGTGTCCTTTGACAGCTCTTTGGTCTTGGCCATAGTGGAGTTTGGAGTGTGACTGTTTGAGGTTGTGGACAGGTGTCTTTTATACTGATAACATGTTCAAACAGGTGCCATTAATACAGGTAACGAGTGGAGGACAGAGGAGCCTCTTAAAGAAGAAGTTACAGGTCTGTGAGAGCCAGAAATCTTGCTTGTTTGTAGGTGACCAAATACTTATTTTCCACCATAATTTGCAAATAAATTCATAAAAAATCCTACAATGTGATTTTCTGGATTTTTTTCCTCAATTTGTCTGTCATAGTTGACGTGTACCTATGATGAAAATTACAGGCCTCTCTCATCTTTTTAAGTGGGAGAACATGCACAATTGGTGGCTGACTAAATACTTTTTCCCCCCACTGTATATGAACATTGTTTGTCTACAAAGACATCTGGCTGGGAGAGACATCTGTGTACATGCAGGTGCACATGCATGTGAGCGTACTGTTTATGCATGTGCATATACTGTATGTGTGTGTATGTGTGTGTGTCCCAGTTCCCTGTACTCTGCCATTGTCCAGCAGGCCTTTAGCAGGTTTATGATGCTCCTGGAGATGATGTAAATCAGCTGTTCTGCCTGAGCCACGCTGCATGTCCCTCTGTCCCCCGCCCCTCTGTCCCCCGCCCTCATCCCTACCTTCCCCCCATAGCCTAGCCCCTATCCTGATTTACCGCCCTGTTTATTAGGCAGGTAGAATTAAAATAACAGAATAAGGTTATTTTCAGTGTGTGTAAATGTGTGCGTGAGTGCGTGTGTGTATGCATTTTGGGTGCCTGTGTCTGTATGCGTGTTTGCATGCATGCATACTGTCCACACTAGGGTGTGTGTAGGCAGCATGGTTTCCGCTCTGTACAGTGAGGGAATAGACTATGACTACATTGGCGCTTCCTTCTCTCTGTCATAGTCTGAATATTGACCGTCCTGGACCAAAGCAGGACTGAAGAGGGGAAAGTGGTTTTCCAGCTTATTCTCAGACTGCCCTCAGAGTGTCTATGGCTGCATCCCAAATGGCACTCTATTCCCAATGTAGTGCACTGCTTTGGACCAGAGACCTATAGAGAGTGAGTAGTGCACTATGTAGGGAATAGGGTGCCATTTGGGACGCTTCCTATGTGTGTGGCTAATGTGACCAGTCCCTTCTCTCTGCAGTACTGGCTAATGTGACCAGTCCCTTCTCCCTGCAGTATTGGCTAATGTGACCAGTCCCTTCTCTCTGCAGTATTGGCTAATGTGACCAGTCCCTTCTCTCTGCAGTACTGGCTAATGTGACCAGTCCCTTCTCCCTGCAGTATTGGCTAATGTGACCAGTCCCTTCTCTCTGCAGTATTGGCTAATGTGACCAGTCCCTTCTCTCTGCAGTACTGGCTAATGTGACCAGTCCCTTCTCTCTGCAGTATTGGCTAATGTGACCAGTCCCTTCTCTCTGCAGTACTGGCTAATGTGACCAGTCCCTTCTCTTTGCAGTATTGGCTAATGTGACCAGTCCCTTCTCTCTGCAGTATTGGCTAATGTGACCAGTCCCTTCTCCCTACAGTATTGGCTAATGTGACCAGTCCCTTCTCTCTGCAGTACTGGCTAATGTGACCAGTCCCTTCTCTCTGCAGTACTGGCTAATGTGACCAGTCCCTTCTCTCTGCAGTACTGGCTAATGTGACCAGTCCCTTCTCCCTACAGTACTGGCTAATGTGACCAGTCCCTTCTCCCTACAGTACTGGCTAATGTGACCAGTCCCTTCTCCCTGCAGTACTGGCTAATGTGACCAGTCCCTTCTCTCTGCAGTACTGGCTAATGTGACCAGTCCCTTCTCCCTGCAGTACTGGCTAATGTGACCAGTCCCTTCTCCCTACAGTACTGGCTAATGTGACCAGTCCCTTCTCCCTGCAGTACTGGCTAATGTGACCAGTCCCTTCTCTCTGCAGTACTGGCTAATGTGACCAGTCCCTTCTCTCTGCAGTACTGGCTAATGTGACCAGTCCCTTCTCCCTACAGTACTGGCTAATGTGACCAGTCCCTTCTCCCTACAGTACTGGCTAATGTGACCAGTCCCTTCTCCCTACAGTACTGGCTAATGTGACCAGTCCCTTCTCTCTGCAGTACTGGCTAATGTGACCAGTCCCTTCTCTCTGCAGTATTGGCTAATGTGACCAGTCCCTTCTCCCTACAGTACTGGCTAATGTGACCAGTCCCTTCTCTCTGCAGTATTGGCTAATGTGACCAGTCCCTTCTCTCTGCAGTACTGGCTAATGTGACCAGTCCCTTCTCCCTACAGTACTGGTACAGCGGAGCTACAGCTGCTGAGATGATCAGATGACAGAACTGTGCGATCAAAGCAGGTTCCTCTCTGCCTCCATACTCATGGTATTTTTATGGTTGCCTGTTAAACTTTGCGGTTCATAATATAGGTTTAGATGGAAAAGGGAATGGGTAACATGCTGACATATACGGCTGCAGACAGTGACCTATCGCTGCAGCCTACTCGTGATACGCCACGAGAAAAACAGTCGAGTTTTGGAGCAGCCTACATTAGAGGTAACAATATCTGGCACTAGAAATAGGATTCAGGGACAATGTGTTGTATGATGGGTTTGTGTGTGTGTGTGTGTGTGTGTGTGCTCGTTTGAACTGTCTGCATTCTGTGCCTGCCAGCTGTTTATGGGGCTCAGACATGTTAACCTATAGAAACATCATATACCATGCAGGTCTGTTAACCTATAGAAACATCATATACCATGCAGATATGTTAACCTATAGAAACATCATATACCATGCAGATATGTTAACCTATAGAAACATAATATACCATGCAACGACCTTTCAATATCCCTCTCCCTTTCCCTCTGGAGTCTAGACAGTGGCAATGGAAAGTTGTTTGGTGCAAATCTCTCAACAACCAGTATGCCATCATATGGGACTGATATGAATCTCTTTAACTGACGTTAGAAATATAAGGGCTGGTAGTGCAGTCAGGACAGGATGAAATATACCAGTAACTGACTCACCAAGATTAACACACCACAGACCACTGACACACCACAGACCACTAACACACCACAGACGACTGATACAGCACAGACCACTGATACAGCACAGACCACTGATAGAGCACAGACCACTAACACACCACAGACCACTGATATACCACAGACCATTAACACACCACAGACCACTGATACAGCACAGACCACTGATACAGCACAGACCACTAACACACCACAGACCACTAACACACCACAGACCACTGACACACCAGAGACAGACCACAGACCACAGACCACTGACACACCACATACATACCACAGACAGGCCACAGACCACTGACACACCACAGACCACTAACACACCACAGACCACTGACACAGCACAGACATACCACAGACAAACCACAGACAGGCCACATACCACTGACACACCACTGACACACCACAGACACAGCACAGACATACCACTGACCACTGACACACCAGAGACAGACCACAGACCACTGACAGACCACAGATCACTGACACACCACAGATCATTGACACACCACAGACCCACCATAGACCACTGACACAGACAAACAGTCACAGCACCAACACATTCATTATCATCAGCCAACTCAGACACATCCCAGACAGCCTCAAACTCAGACACATCCCAGACAGCCTCATACTCAGACACATCCCAGACAGCCTCATACTCAGACACATCCCAGACAGCCTCATACTCAGACACATCCCAGACAGCCTCATACTCAGACTCATACTCAGACACATCCCAGACAGCCTCATACTCAGACACATCCCAGACAGCCTCATACTCAGACTCATACTCAGACACATCCCAGACAGCCTCATACTCAGACACATCCCAGACAGCCTCATACTCAGACACATCCCAGACAGCCTCATACTCAGACACATCCCAGACAGCCTCATACTCAGACACATCCCAGACAGCCTCATACTCAGACACATCCCAGACAGCCTCATACTCAGACTCATACTCAGACACATCCCAGACAGCCTCATACTCAGACACATCCCAGACAGCCTCATACTCAGACACATCCCAGACAGACTCATACTCAGACACATCCCAGACAGCCTCATACTCAGACACATCCCAGACAGCCTCATACTCAGACACATCCCAGACAGACTCATACTCAGACACATCCCAGACAGCCTCATACTCAGACTCATACTCAGACACATCCCAGACAGCCTCATACTCAGACACATCCCAGACAGCCTCATACTCAGACACATCCCAGACAGCCTCATACTCAGACACACCCAGACAGCCTCATACTCAGACACATCCCGACACAGCCCAGACACATCCCAGACAGACTCATACTCAGACACATCCCAGACAGCCTCATACTCAGACTCATACTCAGACACATCCCAGACAGCCTCATACTCAGACACATCCAAGACAGACTCATACTCAGACACATCCCAGACAGCCTCATACTCAGACACATCCCAGACAGCCTCATACTCAGACACATCCCAGACAGCCTCTTACTCAGACACATCCCAGACAGCCTCATACTCAGACACATCCCAGACAGCCTCATACTCAGACACATCCCAGACAGACTCATACTCAGACACATCCCAGACAGCCTCATACTCAGACTCATACTCAGACACATCCCAGACAGCCTCATACTCAGACTCATACTCAGACACATCCCAGACAGCCTCATACTCAGACTCATACTCAGACACATCCCAGACAGCCTCATACTCAGACTCATACTCAGACACATCCCAGACAGCCTCATACTCAGACACACAGCTACAGTAAACATGCATGAGTTTTCATCAGGGGACACACTAACAGACGTAGACACAGCGGTTTGTCTGGGTTTCTCTGGGGCACAACACAATAAAATGTGGAGTGGTGCCAAACAGAGTGCCTGTGGTCATTCGGGCTCTTACACTGTGTAGTTACACCAACCTCATGCAGTGCAGGGCTCTGTCACACACACACACACACACACACCATTAAAGGAGGTCATATTATTACTCTCTTCCAAATGCAAGCTGAAGACATACCACAGTGTGGACAGTGCAGGCAGGAGTTTACAGAAAGTGAAATGGGAGAAGTGCAGATGAATGCAGGCTGGGTTTGGAGAGAGAGAGAGAGAGAGAAAGAGAGAGAGAGAAAGAGAGAGAGACAGGAGAGAGAGAGAGAGAGAGAGAGAGGGGGGGGGGGAGAGAGAGAGAGGAAGGAGAGAGAGAGACAGAGAGACAGACAGACAGACAGACAGACAGAGACAGAGACAGAGAGAGAGACATACTGTACCATCCCACATACTGTACCAATCCACATACTATACCATCCCACATACTGTACCATCCCACATACTGTACCATCCCACATACTATACCATCCCACATACTGTACCATCCCACATACTGTACCATCCCACATACTGTACCATCCCACATACTATACCATCCCACATACTGTACCATCCCACATACTGTACCAACCCACATACTGTACCATCCCACATACTATACCATCCCACATACTGTACCATCCCACATACTGTACCAACCCACATACTATACCATCCCACATACTATACCATCCCACATACTGTACCATCCCACATACTATACCATCCCACATACTGTACCATCCCACATACTGTACCATCCCACATACTATACCATCCCACATACTGTACCATCCCACATACTGTACCAACCCACATACTATACCATCCCACATACTATACCATCCCACATACTGTACCATCCCACATACTGTACCATCCCACATACTGTACCATCCCACATACTATACCATCCCACATACTATACCAACCCACATACTATACCATCCCACATACTGTACCATCCCACATACTATACCATCCCACATACTGTACCAATCCACATACTATACCATCCCACATACTGTACCATCCCACATACTGTACCATCCCACATACTATACCATCCCACATACTGTACCATCCCACATACTGTACCATCCCACATACTGTACCATCCCACATACTATACCATCCCACATACTGTACCATCCCACATACTGTACCAACCCACATACTGTACCATCCCACATACTATACCATCCCACATACTGTACCATCCCACATACTGTACCAACCCACATACTATACCATCCCACATACTATACCATCCCACATACTGTACCATCCCACATACTATACCATCCCACATACTGTACCATCCCACATACTGTACCATCCCACATACTATACCATCCCACATACTGTACCATCCCACATACTGTACCAACCCACATACTATACCATCCCACATACTATACCATCCCACATACTGTACCATCCCACATACTGTACCATCCCACATACTGTACCATCCCACATACTATACCATCCCACATACTATACCAACCCACATACTATACCATCCCACATACTGTACCATCCCACATACTATACCATCCCACATACTGTACCATCCCACATACTATACCATCCCACATACTGTATCATCCCACATACTGTACCAACCCACATACTATACCATCCCACATACTATACCATCCCACATACTGTACCATCCCACATACTGTACCATCCCACATACTGTACCATCCCACATACTGTACCATCCCACATACTATACCATCCCACATACTGTACCAACCCACATACTATACCAACCCACATACTGTACCATCCCACATACTATACCAACCCACATACTGTACCAACCCACATACTGTACCATCCCACATACTGTACCATCCCACATACTGTACCATCCCACATACTATACCAATCCACATACTGTACCGACACACATACTGCAAATACAGACTCACGCACACAGGGATGCACAAATACAGACTCACGCACACAGGGATGCACAAATACAGACTCACGCACACAGGGATGCACAAATACAGACTCACACACACAGGGATGCACAAATACAGACTCACACACACAGGGATGCACAAATACAGACTCACACACACAGGGATGCACAAATACAGACTCACACACACAGGGATGCACAAATACAGACTCACACACACAGGGATGCACAAATACAGACTTACACACAAATATAAAAACATTTAGAGACGTGCAGTTGGTACCGGTACATACACACACACACAGAGAACCACACATTCATGCTGACTAATACTCATGCTGGTACTCAGTGTCTGAATGGAGCCTTAACGGCTACAGATTGAGTTTCTTACCTGGTCAGAACGAGTCGGACAGTGACAGAGGATATATCAGCAAGACTGCAGGACAGCTCAGGAATACTCAGCTCCAGCCACTCTCTCTCTTCTTCTCTCTCTCTCTCTCTCTATACTCTGTGTGGTTGCAGGATCAGGGACCTTATCAGTCTTTCTCCCTCACTCTCTTCTATCTCTCTCCAGATCTACCTTTCTACCACCCTCCTCCTTCATCATATCCCCTTGTATTCCCCTTTTCTCCTCCCCCCTCTCTCTCTTTGGCTTTCTCTCCCCCTACCTCTCCTTGTATGGAAAGGCAGTGCACAGCCCCCCCCCCCCCCCCCCCCCCCCCCCCACAGTATCTATCTCTCTTTCTCCCTCCTTCTCATTCTCTCCCACTCTCTGTGTGTACACACAACTTCTACCACTGTCTCTCTGTAAACTCAGTAACCCCTAACCTCATATTGCTGACGAGGTAATGAACACCATGTTACCCACAACTTAATAGATCTTACTTGGCAGTCAGTGCATTCCTATTGTACAGTATTTCCGTTTTCCATGAACCATTTAACTGTTACAGTTGGAGCAGAGAAATCCCAAGAGTCTGGTTGTTTAATGATGACAGATCAGCAGTCTGGCTATGGAAAAGAGATGTCCATGTAATAATCCATGGAGCAGGGCTGAGTCTTAGTGGTCAATCCACTGGACAAACTTCCTCTGGTCAGTGAAGTGAAGGAGAGTGGGTTAAAGTATGTCTGTCTGTGTCTTGAAATAACTATTCCCCCCACAGCTGGCAAACACATGGACAACGTATTACTGCTCCACTACTGAGCTGGCTATTGATCCATGTGTTGGGGCTCAGTATGAAGCTCAGTGTGAATGAGCCTACCTCAAAGATCAGGGTGTAAGACTGGGCTTATCCCACAGCTAAGGATGGTCCTTCTCCTAAACTGTTCTATGATGGAATGATGAGAAGCAGCCTGGGTTACTGGACCACTATTGCCTCACAGTGAACCCTCTATTAGGAAACAACTGGAAGCGAGAAGGTGAGGAGGAAGAGGAGAGATAGATGGAGGAATGATTTAAGCCAAAGAATGTTCCACACTTATCTTCCATCGCTCCTTGTTTCTCTCTATCTCCATTTCTCCTCCCTTCACTCCATCCCTCTCTCTCGTTTTACCCCCTCTTCTCTCTCCCCCTCTCAAGCCCTCTTTACCCCCCCCCCCCCCCCAATCTCCCTCTCTCCACCAGGTTTCATCTCTCCTCTGACCTTCTCTCTTGCTGAAAGTAGGTTACGGGAAAACCTAGACTTCCCCTGCCCGCTGATTAATGACAGAGATGGGCGTCCACACTGGCTGACTCACATTGGCCTAAAGGAGAACGTCTCACACACACAGGGCCTTCGGAAAGTATTCAGACCCCATGACTTTTTCCAAATTTTGTTAGGTTACAGCCTTATTCTAAAATTGATTAAATAGTTTTTTACCCCCTCATCAATCTACACACAAAACCCCATAATGACAAAGCAAAAACAGGTAAACAAATTCCTGCTAATTTATTACAAATAAAAAACAGAATTACATTCACATAAGTACTCAGAACTTTTACTCAGTACTTTGTTGAAGCACCTTTGGCAGCATCGAGTCTTTCTGGGTATGATGCTACAAGCTTGGCACACCTGTATTTGGGGAGTTTCTCCCATTCTTCTCTGCAGTTCATCTCAAACTTTGTCAGGTTGGATGGTGAGTGTTGCTGCACAACTATTTTCAGGTCTCTCCAGAGATGTTCGATCGGGTTCAAGTCCGGGCTCTGGCTGGGCCACTCAAGGACATTCAGAGACCCGAAGCCACTCCTGTGTTGTCTTGGCTGTGTGCTTAGGGTCGTTGTCCAGTTGGAAGGTGAACCTTCGCCCCAGTCTGAAGTCCTGAGCGCTCTGGAGCAGCTTTCATCAAGGATCTCTCTGTACTTTGCTCCGTTCATCTTTGCCTCGATCCTACTAGTCTCCCAGTCCCTGCCGCTGAAAAACATCCCCACAGCATGATGCTGCCACCACCATGCTTCACCGTAGGGATGGTGCCAGGTTTCCTCCAGACGTGACGCTTGGCATTCAGGCCAAAGAGTTCAATCTTGGTTTAATCAGACCAGAGAATCTTGAGGTGCCTTTTGGCAAACTCCAAGTGGGCTGTCATGTGCCTTTTGCTGAGGAGTGGCTTCCGTCTGGTCACTCTACCATAAAGGCCTAATTGGTGGAGTGCTGCAGAGATGGTTGTCCTTCTGGAAGGTTCTCCCATCTCCACAGAGGAACTCTGTCACCTCCCTGACCAAGACCCTTTCCCCCCCGATTGCTCAGTTTGGCTGGGCGGCCAGCTCTAGGAAGAGTCTTGGTGGTTCCAAACTTCTTCCATTTAAGAATGATGGAAGCCACTGTGTTCTTGGGGACCTTCAATACTAAATAAATGTTTTGGTACCCTTCCCCAGATCTGTGCCTCGACACAATCCTGTCTCGGAGCTCTACGGACAATTCCTTTGACCTCATGGCTTGCTTTGTGCTCTGACATGCACTGTCAACTATGGAACCTTATATAGACAGGTGTGTGCCTTTCCAAATCATGTCCAATCAATTGAATCTACCACAGGTGGACTTCAATGAAGTTGTAGAAACATCTCAAGGATGATCAATGGAAACAGGATGCACTTGAGCTCAATTTCGAGTCTCATAGTAAAAAGTCTGAATACTTTTCTCTTTTTTTTGTATACATTTGCAAAAATGTCTAAATACCTGTTTTCGCTTTGTCATTATTTGGTATTGTGTGTAGATTGCTGAGGATGATTATTTTTTAAATCCATTTTAGAATAAGGCTGAAACGTAACAAAATGTTGAAAAAGTCAATGGGTCAGAATACTTTCCGAATGCACTGTACATTTACACACACACACACAGAGACATGCACACCAAACACACACACGCATAAAAAACTGCAACATACACACCGGCACTGAACATCATACTGGCCTGTGACAGCAGAATGAGGACTTCCACAGAGCAGTTTACCACTTGCCGCACGTCACACATACTCTAAACAATTGATATCGAACCGGCACACACATCGATAGGCATACACATACACACACACACACACACACACAGTCCCCTCGTCAAACACTCACTAACACTTGCCAAGTAAAAGTGCCAGAAGCCAATTGAGAGAATAACATTGAAAAACAATGTCTGGTGCCATAACCACTTCAGCTGGGTTTATGCCATACTAGCCACAGCTGGAGTTTAGGGTTCAGAACTCCATTATTGAGACACCCTAATAAAGGATAGCAGGGATGGAGAAAGTAGGCCAGATACAATGTTGTAGTTGTTATCGGAAATAAACACAGAACTCTACCAATGTGACCCCTGATGATGTCATCTCCAAGCCATCCATTGTAAAGACTAATATTTAGATGGGGGATGGGTAAATATTAGCTGTCTCATCTTTGGGTTGCTAAAACAATCCCTGGATTGAACGTTTCAATCTCACTTAGACAATATAACCTTCCACAGCTTACCTCATCCATGGAGCTTCTCTCTAGGGCTCCTGGCCCTAGGCTCGACCAGTGGATCCCAAATGTTTTTTTTATTACTGACCTACCTAAAGCTTTTTACAAGTAAAGCTAGTTAGTAAACAAAACAGAGGTTTCTAGCTGACAGGATGTAGTCTGGTCTTCAGTGACAACCCCTATTTCCCATCATATGACCCCAACCCTCCATGACAGTAACCAATCAACTTCCCTAAAGTCCATTTTTACAGGTCCACCAATGTATTCCAAGGTTGTATTGATGTCTCTGGGGATCAGCATTCCCCCACCCCCTGTATAACACACACAAGCGCCAGATAAATATCCTGGTCCAGGGTCAGTGTGGGGTCTGACAGGGGAATGCAGCACCAGGGCTGGGGATAGAGGACAGAGAGCAGAGCAGCCCAGTCTGTTGCACAACAACCAGCTCTGAGTGGGAAACAGTGAGCACAGAGGCCAGTGAATCAGCCTGTTAAAAAGCTGTTTTCTCCCCGGGCCTCCGTCAGAAAAGAGTTTGTTACGCAACCTGCTCTCCCTCTGGCGAAGGCTTCTCACGAAAGCAGGGTGGCTGGCACCCCAACAGTGACTATACAGGAAGAGAGCTCAATGACCGTAACACACTCATATTTTTTTATTTTACCTTTATTTAACCAGGTAAGCCAGTTGAGAACAAGTTCTCATTTACAACTGCGACCTGGCCAAGATAAAGCAAAGCAGTGCGATAAAAACAACAACACAGAGTTACATATGGGGTAAAACAAAACATAAAGTCAAAAATACAACAGAAAATATATATACAGTGTGTGCAAATGTAGCAAGTTATGGAGGTAAGGCAATAAATAGGCTATAGTGCAAAATAATTACAATTAGTATTAACACTGGAATGATAGATGTGCAAGAAATGATGTGCAAATAGAGATACTGGGGTGCAAATTAGCAAAATAAATAACAATATGGGGATGAGGTAGTTGGGTGGGCTAATTTCAGATGGGCTGTGTACAGGTGCAGTGATCGGTAAGGTGCTCTGACAACTGATGCTTAAAGTTAGTGAGGGAGATAAGAGTCTCCAGCTTCAGAGATTTTTGCAATTCGTTCCAATCATTGGCAGCAGAGAACTGGAAGGAATGGCGGCCAAAGGAGGTGTTGGCTTTGGGGATGACCAGTGAGATATACCTGCTGGAACGCATACTACGGGTGGGTGTTGCTATGGTGACCAATGAGCTAAGATACGGCGGGGATTTGCCTAGCAGTGATTTATAGATGGCCTGGAGCCAGTGGGTTTGGCAACGAATATGTAGTGAGGACCAGCCAACAAGAGCGTACAGGTCACAGTGGTGGGTAGTATATGGGGCTTTGGTGACAAAACGGATGGCACTGTGATAGACTACATCCAATTTGCTGAGTAGTGTTGGAGGCTATTTTGTAAATGACATCGCCGAAGTCAAGGATCGGTAGGATAGTCAGTTTTACAAGGGCATGTTTGGCAGCATGAGTGAAGGAGGCTTTGTTGCGAAACAGGAAGCCGATTCTAGATTTTACTTTGGATTGGAGATTCTTAATGTGAGTCTGGAAGGAGAGTTTACAGTCTAACCAGACACCTAGGTATTTGTAGTTGTCCACATACTCTAGGTCAGACCCGCCGAGAGTAGTGATTCTAGTCGGGCGGGCGGGTGCAAGCAGCGTTCGATTGAAGAGCATGCATTTAGTTTTACTAGCGTTTAAGAGCAGTTGGAGGCCACAGAAGGAGTGTTGTATGGCATTGAAGCTCGTTTGGAGGTTTGTTAACACAGTGTCCAATGAAGGGCCAGATGTATACAAAATGGTGTCGTCTGCGTAGAGGTGGATCTGAGAGTCACCAGCAGCAAGAGCGACATCATTGATATACACGAAGAAAAGAGTCGGCCCAAGAATTGAACCCTGTGGCACCCCCATAGAGACTGCCATAGGTCCAGACAACAGGCCCTCCGATTTGACACATTGAGCTCTATCTGAGAAGTAGTTGGTGAACCAGGTGAGGCAGTCATTTGAGAAACCAAGGCTATAAATGGACTTTCATGACAAGTGAACACCAAAGGCCCTTAAAACTAGCTAACTGTTGAGAAAGGTAGTATACCTTCTAGAATCTGCAATAAACTGTATATTTCACTCCATATGATGCAATGTAATGTATAACAGCAACCAGGAAGGGACTACAGTTGCTGTGTACTGACCTATTGAACTACTGACCTATTGAACTACTGACCTATGGAAATACTGACCTATGGAAAATGCAGTTCGTTGTAAGGAAGTAAAATAAACAAGTCAAGAGGAAAACAAACTCACATCCTGTCCACCTCTTCCTCCCACTCCACCTCCTCCTCTCCCAGCTAGTTACAAGCCTACAGTGTTGTTTATCTGGTAGAGAGATGGAGTGTTGGTCTGAGGGCATAGGACTCTGAGGAAATTCTTCAGAGGTAGTAGGGAGAACATATTAAATGGGCTAGTCATAAAACGTTTCACGTTAATCTAAGGTGGCATTGCATCCTAGGTAGCGTCCATGCAAGTGTGCACCCAAGATAGCCTTCTCCTAAGGGTGCCTTAGCTCAGCCTAGGGGAGTATCCTGGTAGACAGAGTACCTCCAAGGGGGCCTCCCTCCAGCGATGGGACCATGAGGTTTAGACCATTCTCTCATCAGGGATTAGGGATGGTACATGTGGTAGCAATTTTGGAGTTGGCATTCCCTCTTCTCAGCCACATTATGGTATGACTGTACCCTTCTCCCCTGCCTGCACCCCCACCATGCCTGCCTACTCGTAAAGCTGCCGTGAGCTCTGGAGCGCTTGGCACTGCATCACCCCAGTGCCCATATAAAGACAGATACATAGGTTGTAAACACTTAGTTAGGGGGGCCAGGGGTTTGTAAACCCTGCTCCTATCCCCAGGGCTGGACTTCATAAACAGGAGAAAGGCAGGCAGCACACATGGGGCATCACTGCTATACTGCAAACCTCTCACACAAGTATACACACACTGAATGAATCCCGTAAAGCTTAAGGCTGAGGGTAATATCCATACAGGCAATATGATAGAAGATTCTCCTTGTTCTCAGAGTTTGAGGACACACTGCACAGGCTGTAGCTAAATTCACTCTTCAGATGAAGCAAGAGCAACTGCCAGTCAAATCAGTTAAAGGTTTCACACACACAGAGAGAGAGACTGAAAGACCACTACCCTCAACAGAAGAAAGCAGCGCGAGAAAGCAAAGGGTTAATTTTTTAGATTTTATTAAAATATGGTGTGGAGTTTACCATCACAAACATGATTGTTTCTAATAGAAAAGTAAGCAAAACAAAAAGAAAGCTTAAGAGCCTAGTTACAGGAGACTGTTTTTCTATATATTTTTTAAGGTTTTTGCAGTCTGGTGAAAGAAAATCAATTAATTCATGACAAAGAGTGAAAGACCCCCCCAAAAAATAATCATGTTCACATGTTGTAAAAATACATTTCCCAAATTTCAACATTACACACAGCTAATTTAAAACATTCATTCATTCATTCATTATTAGATTAAGGTTAGATGTCAGTGCCAAAGAACAGAACAGACGGTAAAACCAAATACAGAACTCACAAAGGGAGGAAGGGAAGGACAGAATGGTGAGGGCTTCTGGAGGTCAGGAGACTGCTCTACATTCTGAGGAGGGTACAACACGAAACAGACGGAGAGAGACTGCAGGAGGGTACAACACGAAACAGACAGGGAGAGAGACTGCAGGAGGGTGGAACACGAAACAGACTGAGAGAGACTGCAGGAGGGTACAACACGAAACAGACAGGGAGAGAGACTGCAGGAGGGTGGAACACGAAACAGACGGAGAGACTGCAGGAGGGTGGAACACGAAAGAGACAGAGAGAGACTGCAGGAGGGTGGAACACGAAACAGACGGAGAGAGACTGCAGGAGGGTGGAACACGAAACAGACGGAGAGAGACTGCAGGAGGGTGGGAACACGAAACAGACGGAGAGAGACTGCAGGAGGGTGGGAACACGAAACAGACAGGGAGAGAGACTGCAGGAGGGTGGAACACGAAACAGACAGGGAGAGAGACTGCAGGAGGGTGGAACACGAAACAGACAGGGAGAGAGACTGCATGAGGGTGGAACACGAAACAGACAGGGACAGAGACTGCAGGAGGGTGGAACACGAAACAGACAGGGAGAGACTGCAGGAGGGTGGAACACGAAACAGAGAAGAAGAAAAAATGACTGCAGGAGGGTGGAACACGAAACGGACGGGGAGAGAGACTGCAGGAGTGTGGAACATGAAACGGATGGAGAGGGAGAGAGAGAGAGAGAGTGTGCAGGAGGGTACGTTTGCATTTGAACCCTGAGAGATTAAAGTGACCAATTCTGTCCATCATTTGCTGCTTGTCTGACAGACCACACCAGTGTCCGCTGAGGCTCCAGGCTGGCCATTAAAGACCCTTTCAGAGCGCCGTAGCAGAGGGGGAACATTCTCACACCCCAGAGTGAAATATCAGGTGGACTTTCCTTCAGTCTGTAGCACTGCCAGTGACCTGCTGGGTTACATGTAGGGCATATTCAATCAAAACGGTTAACCAGGTTACCTGGTTAAGTCAGACATTTATTATTCTGCACTGAAAGAATGCATATTTTAATTGATGTACTCAACAAATCATTTGCAGTTTCAAACTAAAAGACAACTGCATATCAATTCAAATGTGTTTTTTTCGGAGAGTGTTACTTAAGAATAATACGGCAAACCCTTTCACCAGTATTGATTGAATACAGACCGTAAAGTGTTAGTTGTTAGTCTGACGTCCGGCTGTGTCTCCTACCTCACCTACTGTGGTCAACTGTGATTAAGGCAGTAAGTGTTTCCATGGCAACTCTACCGCTACTTTAACGGGAGAGTTAAGGCCCGGAGGTTTCCGGCTGGATAGGGCGGCTAAGCTACGTACGGCAGAGTGGCTAGGACAAAACACTTTTCACAAAACGTTTCAAATGGGATTTTTTTGTTTGTTTCTGAAATGTTTCAGTACAACATGTAGAACACATTGATAGATTACAAAAGAAAACAAAAAAACAGAATGGTTTCAAAAACACAGTGAGTGCTGAACTGAAAGCCTAAATATGTCATCAATATCATCAACGGCAATTTAAGATCACAATTTATGCTCATAATTCAAAATATTGGGGATATTAAAATATATATATATATAAATATATATATATATATATATATAATCACATGAGACAGGAGCCTATAATGTCTGGACACAGGTACACTCCCATGTCCTCAGACTCTGATAGGAAAGGGAAAAACTGTACATCACTGGTTACTGACCACCACAAAATGGCAACTTGGGTTAAGGGTTAAGGGTTAAGCACTGGGGAGCAAAGGGTGGACAACAACATAACACAATCTTTAAGCCAATAGCATTTACCCTCCAAAAATACCTCACATGCACAATAGCTCGAGCAGCATTAAGGAGAATAGAAAGGCATCTAGTTCTATATTCTAGAAAAGGAAACTAACAGATCAAGCTGACGCTTTGAATTTGCCTCCAAGTTACATTATTCTGTA